>NW_008330777.1:3390419-3409140 GCF_000622305.1 Nannospalax galili
CACACTATATACTCTTCCCTTTTTTTTCTTTCAAAATACTTTCCCCCCCTTAAACTTCATTGTATAAATATTTTAATATAACCTGCTTCAAGTTATTTCTGGAAAAATGTGTTTAAGATTACCTCTCTTTGGAATAATGAAAAAAATTAATTAACTTTCTTTTTCTCATGGTAAAAAAATAAATGTTAAGAGCTGGTAAGATAGCTTAGCAAGTAAAGGAACTTGCTTCCAAGCCTGACAACTTGAGTTTGATCCCCGAGTCCCACATGGTAGAAGAGAAATGCCTCCTGCCTCCACAAACACACACCAATACCCCCCCATCTCCCCACTACACACATATGCAAACAAATGAATGTCACAAAAAATTTTAAGTTAGCAGAAAAAAAGAAGGGGAAACACAGGTAGTGCTGCTCTCCAACAGCAGGTATTACCATAAGCCTACTGACAAATCTTGATATTGAGGAATTCCTTTTCTCTAGTTCCTCATTTTTAGCAACATAAGAAAAATATTAATACCTACTTCACATATAACATTTCCAAATATGTCAACATTATAGCTGACTTCAGAGTCTAAAAAGAAAGCCCAATGAATCCCAGATCTGGTTCTGCCCCCCTTAAGATCCTACTTACAACTCGGACTTTACCTTTTTAGGTCTGCGTAATTCGAGCTATTAAAAATGGGAGAAAGCTGGGCAGGATGTTGCCTGTATTATTTCAGGGCCACCTCATAATGCAGTAATATTCTTTCTTTGATCTCATATATGATTAAATTCTTCAGTAGTGAGCCCTTTGCTTACAGAAAATAAGCTTCATCCCAGAAATGAATTGGCATGAGGAGAGTTTGTCTCACTTGTGCAGCAAGTGAGACTTTTTCCTGCTTGCTAAGGGTGGGCATCAGGTCAGCAAAGTAAGCTTGGGGACAACCTGGTTCACTTGCTGCCTTAGCTGTCACTTGCACCAAACTACCATAATAAAAATATGTACCAGACTCAGTTTACATGCAGTTTAATTTTCATAACACCGTGTGCTAAATTTTTATCATTTTCCCTATTTTGCAATTGGAGGGACAATGGCACAGAAAGATTAAATAGCTTCTGCAAGACCACACAATTTGTGAGAAGCTGAGCCAAGATCCAAGTTAGGCTGGCTCCAGCATCTATTCTTGTAAACATTCTACTAAACTGTTTGCCCAGTGGTAGTTATTTTGGATGATACTAATATTTTTTTTCTTTTTATCATTTCCACAAAGGGCAGCAGGTTTTGAGACAACAGACCTGAATTTGGCTCCTAAGAAAAAAAATCTGATTTCTGAAACATCTCCTCACAGGGATTACTATAGTATTAAAGGACATGATATAATTTTAGATGACAAATGATACATTGCAGAAGGATAGATAGATGATAGCTATATAGATAGATACATAGATGATTATGAAATAGATGATAGATAGATAGATAGATAGATAGATGATAGATAGATAGAACTTATAAGGTGCCCTACCAAGTAAAGAAGCATTATTACTTTAAGCTTTATAAACTCATTTTCAGCTCATATTTTATCTAGTTTCACTAATTTTACCATAGATCCTAAAATTTTTGCATATCACTGTTATCTTTGGATGATTTTATGCTCAGTGTTCTTTTTCTCTATTTTTATTAAAAGAAATTAAAACTTTTTGAAGATTCTTGATTTCCAAACCAGAAAAATCATTTTTAGACAAATGGAAAGAATATCAACTTTTTAAAAAGATAATTTTCTAGATCTATCAAAATGAGAACTGGAGATGCCATTTAGCATTAGTGTGCTTACCTAGCCCTAGGTGATAGTTCATGCCCATAATCCCAGCATTTGAGAAGCTAAGGCAGAAGAAATGTGGGTTGGAGGTCCACCTGGGCTACAGAGTGAGCTCCAGACCCCGTCTCAAAAACAAATAAAATAACCTAGCAAATGAACTGTCTGACCTCACGCCCTCTGAACTGTCACGCCTCATTCTGATCATATCCAGGAAAGGTTATCTCATTTTTAAGGATGCGTATGAATGTACTGGGTCCTCCTGAACACACCAGGATAACCTCATTTCAAAGTCCTTGCCTTAATCACATTTACCAAGTCCCTTCTGCCATACAGCATATTTGCAAGTCCACAAGATTAAAATATCACTTCTTTGGAAGAGCTATTAATCTGTCTACCATAATTGTGAACACCAGGAACAAATCTCCAATTGGGTATATTTAAAAGCTTGTTAACACATAAGTTTTGAGAGTAATCTCATTAGAGTGTCCTGATACAGCCAAATCAGAACAGTTATTATGGCAGAGAGGAGATAAAGTTCAGTTAACCTGATTTTCAACAAAAAAAGACAGCCTGATAGTGGTGGCCAAAAGATAGCAATAACAACAGAGGCAAATGAGACCCGACAATGACCCAATGACCCAAACCAGGCCATGAAGAGCCACTCGCTGTTTCACAGGCATGCAGGGTCTGTCTTCTGTTTCCCGTATATTTTGTTTTTAATTTTTAAATATTTTTATTTGTCATTTGTGAGGGGTATGCATGTATGAGTGCAGAGATATGGGTGCCATGGTGCATGTGTGAAGGTCAGGGGATAACTTTGTAGAGTCAGTTCTCTCCTTCCACCTAATTAACATGGGATCTGGGGATTAAACTCAGGTTATCAAGTTTGCCTGATGCTGACCCCCAGTTATCATTTTTAGTCTAGTAAATTGTACTCAAACATTAGAAATTATACATCAGAGAAAAAGACGTTTCTTTCTTCCAAAGTTTTTAAAGAATTTGACTATTTTTAAATATAAACGAAACAAACAACAGAAGTGCCAGTTCTCAGGTTCTCAGTCTTGTGCCTGTTTGGGTAGCAGCAGGGATTATGAAAAGTTGTTGAAGGAAGGTTGTGAGTATTTAGATGAGGAAAATGTTCCTGAGTTCTTGCTGCTGGGAAGAGGTGGAATCCACAAGCCACAGGGACACAGAGTGCCTGAGGGGGGAACCCAGTTTCACTGCTTTCATAATTCCCTATGCTATTAACATGGTTTCCAGAACCACAAGAGGTCTTCTGATGCCATGTCTGGTGTCTAACTGTAAAACTCAGGAAGAGCACAGCCACCTATTTAGTCTCATTACAACCTATTTTATCATTTCCATAAAATTGTATCTTATGATACAATCATCAGGACTTCTCAGCCATCAAAGACACTATGAGCTGACAAGGATTTGCTTTGCAGAACCACCTCTCAAACACAACAAATTTAATTATACTGTGGCCTGCTCTGCAGGAGAGATAGATGATCTCTGCTTGGAAAAATCTGTATGTCCCCAAGGCATAGGTGTGACTCACTAGATGCCTATCTTCCTATTTAAAAGACTTAACCAGAAGTCAGAGAAACAGGAACAAGTCCCAAATAGCGTAAAAAGTCACTAATGAGCTAAAGGAGGGACTGGGGAATCTGCACAGGGATCAGAGTTCTAGGTAAGATTTCAGTGCAGTAAGGGAACCAGAAGACATTGGGAATCAAGCCAGTCAAGGAACAGGTAAAAGTAGAGAAGACAGAGGAAACAGAGAAGCCATCTAAGACCTCAGTGTACTGGGCTATGAAAATGATCCCCTTGACTGAAGGTAACACTGGGGAAAATCCCCAAACCATGCATATTCAAATAACATAGGCTTTGTGGGAATGGGAAGAAGAAAGAACTGAGATTAGGAAACTCAAAGGATGAGGTCCTAAGTATATTCTACTTGTTCATTTGAGAAAAAAAAGAAATGAATACAGGGTGAAGACGTAGCTGGGCAAATAAGAGCTTAACATGCACAAGGCCCTAGGTTCATCCTAGTGATGCCCCAAAACTATTTACTATGTCAGATACTACTTTAGTAAATTCAAATAGTGAATATAGCAGATGCAGTGTCTGTCCTTCAGGAGTTATAGTCTACTGAAGTATAGAACGAGAAAGGTAAAGCAACCTTTTTCATGTGCAGCTTTCTAAAAATATGTGGGCATTAGATTGCCTGTAATATTTCTCCAACTGCTCAAGCTCTGAGAAGAGAGAGAAGATTTGAAAGGCTTAGCAGTAGTTATTTTGGGTGATACTAATTTTTTTTTCTTTTTATCATTGCCTTCTGGTATTCTTCTATAATGAACTTGCATTACATATGAAATGGAAATTGCTTAAGAAAAACAGTGGAGAGATTTTCCCTTCAGTCATGGTTCCTTGTGAGGTAAAGACATGTCATTCATCCACCGGTAATGGGAGCTGCCTCGTCCCTCCAGTGACTTCCTTTTTGCTTTACCTTTGCCTAATGAGGCTTGAGGGAAAATGCTCAGAAAATCATCCTACCCTTTTCTCATTACCTCTGTGTGCATCAACCTCTTCTTTTTTCCTTGAACAATTGAAGGAAGCTGTTGTCAACCGAGGGATGTTCAGCATGCCCCCCTAACCCCCCCGCCCCCACACACACGGCTGGCTTCTCCTCCTCAACCTCCCATCTCAGCTTAGACGTTTCCTCCACATAAAGGTCATCCATGAACAACATAGCAGTTCCAGTCATATCTTAAGTATTACCATTCCTGCTGTTTTCCATCAGATCTTGGCTCTGCTCTTTCCTTGTACAGTACTCATCAACTTCTAATTTCCCATGTAGTTCCTTTCTCTACAAGCTTATTGTCTATGACCCCACAAATATGAAGACCTATCATGAAGACAGAGATGGTCTGTGGTTGCCAGTGCTGTACCTCTCAGCCACAACAGAGTCCAACACATCTTAGGCTGTCTAAACCAATACTAACTGAGTAAATGAATAAAGGAAGTGGCCCCTCTGTCTGCCCGCTACCAATTTTGTTCCCATGCAGTGGCATGCTGCAGCCAAGGCCATTGCCAGCTCACAAGGGTCAGTTGTTAAATTCTCAGAGGCTTTACAAGCCAGTTGTTAGACTGCTTGTGGCTTGAAATGGGTCACGGTAAACATACTCACACCACAGAAATCTCCAAATGCTGCATGTGAAGACACTTCCCCCCACTCCCCCAAAAAGCTGATTTACTAGTACACCATTGCTCTTCTCTCCTAAATGTAACTGGAAAATCCAGTTAGCATGGCATTATGCCTGCCCCATAGGTTACTTAAAATATTTCAATAAACAGTACTTGACATTTTATAGCATACTAAATAGATGCTATGTAATGATTTGCCTGTTGGGCCTCAATCCTTTCCTAAGCTAAATTATGTTCTAAAATATGTGTCTCCGGGCTGGCAAGATAGCTCAGAGGGTAAAGGTGCTTGCTGCCAAACCCAATGATCCGAGTTCAATCTCCAAGATCCATATGGTAGAGGGAAAGAACTGACTCCTGCAAATTGTCCTTTGGCCTCCACAAGTACCCTGTGGCATGTACCCAACCTCATATACCACCACATGCAAAGTAAATTACTACAATGTGATTAAAAGATTTAAAATAAAATATATGTCTCTGATCTGAACTCCTGGTTTCTGCTTTTCAGATCCTTACGTGAAGATTCATCTGATGCAGAACGGCAAGAGGCTGAAGAAGAAGAAGACAACAATCAAGAAGAACACACTGAACCCCTACTACAATGAGTCCTTCAGCTTTGAGGTTCCTTTCGAGCAAATCCAGGTAATGTCAGACAGGACTTTGCCCTCTATTCAGTTTCGTCCCTTCAGATCCCTGCAGGTTATCAGTGCCCATACTTCCATTAGAACTGTCCTGCACACATCTGATGCCTGAGCTACGCCAATGGAGACATGATAAGATATGCAAAATGGAAATTGCTGATTCATAGCCAAAACAGCAGGTCTTCAGTTGAACAGCAATAGGGTAGAAAAAGAAAATCAATAGAATCACTTTGCTAGCTCAAAAAGTTCATCTACAGAGTTGAACAGCCAAGAGAAAATAAACTTCCCTATTTCCTCCCAGGCCACAACAAGCAATGCTTCTTTTCACATCTGAAGAGCGAAAACTAACCAGCATCCCCACCTTCTAACATTGGCTCACGGTTTTTATATAAGCTTTCTCATGCACATTTTCACTTGCTAGCAGATCGTACATATTGACTTACTTTCATCAGCTGTTATATAAATGAATGGCATTGCAGAGGACACTTGTTTGGTAGTCTACACCTGTGAGTGAACTCCTTTGGACCCACTGGCAAACTCCTGACACATCAATTTTCTCCTATAATTTATTTCTCAATATCTGTTCTGTGAACTTTTTGAGTTCTAAGACTTTATTCCTATGGAAACTAACACCTCCTGGCATTTCATTTTTTAATTCCACAAAACAATACAAAGCAGGACATTGAGATGGAAATAAAAATCCTCATGTAAACTTTCTCCTTTGAGCTATAATTCCAAACCTATAAAAACAAATTTCACCTATGAATCTCAAAAAAACCCAAATATATTGAAAAGGAAGGATATTAAAAAACAAAACAAATTTTGGATTTCTGTGCAGCATTTTAAAGGAGATAGGACCTGGGCCTGACATGGAGCAGATTAGGTGCCTGCCCAGGACAGTGAGCACCCATGGGCTGCACCCTCTGCTTCTGCAAATGTGGTCTTTGCTTTCCTAGAACACTGCTTTCCCAGTTTTTGCATTTCCAAAGAGAATACAGTGATTCACATGCTGACAGAGGGGTTTAGTTTTCCTTTAGGCTGAAGGTATAAGATTACCTACCTTTCTGTTATCTTTCTGAATCCCTCTGGAACATTTTGTGAAGGAAGAAAACCATGCTGATTTCCAAAAGCATGTAAAAATGTCATCACTGCCATCATCAACACCACCAAGACATGCAAAATGAACCCATCAAGTGCCACTAATTGGTTTATTCCTAAGAAAAATAATCAAAACTTGCCCTAACTCTAAATACCCATTACGATTGCACATAATGTTCCACTTCTTTCCCTGAGATGTGATTGCATCGTGGTGTGTCTGCTTGGGACAAGAACTGAGAATCAAGGCCACAAATACCATCCCTTGGTCCCAAACACTATTCAGTAAATAGGTAATTTTTTTTTATTTGTGGTACTGGGGATTGAACCCAGGGCCTCATGCATGCTAGGCCAAGCACTCTACCACTGAGTTACAGCTCCAGCTCAGAAACATCTGCCTTTACACTGGCATCATGCCAAGGCTGCACAAGGAAGATAGTACTATAGTTTGCATTCTGAATTCCACACTCAGAAATGATTGTTGAGCTGGCATGATGGCTCCATGGGAAAAGGTGCTTGCCACCAAGCCTCACAATCTGAGTTTGATGCCCAGGACCCACATGGTGGAAGGAGAGAACTGACTTCTACAAGTTGTCCTCTGACCTCCACATGTGCACCATAGCCCACATGCACATGTTGTGCACACAAATACAAAATGAATAAATGCAATAGGAAATTTTTAAAAAGAGAAGCATTTTAAGCTGCTATGAACATTTTAAAAAAAGAGAGAGAAGCATTTTTTTTTTCTGTTCAGGAGCTGTAACTTAGTGAAATTTCTCAGTACATTGTCACAGTAGTTCAGTCCTCAAAATCAGAGTCTAGAGAAGGGCCCTACCCCAGCTGGATCTTCATCTGGATCTAATTTTCATCACTGTCTTTTTCTCCCTTCTAATGCTAGCCATAGGTTGTTATATGTCTACTTTAAGCTTTTATCTTTGTACTCAGTGTCTAGATCAGAACTAAGCAAATTCCTTCCTTGGGAAGTAGAACTGAAACATTCTTTAGAATGTGTATCTTCCATACTATAACAATGTGAATTTGCTTTCATTGATTCAACTAGTTCAAAAAAGCAAGTTATTAAAGAAACCCTCACAATACAATTGAGTTGCAGGAAAATTATATATTTCCTAAAGTGACATTCATTTAATGTCAATGCCATATACACAGTAATTAATAATGTGCATTAAGAGAATACACAGTCTAGCCAGGTATGGCAGTACATGACTTTAATCCCAACATTCAGAAGGCAGAGGCAGGCAGAAGTCTGTGAGATGGAGGCCAACCTGGTCTACATAGTGAGTTCCAGGTCAGCTGTGGGTACATGTGGCGCACACCTTTAATCCCAGCACTCGGGAGGCAGAGACAGGCAGATCTTTGTGAGCTCAAGGCCAGCTTGGTCTATATAATGAGTTCCAGGACAGCTGGGGCTACAGGGAGACCCTGTTTCAAAAAAACAAAAAAAAAAAAAAGAGAGAGAGAGAGAGAGAGAATTCACACTCAAAAAAAAGAAAAAGGATTTTATATTTAATTACTACTTTTTAAAGGATAAAGGATTTTCACCATATTGTTTCTCTCTTTCTTTTTTTTTCTTTTTTTTTTTTTTTTTTTTTTTTTGTCTTTTTGAGACAGGGTCTCCCTGTAGCCTCAGCTGCATGGAACTCACTATGTAGACCAAGCTGGCCTTGAGCTCACAAAGATCTGCCTGCCTCTGCCTCCCGAGTGCTGGGATTAAAGGCGTGCGCCACCACGCCCGGCTGTCATATTGTCTCATTTTATGGTAATAATCATATGATTAGGTCAAATCTTTTTTGTTTTATATAAAATGCTAGCTGTCACCTCTTGAAATGACAGTATAATGCATAATCACTCTGAGAATTTTAACAACATCAACAACAAAAAAGAACAGCCTGTGTCCCAGTGCTAGAACCCTCGGGGATAACACAGGTCAAACAATGTCACAATTTGCTGTAGGTAACTTGGCATGGTAGTTCATAGCACAGAGTCTGGAAATCAGCCCACTCATTCTTTGATGTGATCTCAGAGAGGATGGGCAACTTCTGTGAGCCTCTGGCATCCCTAGAATATATAATGAAATTAGTTCATATGTAATGTTCTTAGGACATTGAGGTAGATGAAGAAGGATCAGGAATTCAAGACCATTTTCAGCTACCGAGCTTAAGGCCAGACTGAGTTACGTGAGACCTTGTCTCAACAAAACAAAACCAAAAAAAGTATTAAGATGGTGATGACAACAATGATGGTGGTGATAGTGATAATATTGAAGTTGAAAAATAAAAATGGACCCAAATGTTCATATTTGAGCATTTTTAGCCTCACCCTGATGTTTGGAAATCAATTCTTATTTCTAATTCCTCAGATCCCAAGGAGGCTCTGCATATAACAGGGCTTTATCTCACAGGCTAGATGACTCCCATGCATTTTTGTGTCCTCTTTCAGAAAGTGCAAGTGGTGGTAACTGTTTTGGACTATGACAAGATAGGCAAGAATGATGCCATCGGCAAAGTCTTTGTGGGCTACAACAGCACCGGCGCAGAGCTGCGACACTGGTCAGACATGCTGGCCAACCCCCGGCGACCCATCGCCCAGTGGCACACCCTACAAGTAGAGGAGGAGGTCGATGCCATGCTGGCCGTCAAGAAGTAAAGGGAAGAAGCCTTTCTGCATCTGCCCACATAGTGCTCTTTAGCCAGTATCTGTAAATACCTCAGTAATATGGGTCCTTTCATTTTTCCAGCCATGCATTCCTAACACAATTCAGTGGTACTTCAAATCCTCTTTTAATTTGCACAAATGTAAGTGTAGAGAGTCCCTATGCCCTCCATCATACCACTGCCCTCCAAATCTACTCTTCTTTTAAGCAATATGATGATGTGTAGATAGAGCATGACTGAAATTATTTATTGTATCACACTGTTGTATATACCAGTATGCTAAAGATTTATTTCTAGTTTGTGTATTTGTATGTTGTAAGCGTTTCCTAATCTGTGTATATCTAGATGTTTTTAATAAGATGTTCTATTTTAAACTATGTAAATTGACTGAGATATAGGAGAACTGATAATATATTATATGGTAAATATAGTATCGTCTGCATTCCAGCAAAAATTATCAACTTGTAAGGCACTAGTACAGTTAAACTGACATCTTAAAGGACAACTTAAACCTGAGCTTTCTATTGAGTCATTTGAGTACCAAAATACACTCACACCACATCCTTGGTGGGTGAATCCAATTTTGTAGAATTCCTTTACAGGCACATAGCATGATCTGAACAGCATCCAGGCTGATCTCAAGGAAGCAAAGCCACAAAGCAAAATAGCCTCTATATGTTTTTGCAAAGCTGGAATCACAGCTTCACCCTGACGTTAAGGAAACAGCTGAATAGGAGTCAGTGAGTTCATGCGACTGCATCTAGAGTAGCTACACAGTGGTGTTCTCCGTGTGAGTGCGTGTGCAAGTGTGAAAGGATGCATGTGTGTGGATGTATGGTGCATGCCTTTGTCTGGGGTTGGGGTGGGGGAGGAGAAGCTGAGAGAAGTCAGCATTTCTGAAATATTGCCTGACTATTTAAACAGAAAACAATAGCTCTCCGTTATCACATTTATACAAAATGTGCAACCTGTGAATTCTGATTTAGATTTCACACCAATAATGATTCCAGAAGGTTTGCACATGAGACTTTGTAACAAAATATTTTATTATACAAAACCAGATTAGAAGGAATGCAGAATATTTTTAACATAGCAATCTGTGCTTATTACACAAAATTACTTTGTGGTAAACAGACAGTATTGTAATCCCATCAAAAGATGAAAAATAAACAATTAGCCATAGCTCTGAATGCACTTCAATTAAGCCAAAACAAACAGCTAGTGATCTTTTTATATGCTCTTTTTACTTAAATAAGTTTTAATTTGTCCTTTAAACAAAGGTGAAACAAAACTAAGAACAAGTTCTAGTAAACTGAAGCAACCTCTTATGTACGCTAGATGCTTGATTTAGGAGTTTTTAAATGTTTTCAATGTTATTCTGTAGTAAATGGCACTATTACAAAGCTACTAGTCATTCCATAAGAGTCTCAAGGACTGCTCTGTGTAACACTGTGACTGCCGTGTGTGCTTAGACACGTAGTTTCCTCAGTGGATAGCACTCAACTTACTCCGTAGTGATATTGTAACAATACTGCCATTCCCTTCTGCTGCACTGCCCAATGTGTGTGTGGCACAAACAGTTCTCATTACTAAGGACCAATTCAGAACTGAACAGCTATGCATAGGACAGAAAGATACATAGAGCTGGGGGTGGAGGGAACACAGCATTTTGTCAACACTGTGCACTAGTCCACATTTGTCCCGCTGTGGTAAACAGCCACTTGGGGAAGGGGAGCCTGCTTCCTAACACTGCTTCTAGTCCCTTCTCCCACTTGATTCCATGACCTGTTTTCACCTCCAGGCCACAGAGAATAGTGAGGCTCTGAAGTGAGAGTCTGTCTTCACACATACCAAAAAAAAAAAAAAAAAAAAAAAAAAAAAAGAAAAAAGGGAGGGGTAAAAGGGAGGGTCGTTTTTCAAATCAAAAAAAAAAAAAAAAAAAAAAAAAAAAAAAACCAGAGGGAAGCCAAGCTTGGCCTCAAGTTCAATCTCCATGCTTTGGACAAAATTCAAGAGAATTCATAAAAGGGCTGACAGACTTTAAACATGGGGTTGGCTGTTTAAAAACAAAAATCCCAAATCCCTGTTGTGATTCTTTCAGAGAAGAGGCGAACTCTTTTGCCTTTTGACCCCAACATAGCAAACTCTAGAAATAGAACAGACATGAAGGACAAGGGGAGAACAGTATCTCCCATGGATGGTCTGTATTTCTTTAAAAAACAGCACAGATAATGGAGCATGCACACTCACAATGTGAGAGTAAACATCTATTTGAACAATAGAATGAGATGCTTTCCTATCTAAGGGACCAAGTCCTACCAAAGAGAGGGAGCTGACTTTTAAAAATACTTTAAATACCAGAAACTGACATTTAATTTCACCGTCTCCCACTTTAAGTTGTACATAATGAAACAACACTTTCAAAGAAGCAGGTTCCTGCTGCAGAGACAACATTATTTCCTGCATCAAAGTACTTACTAGCACATTCTCTTGCAACACTGCCAACATGGGATTGTCACCATAGAATTAGTTGGTACTATATCATCTCTGGTGAGCTGGTGACTGGACCTGCTTTATGACCAAGAGTCATCCTCAGATAAGCCACATGTACCTTTCTGACAATGCTGTGTAAAGTCTCAGAAGCTGATGCCCTAGAAGGATCCTAGTTGCCTTTGTGTATATTTACTGCCTGCTTGAGTGTTTCTATGTGTGGGTTTTCTCTGTGTCTTGTAGAAATGTTGGGGTGTTTCTTCTGCCATAAGGCTCGTGACCCACGAGCCAACTACTTTAGCTGTATTTTACCTTCATTTTTTGATGAGGTGGTTTAAATTTTGTTTCACTTTGTGTAGTGAATCCCACAGTAGTTTTCTGATTGTTGTTAAAAATGACTTAACATATTACATGGATACTCAATAAAAATGTTTTATTTCCTGTTGATTGTTGCTGTCTTTCAACTGCTTTTGTTACTGACTCTGGTGTTGGTGGAGGATTTGTTGACCTTGCAGATAGCCTGAAGCAGTAAAGGAAAAGCTCTCATGCTGAAGGCCAGCTGCAGGTCACATCTGGGATCACAGAGTGACTACAGGGAAAGAGTGCCCAGAGAGCATCTGTCCAGTGTCCCTAGATAGTACCTCTCCTCACCTGTTTCTCTGTTCCTGTCATCAATTCCCTTGGCATACTTTATGATGTGTCCAAATTGTGCCCTTGTGAGATTTTATTCCAGAGCCTAACTAGCACACACGTCTCCAAAATGAAACTGAAATCAAAATCGTTCCAATTTCATTTTTAGAGGACAGCGTGAATATTAAATTCCATGCTGCTGAAATGATTAGAAGCAAGTGAATGCCTTTCCTGCACTAAATTCAACATCTGTCAATGAGGTGCCTACTGAGTACCAAATCTTTACTGAATGTTGCAGCCAAGTCTCAAACTGATGCATAAACATAGTTGCCGTGCAGAATGATAGGCATACTTAAAAGGAAGCACCTTGGGGATTGTTTAGGTAGCTCAGTAGGTAATATGCTCACCATGCAAGCATGAGGACATGAGGCTGACAGGATGGCTCAGTGGGTAAAGGAACTTGCCACACAAGTCTGACAACCTCAGTTTGATCCCCAGAACCCACATAAATGTGGCAAGAAAGAACTGGCTCCACAAAGTAGTCTCCTGATCTCTACTTGTACACTGTGGCACATACGTGCCCACTCTCACTCATACACACACGCACACACACACAAACACACACACACACACATATACCATACACATACAGAATAATAAAAATGAAATAAAATTTCAAATTTCAAAAAAAAGCATGAGGACCTGAGTTCAATCCAATCCCCAGAACCCATGTTTTTTTTGTTTTTTTTCAGTTTTTTTTTTTTAAAAAGCCAGGCAGCAGTGGTAATCCCATAGAGCTGGGAAGACAAAGGCATCTCTGGCCGACCAGCCTACTCTAATTGGCTAACCCCAAATCAGTAAGAGACTCTGTCTCCAACAACAAGGTGCACAGTCCCTGAGGAATGACATCTCAGGTTGTCCTCTGACAGTCACGTGCACATGTAAACATGTGCTCAGGCACACAAACACACAAAAATAAGCACTTTCTGTCTGAGAGCTTCCACTAGACCAGTGATGGCAGACGTTGTGGCATGCCATCCCAGTCCCCCTGCAGCATGAAGGCTAGCTCATGATGCTTCTGGAGTGCTGCCTGCTGACAGCGAGCCCCTCGCCTGCTGCTGCAGCTGGAAGCTGCCTCACCTAAGTTCCTGCATCCTTGGGGAGAAGCCACACTCCATAGCTGACTCAGGAGCCCTGTCTCAGCTCCACAGCCCAGATGGACAGTGGAGAAAGCCTTTGCAGTTGTTCTGTGGATCAACTTCTCCTTCTTCCCAGTTTTCTTCAGTCATTTGCAGGTGCAGTTCCCAGGAACACTCAGTAAAACCCCCTTCTGTAAGCACCACCCAAGGGCTTCAGACTACAACGTTTGACAGGGGAGATGACAAGAAGAGTCTGCTAGAGTAGGTAAGACAACAGTGAAGGGGCTGGAGAGATGGCTCAGCAGTTAAGAACACTGGCTGTTCTTGCAGAAGACCCATGTTCGAGTCCCAGCACCCACTTGGCGGCTAACATCTGTCCGTAACTCCAGTTCCAGGGGATCTGACAGCCTCTTCTGTCCTCCATGGGCATTGCATGACACAGGTGCACGTACTTACATGCAGGCGTAACACTCATGTGCATGGAATGAAAATAATAAATAAAATATTTTTTTAAAAAGACAGCAATGAAGCACTGGAGGAGCTAGTAGAGTCCCCCAAGTCTGGGAGCAAGCAAAACTGCAAAACTTTGTTGCTTGACAAGTTTATCCTGATAAAAATCTCTAATGGCCAGCTACATCATTCTTCACGTAATCAGCTCTATTAGTCATTCCACATGAGGATAGGGACCGAGCCTGAACTGCTTAAACAGCCAAGGAAAAGACCACATAATTACTAAGCACAGCAATTGGCAAAGGCTTCTAAATTTAATCGGAAAAAGAAACTCGAGGCAGGCCAGGTTAGAAACAAAACCTCATCAGCATAATAAATACAACTGTTAGGTTGTTAGTGGAGACTCTTGAAATTAGATCCAAAATTATTTAAAGAATATTTCTCAATGAATTAGCAACAACAAATAATCACCCATGCTTTTTCCCAATGTCTGCTTTTCCAAAGGTTCATAGGTCTAAAGTAAATACAGGATATTTCTTGGTATTATTAATCAGAAAACAAAACCACTTCAGATATTTCAAAAGGAAATTTAATACAGGGAACTGACCACATGAGGAGTGCTGAGAAAATAGAAACAGTTGGGCATCCTGGAGATTATTAAATGTCACCTGTAAGACTGAAAGATAGAGAATGTAGCACTAATTGCGCCCAGACCTGTAGTGGGTCTGGAACCTGGGAAAGGTTCTTGGGGGTCCATGGCAATGAGACCATTAAAGGGTAGTTCAGCGTAGTGCAGGTGCTGGTGAAGGTATAAAGAAAGGGGCTCCATGGGAGGCTCTGGGAGGGCCCAAGGATCCTGTCTAATAATGACTGTTCCTTGTTGCTAGAAATAATTGTCTCCTCCCCTCTTAACTTCTACCTGGACTGGTACCTCTCCTAGCAGAACCTGACCCAGGAGAGATTCCAGGAAAAACAGTCTTCAGAGGCTGAGGCCTTATCCCAAGTCTACAGCAGAGCACAGACAGGATGGAACGAAAGCTGAGAACAGCAGCAAGTGACCAATGCATTCCGAAGTCTCGGGCTGCACACACTACAAGGACTTTTATTCCTTCCTAAGAGAGCTCAGCTGTTCCTTTCTGAGCTGCCCTTGTCATCCCCCACCTTACACAGTGGACGCACAGGAATTACATCCTCACTCAATTCATGCAGATTCCAGCCACGATTGCAGCGCCATGCTCTGTGCAGCACATCTTTATTACATATACACAGGATCTTCAGTGCTTAGCAAGTGACTTAAGCTGCACACAAATCCTTCCTGTTAGACAGACAGTGACTTTGGGATACCCAGGTTAAAAAAATCAGGAAAATAACCATCAGAAATAACATGGTACTAAAAGAAAACATCCAAAGCATACAGGATAATTATCACACAGAAGAACCAACAGAAGAGATCAATAACAAAAACCCCTGATGGTGTGAACTTGCTGATAGAGCTGTGTGATCTGAGGCTGGCTACAAGCTGCTGTATCTAAAACTCCACATTTCAGCCCTCCTGATTTCTCATGCTCAGGTATGTCCCCAAAGTTCCCACATTCATCCTTCTTCCTTGACAGTAGCTGTCTTGTCAGCCAAGCCTTTGCCCTATGCAAAACATACTTGCCCCTGCCAGGCCTCTCACAAGGTTAAAAAGTATTTCCCACAGAGCAAACTGGGACTCGCTTCCTTTTCCTCTGTCCACTTTATCTCTGTCACCATCCTACTTCCTGTGAATGACTGGGGAGAGCACAGCTCAGCATTGATGCTCTTGGTGAGTAGAACGGTTTGAGTTGCAAATGGAAAAAATCTAATTAAAGCTGGTTTAAGATAATAAGAGAGCAAGGGGGAGAGAGAGAGAGAGAGAGAGAGAGAGAGAGAGAGAGAGAGAGAGAGAATTACTAGCATCTTGAGAGAGAGAGAGAGAATTAAAGCTCTGAATGTTCCAGTTCAGAATGGAACCACCTTGACCTGCTTAATTATGAGACGGTAGTGTCTCTGTCTCTCTCTGTCTCTCTGTCTCTGTCTCTGTCTCTCTCTCCCTCTCCTCCCCTTCCTCCCTCCCTCCTTCCTTCCTCCTCTGTTATTCATAAACACATTCCTCCAATTTGGCTAGCCTCAGTATTAATTTTACTATCAGGTTTCTGCATCTCATGTGGAAGCACCTGATGGCCCCAGCAACAATGGCCCCAGCCACCTCCAGTTCATGTTCCGGCTTAGCATGCTGGCAGAGAACTTCTTTCACAATGTCATCAAAATTCCGGTACCTGGCTTTCATATTTTGGTCACACATTCTGAAAATAAACACTGTGCCTAAAGGACACAGGATTTGCTTTGCCAAAATCTATGTCATATCCCTAGATCCAGAGGCTCAAGGATGAGGTGAAGTTAGCTCTGGAACAGAAAATCAAAGTTATAGTAACAAGAAAGAAAAGTAGAGGTTAGGAAAATAAAGGCAATAGACCTCCATTCCTTGGCCCCTGTTATAATTCAGCATTGAACAAGGAATATTGAAGGCACAGGCTCAGCTACAGCCGTAGCCTGCACAGTTCTCCTTTTAACTGAGAGCACTTATTAGAAAGTCAAGGTGTTGGCAAGTCTGGTTCTTTCTTAAAGCTCCAGGAGGGAATCTGTTTCCTTCCCTTTTCCGGTTTCTAGAGGTGACCAAATTCTATGGCTGTGAGTGTCCTGCCTCATCTTCAAAGCCAGGGATGTCTCTTCTTTTACTTTTCCTCTCTTCTTACATTTCTCTCACCACAGCTAGAGAAACTTTCTCCTGGTTGTTTTGGGTTTTGTTTGTTTTTTTAAATATTTGTCATTATTTTTATGTGTATGAGTATATTGCCTGCATGTATCTAAGTGCACCCGTGTCATGCAATGCCCGAGGAGGTCAGAGAGGGTATTAAATGCCCCTGGAACTGGAGTTATGGACAGTTTTTAGCTGCCATGTGGGTGCTAGAAATTGAACCTGGATCCTCTGCAAGAGCAGCCAGTGCTCTTAACCACTGAGCTATCTCTCCATCCCCTTCTTTTTTATGACAGACTCTCTGCAGCACAGGCTGGACTTGAATTCATAATTCCCCTGCCTCAGGCTCATGGAGTACTGTGTTAATTCAGGATATGCTGATCATCTCAAGTTCCTTAATCTTAAATGCACGTGAGAAGCGTTCACACTCCAATAACTTTAGACATCTTTGAGATCATGACACTACCTACCACATTCGGTTGAACAAAATGCATTATTAAAATTAATTTCACTTTTCCAAATATTATGTGACTACTACAGTATTTTAAATTACATATTGGATGGCATTTGGGGCTCAAGTCATTTCTGTTGAACAACACTGGATTGGAAACTGAGAGACACAGAGATTAAGGAGCTTGTCAAAAACAACACATCAGGTCAATAATGATGCCAAGAGCTTTAAAGTGACTCATAGCTCAGACTTCTCTCTGTACACATTCTGGCTAATCTCATTCTGTCTCATGGCTTTAATACTGTTTACATGATAATGGCTCCAATTTTTTTTTTATCTCCAGCCTAGATTTTTGCCCTTGAATTCTAGAGTCAGATATTAGATTGCTTGCTCAGTGTTTCCCACTTAGATGTGCTGAAAGAGGTGCCATGAACGAAACTTGCCCCAAGCCCAACACCTGCTCTTTCACAGTCCCAACACTGTACTCCGTCCCAACCTGCTTCCCACATAGTTTTCCCATCTCAGTAAAGCCAGAACCTCAGAGGCCCCTTTGCCTACTCTTTCTCTCCTGAGCCAGCAAGTTCTGTCATCTCTATTTGTAAAGGATATCCAGGATCTGCCTACTTCTAAGTCCTACAACCCACCTGGTCTAAGGCATCATTGTCTTTAATGATGATTAATACAATGATCTCTGTGCTTTCAACATTCTCTTCAGTTTATGTTCAATACAGCAGCTGAAGTTATGCTAGAACATATACTCCATGACATTTCTCACTTAAAAAATTAATTTGTATTAAATTTCTGTGTTTATACCATGTATTTTTATCATTGACTTCCTCCCCTATCAGCACCCATCTTATAGCTTCTTCACTGGATTTCATGTACTCTATCATATATATGAAGGCCTTTCAAAGCAAGTTTATGTCTCTAAATGTCCTTCCATGTATGTCCATCCACTGGAGCCTGATTAACCTCACACCCTTAAAGAAAACTGACTCTTGCTGGGTGTGGTGGCGCACTCCTTTAATCCCAGCATTAGGGAGGCAGAGGCAGGCAGATCTCTGTGAGTCCAAGGCCAGCCTGGTCTACATAGTGAGTTTCAGGCCAGTTGGAGCTACAGGAAGACCCTGCCTCAAAAAGACAAAAAGGAAGGTCAGCTGTTCCTCATCTAGAGGTAATCGATTGTCACTATTCCTTTGGATAAGATTGGGGTCTGCCTCCTAAAACAAAGACCTCTAGATAGGCTGACTAGATTCACCAGAAGGGCAAGTAGTGGGGAATGGCTAGGGGTGCCGACAACACAGCAGACAGTAACAGGGATATCAGAGTATAAGGGCTCTAGTGGGGGGAGAGAGGCTATGGGAGGGTGAGTGGG
>NW_008330777.1:3413586-3458403 GCF_000622305.1 Nannospalax galili
TTCTAAAACAAAGACCTCTAGATAGGCTGACTAGATTCACCAGAAGGGAAAGTAGTGGGGATTGGCTGGGTTGCCAACAACACAGCAGACGGTAGCAGGGATATCAGAGCATAAGGGCTCTAGTGGGGGGAGAAAGGCTATGGGAGGGTGAGTGGGTGTAAAAATAAATAATTTTTAAAAAAAAAAAAAAAAGAAAAAAAGACAAAAAGAAAAGAAAACTGACTCTCCATCTCTCAACAGTTATCCATTGCCAATAGTTCCGCACCTAGAATTGGAGCTTCTTACCTACTTCTCCACTTTTGTTCTGGGATTTTGTCTGGCATAAGCTTGCCTGGGTCTTTCTTGTGCATACTGTTACTATTGCTGTGAACTCATATGCGTAACTTCGAAGCTGTCTGGAAAACCCTGTTTCCTTATTGTTATCAGTGACCTCTGGCGACTCTCCATCTCTCAACAGTTATCCATTGCCAATAGTTCCGCACCTAGAATTGGAGCTTCTTACCTACTTCTCCACTTTTGTTCTGGGATTTTGTCTGGCATAAGCTTGCCTGGGTCTTTCTTGTGCATACTGTTACTATTGCTGTGAACTCATATGCGTAACTTCGAAGCTGTCTGGAAAACCCTGTTTCCTTATTGTTATCAGTGACCTCTGGCTCTTACAATCTCTCTGATCCCTCTTCCTCAATGGTCCCTGAGCCTTGGGTGGGAGAGGTTTATTATATATGTCCTATCCAGGGACACATACTCTGCAATCTCTTATTCTCTGTACTTTGGCCAGTTGTGGTTTTCTGAGTTAACCACAATCTGCTGCATGAAGTCGCTTTCCTGGTGAGAGTTGAGAGATGCATTAATATTCTTTCTGTCCCCATTCCACTTTGTTCCCTGAGTCTTGGGTATAGCAATTGCATTGTAGATGTGTCACTTAGGGCTGGGCACCTCACAGACATTTTTTTTCTCTGTGTTTAGCTGTAGAATTTTGTAATAGTCTCCATCTGCTTCAAAAAGAAGCTTCTTTGATGAGTGGTGAGAGGTTAATTTATCTCATTTTTAAAAAAGAATTGTGGGGGCTATATGCACCTGTGTTTATACATGTGCATGAACATGTGTGCACATGCATGTACATGCATGTGGAGGTCAGATATTGAAGTTAATGTGTTATTCTATCATTCTCCACCTTCTTTTTGAGACTGGGTCTCTCACTGAACCTGGAGCCCACCAATTTGGCCAGACTAGCTGACCAGCAAGCTCCAGGGATCCAATTATTTCTGTCTCTCTCACACCAGAATTATAGGTGTACACCACCACCCCAGGTTTTGTTGGTTTTTTTGTTTTTTGTTTTTTGTTTTTTGTTTTTGAGAAAGGGTCTCCCTGTAACCCCAGCTGGCCTGGAACTCCCTATATAGATCAGGCTAGCCTTGAACACACAGAGATCTGCCTGCCTCTGCCTCCCAAGTGCTGGGATTAAAGGCATGTACCACCACGCCCAGCTCACCCCAGGCGTTTTATGTGGATGCTGGGGATCAGAACTCTGCTCTTTATGGTTGGATGGGAAGCACTTGGCTAACTGTGCTGTTGTCCCAGCCCTTCATGTTGAATCTTTCTAATGATGACTAGTCTCACACAGAAGAAAGCCAAATTCCATACCATAATTCTCCAAGATCTTGCAATGATCTGGCCTCCTCTCCTACCACTTTCTTCTTGGTTCTTGAACCTCTAGTCATTCTGGCTTGCTCATAGCCCTTGGATGTGCCAAGTGTGTTCTTCCTTCAGAATCTTTGCACCTGCTAATCCCTCTACTTCAACATCCATTCTCCAGCAAATCATATGTTGTTTCTTTACTCCATTTATGTTTTTTATTAAATCTCAAATTATCAGCACCTCACTCCATCATTCTCTACCCCACCATCCTTTTTTTCTCCATAAAACATTACAATGGCATACCATTATTTTGTTTATTACTTGTATTTCCTGGTTTTAAAAAATGTATCCATAGGGGCAAAGGGTTTCATCTGCTTGTTCATCAGCACCTAAAATCTTAGCTGGCAGCTGCTGGTATAGTCAACACTCAATGATATCAGGCAACAAATCAAACTATTTCACTCAAAAAAGATTCCTAATATAATGCTGAATAAGCTACATAACCATGTATTTGATGATGTTTTTGAAGAACTACATTATTTAGCTTTGGCAGATCTTGAAAGGCAGCTTTTAAGACTTTTAACCGTGCCAGCCAATTTCCAGGTAAGAATCCTTAGCCATCAAAGAGCTAGTGGCTTTAATTCCTACTTGCCCTTTTGCCATTCAAAAATCTGTTTTTCTTCCATGGATAATTGTTTAAATCTAGTCTTTCAGGCTGACAGAGGAAAGAAATGCAGATAATTATTGTTACAATAAGTGCAAAAGCAGGAAAAATGACCAATTTTTTCAGTTCATTTAACCCCTAATCAACTGTCAAGCAAAGCATCCTCCCAGCCGACAGCCTCTGTTAGGAAAGCCACGGCCTGCCGTCTTTGAGCTCCCATCACATTGCTAGTGTGTCTCAGAAAGTTAAACGAATTGCTTATCACCAACACAGAAGAGGAGCAGGAACCACGGATCTCATTACTGTGCAACTCTGTTCCCTTTCTTGCTAATTCCTTTGAGTCATTGACCTCAGCTTTCAAACTATACAGATATCAGATATGTAAGACACTGAAGGAAAATCTTTTGTTTTATTTTTGTCAAAATCACACTGAACTCAACATTATTTTATACATGAAGGATCATGACTTTTTAAAGAAACTTCAAACTACCAAGGCCCTTCGTTTTCTTTCTAGAAAATCTTGAGCTAATATCTACATTGTTACCCAATGATTTCCTACTTACACGACTTATAAGAACACAAGAAAACAGAAGAATCTATCTCCTAGGTCATACGGAAATTAGGCCCTAAGAAAATAACAAAGTTGGAGAAAAATATAACTCATAAATAAAAACAGCATGAGCAGTATACTTACCCTGATAAATATTAAAAAGTTAGATGGTCACTACTCTATAGATAGAGTAGAAGACAAAGTCCAGAAAGATATTAAAATATGTTAGAATTTAGCATATGAATCTGAGCACCCACATGGCAGCTAACAACTGTCCATAACTCCAGTTCCAGGGAATCCGACAGCCTCTTCTGTCCTCCGCAGGCATTGCATGACATGGGTGCACTTACCTGCAAGCAGGCAATACACACATACACATAAAAAAAACTAAAAATAATAAAATGTTTTTTTAAAAGTTAGTATGATTGACTGGGGGGAGGGACTTGCGTGTATTGTGTGTGCGCCTGTGCCTGTGTGCCTGCACATGCATGGTGAAAGAAAGAGGGAGTGAGGGAGAGAGAGAGAGAGAGAGAGAGAGAGAGAGAGAGAGAAATCCAATGATTTTGCTATTGTTCAGAACACTTTTGGAATTTCTTTACTTAACCATCATAAAAATATATCCCAAGGATAGGTTTAAGTTTTAGGACAAACGTAAGAATTTCTTTTGGTAAGCCGTAAGATAAAATTCTCCTCACCACTTTGCAAATTGGAGGTCATTTTATACTGGGCTTAAAACACATTCTTCCTACCCCCCATACTCCCCACTGCCACCTCAAAAAACAAATTCTGTGGCCAAATAAGTTCAGGAACTGTATCATCATATTTTTCTTCTTAGAGATTTACAAAGGTTCTTGCTGTTTAACCACCCTTAACCTAGATTTCCTAATGAAGTTAACTCAGAAATATTTTTAATACCTAACTATATCTCAGAAAATATGCATCAGATAATCTTAAAGCAATACAGGATATTCTTATGCAACTTTAAATTGTTTTGTGAGTGTTTATTAGACATATATGTATGGAAGCAGACACGGTGAAGACCACTAACCAGGCAACTCCATGGGGGTGGGGGGGCAGCAGTTATTTGAGAGCAAACAGACCACTGGGCTGCCTCTCGGGGAGCAGGGAAACAGCAGCAGAGAAAGAGCAGTGAGCAGGGGAAGTCAGACATCTTTTATAGGCAGTCAGGTGCTTGGGTAACTTTCCATGACGTAGGCTGGGCAGTTCAGCTCCAGATAGTAGATCTCCCAGTGAGCAGTGGGACTTGCCTAGGTCTAAATTCAAACCTGCCATTTTAGGATATTGCAAGCTGTGCTGCCATTTTCGGAGACTACCAGGAACCTAACAATATGGATCCTAGATATACCTATTTTTTAAAATCAGTTGGTGAGGCAGGGTGTGAACTCTGAGTTCGAGGCCAGCCTGGTCTACATAGTGAGTTCCAGGCCAGCTGGGGCTACAAGGAGATGCTGTCTCAAAATAGACCAAAAAATAAAATCAGTTGGTGTAATAGACATTGTACACTACACTTTCAAAATCTTTTAAAATCTACCATCTTTCCCTTCTACCCTTATAAACAAAGAAACAGCCATTGGCTCAAGATAACAATGTGCTCAGGCAGCTGAAAACACATTAAATCTCATTGTGGACATGTGTGTAGGCTTTAACAAATGAGATTTAAATAAAAATACCTAGCTTTTAATGCATAGAAGTGGTATTCCAGGTGCCACTTGTATATATAATCTCCTGCTTGTGTCCTTCTCTGCTGCCTGGAAGATGGTCATGGTGCCCATGGTGCAGCTAGCATGAGCTCAAAAGCCACACATTAAGGACAGTAGAACAGGAGGCAGAAGCAGCCTGGGTTCCTGGGAGCATTCTTGGGTGGCCCAGACCTCCAGAAATTCTGTTGAGAAAAATAAGCTTCTTCCTTATATAATCCATTGTCAACTTTTTTTTTTTTTAACATCTTTTGAGACTGGGTCTCATATGGCCCAGACTGACCTCTAACTTACTTCATAGCCAAAGAAGACTTTGTACTCCTGATCCTCTTGTCTCTACCTCCCAAGTGCTGAGATAACAGACATGCATCACCATACCCTAGAAAAATTTCTTTTAATTTTAACTGATCACATTTCTAACTAAGAGGTACATTTATGACTGCATTTCACATAGTTTTTCTCTTGTAATAAGATGATCACTTTAGATTTATTCTTATATTTTCATAATGTACAAGTCAATAAAATGCATGTATTTACAGTTCTTAAAAGCTCTAATGCACAAACTTTTTAGAACACTAATTAGAAATAAATCTATCTGTAATGATTTGTCTAAACATAAATGCTGGTTGAAGGCTCTAAAACTATCCATTTTCTTTTATTTTTTTTAACAGTTGCCTCCTATAAAGTATGTTGGTAATACATTTTATATATAAGTTAAATAAATGAAAACAATTTGAGAGTGAGGAATTTATTCACCCTTTGAAAAAACTACAACCTTACTTAAGCATCATAAATTTGGAATGGAAAGCCAGGATCCTGATAAATATCTCCAACTTCTACTTTATTATCCTTGCATGGAGAAAAATCTGACTTCATCCACGTTTGTAGCTTAACTAGACTTGGGAATGCAAGGAAATGGGTAGTTCTAAAAGACACTGCAAAGTGAAGGGGATATAAGTTGCTAAATACTGTCGCCCTCTGAAGGGCACCATCATTTTTTCCCTCTTCTTTAGACACAGATTACTGAACCCTCAGTCTTGGCAAGAAAGAAAGAGCAATAACACAGAGCACACTACAGGTTCTGTTGAAGATGGCTGCTTTGCCATCACTGCAAATTGACCTGCAATTTCAAAGGTAACTGGAAAGCTGAAATTTTCAGCTGTGGAAAATGATGAGAAAGAATCCAGGCTCATCTAGGGAGTTTCATCTGATTGAAAAAGAGCCACAGAAATCAAGTTCAGTTCTGGAAAATTTCCATGTGATTACTTTTTCGTAATTACAAATGGAATCCTGTTGAATTACATGAGTTAAAAGCCTTCTAAATAATCTGCTATAAAGAAAGCAGAGTCAAAGAAGGGCGATACATGAATTAAATTACAAAGGTGCATCATAGCTTTGCGTGAAAGAGAATCTTCTTTAGGGACATGCATGCCCTACAATAGGTCCTGAGCAAGTTATATATTTTCAGCTCTCATCAACGAAGCTTCCTCGTGCAACAGAGGGCAATGAACACAAAAGGCCACAAATGGCCAAAGTGTAGAGAATAAGAGTCCACAGAGTGTGGGTCCTTGGACTACATCCACCGAAGGCTCTGGGACAATTGCAGAAGAAGGGGTCAAAAGATTCTACGAGCCAGGGGAGGAGGGGCATGACCATAAGGGATCTGAGTCTTACAGGTTCCTGGAACCTTGCTTATGTGAACTTACAGCAATGGTGTCAGCATGTACAAGACCCATGCAAATTCAGTCATACAAAAACCTAGCATAGAACTGTGGAAATAGGCAGCAAACCCCAAAGAACTACTGGCACCTGATTACTGCCAGGTGAGGAGGAGCTGATCTTCTTTAGGGGAGAGACTCTAGATAGGCCAACTAGACTCCAGTGGATGAAATTGCGCTGAGGGATGTCTGGGTTCATGAAGTGACTGGATAGGCCTTAACATATATGACAGAATGCATGAAATCATTCTGTCATGCATATGGGGCACGTATGGGGGTGGGGGTTATACATATGATTAAGATGTCGCACATGAACTATACAAAAATTCAACAAAAATATACATTAAAAGTAATTAAAAAATGTATCAAACTTTGAGTAAATATTACTAGTTAGCACTGAGACCCATGCTGAGGATACCAAAAACATTCATGTAATAAAGATATGTAACTTCAAAGAATTACCACAAAATAGAACAATAAGTTATTGAGTCAGTTTAATATGATAACTATTCAGTAGAAAACTAGTTTTAGATTCTTCCCTATGTCCTGTGACCTGTCTAGCCTCAGGTTCCAAAACCTTATATAAATGTCATGTATGGGCTTCATTCTATGAAGTGAACCTTAAATCCAATTCAAGAGTGATTGGTTACTCCCGTAATATTTGTGCTGAAAGTTGTTATTAGAAGGAAAAAAATAATAATCATTAACCTTACCCAGCTGTGAATCCTATGAACTACAATAACTGGTCTGGCAAGATACGCCCAGTTTTGCAATAGTGGCATAAATATTATGGGGTATTTTAATGGACGACAAAGCAAAGGACATGAGCAAAAAATTTACAAATTGGGCCAAAAAATTACAAAGGAAACATATGCGAAAATACTGTTTTTACAGGCATCAAAACCCACAGATTTCAACACCATTCAGGAAGATTGGCTCAAGATGGTGGATTAAATACACATTCTAATTATTCCGATTACTGGAATAATATTTTAAAAAAGAATAAAATAGCAGCAGCAGCAGCCTGGAAATATTGTGAAATTCTTGAATTATATATATTAAAAAAAATCTTACCAAAGAAGGAAACTCAAAAGAACACACAGAAAAACTGTGGTAGTGATGTTAATGAACCTGTTATCCCAGTTCATAGAACATGAGGAAATAGGATGATGAACTGGAAGAATTACTGGGGAGTTAGTTGTTATTGTTTGATTATGAAATGTTCCCCGCAAGTGTGTGTTAAATGGTCTCCATCTGGTGATTCCATTTTTTAAGGTTCTAGAAACTTTAGGAAGTGAGGCTTAGTTAGAATCAAGGGGCCCTGTTCTGGGCCATGACCTTCAGACACCTCTGTCCTTTGGAGCATCTTCCTTGAAACCTTTTTAGTTTAGCATCTGTCACAACCTAGGCCTAGCAGCGTCATCCGTGCCAGGCATGTCCATCCTGGCCCTGATCCTACATGACTTGTGACGGTCATTAGAAACCTCACACTGAAATTTTCCAAGCTCCTCCCCATGACTGAGAAAGCCTCAGGGTGGCCCAAGCAGGGCACCTAAGGGCAAAACTGACCCTGCATGGGTTTCATCTAGGTTCTCCCTTTCAAGGTGAGCTGTAGCTCCCATGACCACCTTTGTGCCTTCTCTATTGTGCCTATGTTTTTGCTTTTCTATACTTTAAATTTTTTTCTTATTTACAAATAGTTTTCAGAAATTTTATTGTGAGTTTGCATGCATTTGTTTGTTTGAAACAGATATTTGGAACTTACCAAGCTTCTTAGATCTGTAGGTTTATAGTTTCATCGAATTTAGAAAAGTTTAGGACTACATTTTTTTCAAATATTTTACATACAGTTTAGACTGCTGGATGTTGAACACAGCAGGAGGCTGTTTAAGATTACTGAGGCCTCTTGTTTTCTGCAGGGTTTTGGATAGTTTGTATTACTGTCCTGAAATATACTTACTATCTTTTCTTCCTCAAAGCTACATCTGCTGTTAATCTTTATCCAGTCTTTACTTCAGAAGAATGTTTTCATCTTTAGAAGTTTCTTTGAGTCTTAAATACACATGTATAAACATGCATACATATGTGTGTATACATGATCTTCCATTTCTCCAGCCCTTGAACATATGGAGCATATTTATAATAGTTTTCTGTTATTTCTGCCATTTTTCTAGTTTGTTGTACTCTTTCTCTGGCATGTTGGTAGTTCCTTAATCAGTTGGATGCTGCCAAAGTTTACTTCTAAGCTTTGTTGGGTATATCCAAAGCATTCATTAGTAAAAGGCTAATTTAGTCCCACTGCAAAGGCAATACTCTGAAGATTTCTACCCAGTGTGTTCACGATGCCTGGTGGAGACAAAAACTACAACCGACCTTACTTGTGCTGCAATCACTGTTTTTCCTATTGCTTTCTGGTATTTTTCTGGTCTCAGACACACACACACACACACACACACACACACACACACACACACATACACACAAATTAATACTCAGTCAAAACCTCTGCAGCGTTCTCTGTTCTATCTCTCCCTCTACCTCCTCTCTCTTCTTCCCTCCCTCCCTGCCTCCCCCACCTCCCCCTCAGCTTCTCTCCCTCCCTCCCTTCATTTCACCCTCCCTCACCTCCTCACTTTCTCCCTCTCCATCTTCCCTTCTTCACCCCTCTGCAGCTGGATTCTCTGTAGTACACTGACCCACACATTCTTGCCATCTTAGTCTTCCCAACCTGCAGTCTCTGCCTTTTCATCACACTGAGAGTATGCAGCTCGGTTTGCCCTGTCCTGTGGCTGGACCTGCCTCCAGATGGTGAACTGCACAGACTTAAAGCTCCTCTCCTGACTTCCCTCATGCCAATATCCTGTCTGAAAACTGTGGTTCAAATTATATTTTGTCTTGCTTTTCAGTTAAAACAAGAAAGTTTAGGAAACTTGTCCCTTTATTTTACCTTGACTAGAAACTTATCCCTATAGCTTAAATTTGCATTTCTCTGACATTGAAGTTTTTTTTTTAATTTATTTTTATTTTATGTCTATGAGTATTTTGCCTGCATGTACTGTAAGTGCACCTGTGCATGCAAGGCCCACGGAGGCCAGAAGAGGGTATTGGAGTCCTCTAGAACTGGAGATATGGGTGGTTGTTAGCAAACATGTGGGTGCTAGGAACTGAACCTAGGTCCTCTGCAAGAGCAGCTCCTGCTCTTAACTGCTGAGCAATTTGTCCATCCTCTGATATTGAATTCTTGATGAAAGAACACCTTTCAAAATTTGAGAGATACTATCTACATGCTCTACCAGCAATTGTATAAATCAGTACGCCAAGAGGTTCAGGGAGAGCTTACTTTCCTGCATTCATGTAACAATAATGATTGTCAATCTTAAAGAATGAGCCAGTGATCAAAATATGTAACATAAATACCCTAAAACCCATGAAAAATGCTCAATCCAAGATAGAATAAAGGTCCAAGGCCAAAAAAATTAGGGGAGAAATGACTCAGTAGAGACACTATGCAAAAAACAGAAAAAATATGTCCTTAATCAGAGAAAATAGCATTCATAAAGCAAAAATAGGAAAACATTTTTAAAGTATTTCTAAGAACAAAAAAATACTTTCAAAATTAAATTTAAAATGTGATAGTAGGAAAAGAAGGGAAGGAAGAGGGAAAGGGGGAGGAAGAAGAGGAGGAAGAGGAGGAGAAAGGAAGGGGGAGGCAGAGGAGGAGGAGAAATTTCTCATAAGTTGTATGTGTACATACACACACACACACACACACACACACACACACACACAGCGAAGTCATGGAAAATAAGAAAAAAAGATAAGAAAATATGACAGCCAATCCAAGAAATACAATGTCCTAGCAGTAGAATTTCAGAGAGAAAACAAAACAGGGAACAAGATCAATAAAGCATTTCAGAAAAAGTCTGCCGAACTCAGATACTAATTAAAATGATCCATTGAGTACATTAGTTCACCGGATGAAAATAAAACTGGTGTGAATCATGTAATAGTGAAATTCTAAAACATTGTAGGAAAGAGAAGAGTGTTTCTGGAGAGAAAGAGAAAGAGGAAGATGGGCCAGGTGGACAAAGAGAAGGCAGTGGTCATACAAAAAAGGACATGAAGCTGAGAAAAGGTGTGTTGGAGAAATCTGGGGGGAGCTGGATAGGGATGGGACAGATAGGATCATATTTCACTGTACACATGTATGAAAATCTCAAAAATAAAAATTTTTCAAACAAATTTGAAGTTAAAACAGCTATGGCCATTTCACCAGCTACACAGGCAGCTAGATAGGAAGGAGGAACAGCTTTGTGTGATATCCAACCTAGAATTCTACACCCAGGCAACCAACAGCACTGAAGGTAGGGAACCCAACATGTACGCTGTGCTGAGTGGGTACATTTTCAGGCATCCACACTCTCCCACTAACCTATTATCAAGTAACACTGATGACCATGTTCCATCAAAATAAGGAAGTAGGCCAAGAAAGAGACAAGCATGGAACTGAAAAACTGGAGAAATTAAACATAAAATGAATAGTAGGAGACTGGTGTTATCAAGAGGGAAATGGGAGAAAAGAGGATACTGTAACTTGGGAAAGAACAGGAAGTGCTATACAGGGGGAAAGAGAGGAAAGATAAATAATGTTCAGGTGGTATGAAAAACCAGAGGGAAATGTATTAGTTCAAACCCTACTGATATATATGTGTGTGTACATATATATATATATATATCATATATATGTTACAAATATATCTTATGTGTATATTTCAGTATCATTCTGTGTGTGTGTGTGTGTGTGTGTGTGTGTGTGTGTGTGTGTGTAAAACTGAAAGCTATATAACAAAAACACAATGCCAGACAAAGGAAATCTCCCTTTGAGCTGTTGGTCATGGTGGTCTAAGAGACTCCAAAAATAACACAGGCTATTGCTACAGTCCTTGATCTCCTCCCAGAACTTGAAAGTAAGACCCTATTGCTGAAGACTTGACATACTTCAGACACAGGATTTGGAGCAATGGAGCTGGAACTGATCTGGAAGCCTCTTCCTTGAAGACTAACTCTCATAGTATCAGAAGATGCTATGCAAGCTGCCAAGAGAGAAAAACCAATCAATGATCCCATCCAGCTGTAAAATCTATGAACCACAACAATGACAGGCCCAGAAAATAATCTCTAATTGTGCAGTAGTGGTACTTTTACCTTAGAGGTGATCAATAGCTATCTAATTGGACTTAAGGCCCGCTCAGTGGGAGGGAACTTATGTGGTACTGTAAAAATAGCCAAATACACATGGATAGAGAGGCCATAGATCCTAGAGGAAAACCTACTTTTGTCACATTCTTAAACCAACATAATTTTTCACTGTGTTCTAAATAGATATCCTTATATTTACAGATAAGGTTACATCTCACCACTCATCAAAGAAAGCTCTTTTTGTAACAGATGGAGACCATGATAAAGTTCCACAACTGGTCAAATGCAGAGAATAAGTGTCTGTGAGGCATCCGGCCCTGAGTGACATATCTACAACGTAACTTCTACACCTAAGGCTCAGGGAACATAGCAAAACAGCGGGTGAAAAAATATTAATACATCTCTCAACGCTCACCAGGGAAGCTTCCTCACACAACAGATGGTTATTAACCCAGAAAGCCACAACTGGCCAAAGTGCAGAGAATAAGAGACTTCAAAGTGCTTTTCCCTGTAGAGGATACCTATATCAAAACTCTGCCACCCAAGTCTCAAGGACCATTGTGTAAGAGAGAGCAGAAAGACTTTAAGAGCTAGAGGTCATTGATGACGACAAGGAAACAGTTTTCCTGACAGTTGGGAAGTTACTCATCTGAACTCACAGCAAAGGTGACAGCAAGCACAAGACCCGTGCAAGTTCAAGCCAAAGGAAATTCCAGCATAGAAATGTGGAAGTGGATAAGAATCCCCAACCCTAGCTGTGGAACTAATGGCAACTGGTAACTTCTGGGAGAGGAAGAGTTGGTTTTCTTTAAGGATGTGAGGCTAGATAGGTTAACCAGGCTCCAGTGGATGGACTCATACTGAAGGACATTTGGGATCACAAACATGACTCAGTAGGCCTTAATATATATATACCAGAGTACATAAAATATGACAAGAGGCTGTAAGAGCAGTACAGATAAGGAAAGGGGTCTAAATATGATCAAAGTATATTGTATAAATTTCTCAAAAATTCAATAAAAATAAATTTTATACCCAGGGCATGGTTGCACACGCCTTTAATCCCAGCACTTGGGAGGCAGAGGCAGGTGGATCTTTGTGAGTTCAAGGCCAGCCTGGTCTACATAGTGAGTTCCAGGACAGCTGGGGCTACAGGGAAACCCTGTCTCAAAAAGACCAAAAAAAAGTAAATAAATTTTTAAAAAGAAGCAAAGACAATCCACAGGAGAAGAGTGAAGGAAGAGGCAAAGATGAGAGCTCCACAAGCAGAGAGCGCAGTAGAACAGCTCCTCAGAAGACTGCCATACTGAGAACCATCCCAACAAAGACCCACCTGCCTTTCTGCCATCCTTAACCTGAGGAGAGATGACCAGATTTGAATTTGCTTGTGGCTCACTGGAACCAGGTGTGGATGCATCTCTGCACACCACAGCCTCAGTCTTAGGCCAGCTGACAATATTCATTTCCTCTAATGAAATACTTTGCTGTCTTACATTGAAAATTTGGGGCCATAGTGGGTTCATAAGCAGAAAATATGCAGCTTTTCCTCCTGTTCCTACTGGACACCTATTCCCTGGCCCTGTACTCTGCCAGATGTCCCACCTGCAGTAAAGCAGCTTCTCAACATGGTACATTTGTGACCATGCTCCTGGACCCCTAAAGGAAGTTTCAAAACTTGCAGAGATGGTGACTAAGACTATGGCTCTGTGACTCAGACAAGTCAGGTTTTCTTGGGTGTGCTCACTGAATAGTGGAAAGTTGCCTCCTCCTCACACAACCAGGCATGTGCTTGTCACTCAAGGGGTTTTGGGGGGGGGGTTATTTTGTTTTTTGCCTTTTTGAGACAGGGTCTCCCTGTAGCCACAGCTGACCTGGATTCACTATGGAGACCATGCTGGCCTCAAACTCACAAAGATCCACCTATCTCTGCCTCCGGAGTGCTGGGATTGAAGGCATATGCCACCACACCCGGTGCAACAGAAGATAATTAAAAAAAAAAAAAAAAAGCTTGAAGGCACATGCCTTTAATCTCAGCACTCAGGAGGCAGAGGCAGGTGGATCTTGGTGAGTTCAAGGCCAGCCTGGTCTACATAGTGAGTTCCAGGCCAGCTGAGGCTACAGGGAGACCCTGTCTCAAAAAGTCCAAAAAAAAAAATTGTTGCTGAAAAGTATGTGAATAGATGATTCAGCTACACAGAAAAATAGCACAATAAACAAAGAATTGGTGTTGCATTTGCCCTTGAAGGAAAATGGGAATGCATTTAGGAAGGGACATCGCTATGTCTGAAGTGGTGGTAATATTTTCATTTTTATTGGCATGTATCCTAATTATTCTTTAAAATGTATGTAAATACATTTTATGTATTCTATGTGCGATATGTTCAATGACAAAAAAGAAACATGTAGCATCATAACAGTGTTCATAACTGAAAAAGTAGCTCATAAAATTGAGTATGTGCTATGATTACAATTATGTGCATTATGACATTCGGGGGGAAATGAGAACAGTGAATTATGGTTAAAAGAGTAGCATGATTTTCTCAAAATTCCAACAGTTTCAAGTGACTGTAAGTGCATTATTCCAGTAGCCCTCACCATTCAGTGAGGAAAAGTCCTCATATTACAAATGGAGAAGCTGAAGCTCACACAGTTTAACAAACTTTACCCCTAATCTTACAATTTAAAGCATTGGACCAGGTCAGGCCTGTTGGTACATGCCTTTAAATCCCAGCACTCAAGAGGCAGAGACAGGTGGCTCTCTGTGAGATCGAAGGCCAGCCTGGCTGCATAGGGAGTTTCAAGCCAGCCAGGGGTCCATAGTGACATCCTGTCTCAAACAACAACAACAAAAAAGAAGTGGACCAATGAAAAATCTCAGCTTTCCAGCTTGAAATTTGTCCCTTGCTCTGTCCTCTGGGCCATTTGCCCTCTCTCCATCATGCTATCCTGTCCTGTTGCCTTGGTCAAGTGATATTCCTTTAAGCCTCAGCTTCTTCACTGGAACAGTAATGGTGACCGGCTAAATTCACAGTTCCAAGGAAGCACATAAAACACTCAACACAGCACCTTACACACAGTAAGTGATCAATGACTGCTATCAGCAGTGATGTTAACATTAAGAACTGAGTTATGGAGCTGGAGAGATGGTTCAGCAGTTAAGAACACTGGTTGTTCTTGCAGAAGACCTGGGTTCGAATCCCAGCACTCACATGGCAGCTAACAACTGTCCATAACTCCAGTACCAGGGGATCCGACAGCCTCTTCTGGCCTCCACAGGCACTGTACGACACAGGTGCACTTACCTATAGATGCAGGCAATACACGAATACACATAAAATTAAAAAAATAAATAAAATTTAAAAAAAAGAACTGAGTTATGGTGTCAGAGAGATGGCTCAGTTGTTAACAGCACTGACTGCTCTTGCAGAGGACCTGGGTTCGATTCCCAGCACCACATGGCAGCTAACAACTGTCTGTAACGCCAGTTCCATGGCATCCAACACCCTCTTCTGAATTCCATGAGCATTGCATGACACAGGTATACTTACTTAAATGCAGGCATTCTACTCAAACACTAAAAATAAAATTATCTTTTTTAAAAAAATTAATTGAATTGATGTACTAGGCATTAGGCATGCAAGAAAGAATCCAAGTGCTCTGACCAATGGGAATAGACAAATTCAGGAACCTACAAGAATAATGGAGGTATGCACAGAATGCTATGAGGCAGAGATAAGAAACATTTAGACTGAGACTGGCTGGTTGAAGACGGATGAGGACGCTTTCCTGGAGATGTATAGTTGAATTGGAAGACTAGGAGAAATGTCAGTGGGAGTAGAGGTAAGAATACTACAAAATCTACAATTTAATATTGCTTTGTTAAAAGGGGTAAGACAAACCAAAGGGATTAAGAAAAAAATCATGTAGAAAATCAATGGATAGATGGTGGCCTGGGTGTAGCTCACTGGTAGAGTGCACATGGCATGAGTAAGGCCCTAGGTTCAATCCCCAGGACCAAAATGAAAAAAGGAAGATAACTAATATCAGAAAAAAATTTAAACATGAGCTGGAAATTATATAATATCAAGGAATTGTTCATTTTGTTGTATATATACATATATGTGGTGGTTATATATATAAACGCATAGAATGTCTTTATTAGAGTTCACTCTATAGTCACCATTCACTTACAACAAAAATGAAACAGCAGAGTGGTAATTATTTTTTACTGTATCATAAATCACCAGAATTTCAGTAAGAAGAATAGTTTTATGTCTTGTCCTAGTTTGTTTTCTGTTGCTGTGATAAAACACTGACCAAAACCAATTTGGGGAGGAAAGGATTTATTTCCTCTTACAGGTTACAGTTCATCATCAAGGGAAGTCAGGGCAGGGCTCAGGACAGGAACCTGGAGGCAGGCACTGAAGTGGAGACCACAGAGGAGCACTGTTTCTTATTTGATTTTTTTAACAATATTTTATTTATTATGTTTATTTTATGTGTCTGAATGTATTACCTGCATGTATGTAAGTGTACCCATGCCAGAAGAGGATCCATCCCCTGGAACTGGAGTTACAGACAGTTGTTAGCTGCCACGTGGATGCTGGGACTCGAAGTCAGGTCTTCTGAAAGAGTAGCAAGTGTTCTTAACCACTGAGTCATCTCTCCAGCCCTTATTTTGATTTTATGTGTATGTGTTTTGCCTGTATGTGTGTAAGTGTTGTGTGACGCCCATGGAGGCCAGAAGAAGGCATCTGATTCCCTGGAACTAGAGTTACAGATGGTTATTAGCTGCCATGTGGACGCTGGGAACCAAACCTGAATCTTCTACAAGAGCAGCCAATGTTCTTAACCACCCAGCCATCTCTCCAGTCCCTCAGCTACCTTCTTTATGCAACCCAGGACCACCTATCCAGGAATGGCACCACCCACAGTAGGCTGGGCCCTCTTAATCAATTAGCAATTAAGAAAATGCCTCACTGACATGCCCACAGGCCAACCTGTTGGAGGGAATTCCTCAACTGGGATTCTCTCTTTCCAAGTGTGTCAAATTGATAACTGAAACTATGACATATCTACTTTCAGATAGTTTTATGTTTCACAATAATAATTTTAAATAAGAAAAGACTCACTAGTTACTTTAAAAGAAGCCATTTCAAGTCCACATGTTGGGGAGAAAACAAGCTGCCAAGGCCTGAGGTTGGCTCTATAGAAGGATGGAAGCCAAGAGCATAGGAAGGAAAGTAGAGCAAGCAACAGTCCTAATTAGTGGTGAGGGGGGAATTGAATACTAAAAAGACCCCACCTGGGGTGAGCTGCTCCCTTTGTCCCCAGACATACTTCTCTGACAGGAAGTCTGATCTGAGCTAGTTGCAGCACACACAGAACTTCCAACCCAGGCTGGAGTCAGTTATTGAGAAAGTTAACACGGCCTCAGCCTTAGATAAAGCAGGCCAAAACAGTACTAGAAGTGTTAGTGTTATCGCAGAGAAGCCGTGAATCTGAAGGTGCATATTTAAATTCTGTCCAACTTTTCTGGTTTGAAACGACACAAGCTGTTTAAATGGTTACTCACAAACGGTATCCATGTATTCCTATACTAAACTTAGCAATGAAAGAATTTTGACTCCCCAGTTCTCCATAAGTCCATTTTCATGGTTCCTCCTAAACTAGGTCACAATAGGACAAAATTAGTCCAAAACACTTATGATAAGGAAAAAAAAAAAAACTATTTCACTTAAAGTTAGCTATAAACATATTCCTCTTCTCTATACAAACCCAATATATTTCTTATGTTTTTTCCTATATCCATCTAAAGAGATATCTGAGTCACTGGTCCTTTGAGAACCAATAGTCTCAATTATTAAAGAACTAAAATTCGGGGCTGATGAGAGGGTAAAGTACTTGCCACAGGCCTAACTACCTGAGTTTGATCCTCAGAGTCCATGTAAAAGTGGGAGGAGAGAATAGATTCCACAAAGCTGTCCTCTGACCTCACACATGCCATGTGTGTCACCCTAGTCCCTCCCTAATAAAAGAAATAATAAAAATTTTAAAATAAATAAAAGAATTCAACTAGAACAAATCATTTTCTTAACAATAGGAACCAAAGAACTCAGAACTATTTGTTGCACTGTTTAGTTGCCTTAATAAGATGTCATTAAAATTCCCTCTTCCATTTACTACTTGAGATGCAAAGTCAAGGAAATGGTCCACTAGATGCAGGGCAAGTACTCTAGTTAACATCACTGCAGCCAAGGTTTCTGCCCACCCACAGTTGAATCATATGAAATGCATGAACAGTGAAATAGAGTAGCAAGTGTTTTAGATCTGCCTTCTGAGTGGAAGTAGAGCCATAAGGATTTCCCATACGATCCCCCACACCTTTAACTCTCCATCTGTGTGTTGTTGACTCTTCTTAGGAGCCGTCTCACTCACAGTTTTCCACAGCAGTACTCTTATGCCCGATGTATTTAATTCCCTGGGACAAAGTCCATTTTCCCTCACCAGGATTTCTCAATGACAACACCTGGAGAACAGTTGTTCTAGGAAACACCTCGCCCAGTCCCAGGCTTCATTTGTCTTTCCCCATGGATCATTTATCACAGGAAGGTGGCTGGTAAAGGTGAATCCTGACCACATGTCTGTAGACTCTTCTGTGTATCATCTTATGCCAGCACTGAGCAAAGGAAATTACCCTCTGCATCAGGGTGAGCCAGTAGAGAAATAGAAGAAATCCTACCAGCAAGAAACAACACTTCATTAGAAAAGTCTTCCAATTTTTGGAAAAGAGGGATCATATAATGACAATTTACCTATGTGCCTGCAATCTCCCTTATACCAAAGACCTTCTTTCTATAAAAGTTATAACTACCTTAATATCAGAATCCAGGATGAGAGGATCAGTCCCTAAATGTAGGCATGTACCTACATCCATAGCCTCATCCTTCTCCATCCTCTCTGTACCCTACTGGCTTTGGCCTTAGAGTGCTTAGAGTAGAATCCATTTATAAGTAACTCGGGGACATTCATTCATTTTTATGTGTTCAGCAAATGTGTAAGTACCTATCATATACCAGACACAATGAGAAGCAAATCCTCATCACTGTAGGAAAATTAATTTTGATTTTGAAAAACCATTGTGCACAATAATAACACAAGCACTGATTGCTGACTTCAACTCTTGAATTAGGGGAAAAAGTACACAGAGCAACAAGTGAACATCAGCAAAAGTGGCGGTAGGACCGCAGAGAGGACGAAGGCTGGGTTAGCAAGAACGGAAGACTGCTCTGAGGGATGACGAGACGTTCTGGAGTCCCTAGAAGAATAAAGTCAGAAATGCATCAAAGCCACTGAGGTCAACCCTAGTGAACATTACTCTTGCCCGCGCCATGGCTACACCCTCTTTTCCCTCAGCTCCTGTTGCTTTTGTTGTTGTTGCTGTTGTTAACAAAGCTCAAGTTTTATTCTTGTGACCATGTGATTCTTTGGCATCATGAGCTCAGAATAGTCAGAATACTCTAAACTGTAGCAATTCCACATCCTTGTCATGAGTTGTGTGCATAGGACTGGTTCTTGTCATAGCCAGGAAAAGGAAACTGAGTTTCTAGAAGAGATAAAAAGGAAGAACTAGCCTCCTATTTATTTATCTTGGGACATCATGAGAAGATACATTTTCTTTACTGCTTAAATATTTTAATTTCCCATGACTAGCAATGCATACAACCAAACATACTAAAACCCATAGAGATATTTATTCAAAATGGTGATTTAGCTAGGCTGAAAAAAAGAGATAAAAGGGAAAGAAAATACAAATGAATTACAGTCTCATGTATGATAGTGGAAGGGCAGTAGAGAAAACATATAACTACTTTTAAAAGGAAAGAAAACTGCAGTGTAGAGGGACTGAGGTAGTCATCAGAAGAGACAGGAATTTTAAAACAGGACCAGGGGTTGCAAAGAGCTTAGCCGTTAAGAGCACTGTCTGTTCTTGCAGAGGACCAGGGTTCATTTCCCAGCACCTACATGGCAGCTAACAACCGTTTGTAACTCCAGTTCCAGGTGATGCTCTTCTGACTTCTGTGGGCATTGCATGACCAGCTGCACTTACATACATGCAGGCAAAACAGTCCCATACATAAAATAAAAATAATAAATAAAATATGTTTTTAAAAAACAGGGCCAGGGCTGGGGAGATAGCCAGTCAGTAAGGTGCTTGCTACACAAGCACAAGGACCCAAATTCAATCCTCAGAACCCATATAAAAAAACAGGCATAGTTACCCACCCACACTTGTAATCCCAGATGAGGGGAAGCAGAGACAGGAGGATCCCTGGGTCTCACTGGCCAGTCTTCTTCACCTACTCAGTGAGTGCTAGACTAGTGAGACCCTTTCTCAAAAAAACAAGGTGCATGGTTCCTGAAGAATGACACCCAAGGTTGATCTCTGGCCTCCCAATTGTGTGCACTCACATCTGTACACATATGTTCCTATAGGGACACACACACAACCAGTATGGAGGAAGACAAGAAGGTAAATACAGCTTTTCACTATAAGTTCTGTGCTAGGATAAAAGTTTAAACTTTCTTTAAAATAAATTCAAAATTGAAACAAATTAATTCTTTTTTGGAGGCCCTAGAAAGAAAATGGGATTTTTTTTTTCCCACTCAGAAATCAGCAAGTTAACAGAAGTGTTTTTCACCTAGGAAGAGTTCCAAGGGCATTTGTGCTTTTTCCTGTGTTATTATTGCTCTCTTTGCACAGCTGTGGATTGGGCTTTTGGCAGCAGAAGTATTTAAAATAAAGGAGATAAGGGAACTTGGAGGGCAAAGAAAGAGAAAAATCCCCCAGCAACACCCCAAGTATTTTTCCATTCCCTCTGAACAACGCAAATGACACAGATTCTCTCTTTCCTTTTTGTTAAAAATTATAGTAACTACATGAGTTGGAAAGCTAACCAGCCTGCAATTCTCCCTCTAAGTAAGACATCAGGTGTTTTTTTTGTTCTTGTTTTTTTTTTTTTTTTTTTTTTTTTTGTCTTTTTGAGACAGCGTCTCCCTGTAGCCCCAGCTGACCCAGAACTCTCTATGTAGACTAGGCTGGCCTCCGACTCACAGAGATTCGCCTGCCTCTGCCTCCCAAGTGGTGGGATTAAAGGCATGTGCCACCATGCCCAGGATAAGACATCAATTTTTTCCACACTAATTTCACCCTTAAAAGCACCAGAGAAAATTGCCTTGGTTATCTTGATGGTTTCCTTGGGGATTTGAACTGTGATCACACTTTAAGGTGGTCCTTATACACCTGTTTGACACTGAGCACTAAAAAGTACTAATGGCCTGGCTTGAGCCCCCAAAACTCTTTAAATCAGATGGGGGACAGTCCTCTTCAATACATTCCAAGGCCTCCAAAACCTAGGGGAACAGAGCTATTGAGCAAGTTCTAGGGAGATGATCCTGTAAATGCCAGAGTCCAAGGCAAATAAACCTTTCTATTCAGTCTCATTCATGTAATGATGTCCTAGTACACTCACAGTCAGTAGGCCTTTTCCCTCAAGCTGCCTTCCAGTACTGAGATTGATAGCGAAATAAAATTAGAATTAATTTTATTTCTTTATTTGGAGATTTCACAGCATGAGAAAATACATTTTCTTTACTGCTTACATAAATATTGGGATTTTTCTGTAACGTAACAGGGCATATAACCAAACATAGCCCATTGAGGAATTTCAGATGACTATTCAGAATTTCAGAATAGCTATTTTGAAATACACACACACATACACATTTACAGAAGCTAAAACAAATCCTAACCAGAATCTAACAAAGTCTAAAACTAACCTATTGCATTACTAAGTATCTATCGACCTAGCCATATGTATTTTGGGGCTATGTCCCATACAAAAAGTGTCCCATACAAAAAGTGTCCCATACAAAAAGATTCAGTATTGTGCATGGTAGTATCGCTTGTTATGGCACAAAAAATAAAATTTTAGAAACTCTAGAAATAAAAATAAAACAGCAGGAAACAGAGTAATTATGTAATCTTACTATGGAACATCACACAGGTACCAAAATAAAAGTGAAAACTGGATAGAACTGCACGAGATGTCCATGATACACTGTTATATTTTAAAAGACAAGTTGTAGAAATGTGTGCACAGTATGATTCTATTTTTTCAAAAAACATTTTTATGCAACTAGGAAAACATGAAAAGAGATGCAGCAGACTTAATGGATCTCAGTACACATAATTCCATACTAGTGAGAGCTACCGATTGTTCTGAATTATTGTTTTAACTAAACATTATTTTTACATTGGGGGAAGAAGTAAAGTTTCTTTGTTGGGAGCATGAGAAAGGTAATCGGAAGAAGTAAAGTTTCTTTGTTGGGAGCATGAGAAAGGTAATCAATTCCCTTATCCCTAGGACCATGGGTTATAACACAATTCAGTAAAAATACGTCCCTTTCAAAATATCTTCAGGAGATATTATGTCATGAGTTTTCATTTACCAAAAGGATAAGATGAATCTCCTCCAGTAACAGCACTGGCTCTTTAGATTCACTTCACAGATAATACAAAATAACACAAAACACACAATTCTATTAGGTAGGCTGGCCAAGATTTCAAAAAAGATCTCACCGAGTTGTTTAGGCTGTTCCTAATAGTATGATATATTAGTTAGGAACATGAATATAAGACATATCCTTAGCTTATTTAAAATTAAATTTTTTTTGAGACAGGGGCTCATGATGCCCAGGCTGGCCATGAATTTGCTATGTAGCATGTATGTGGTGCTAGGGATTTATCTCATGGCTTATGCATGTTAAGCATGGGCTCAGATGCTGAGCTATACCTCCAGCCCTTGCCCTCCCCTTTATTGGGGGGATAGGGGTGTGTTTTGGGGGGTTGCTTTATGTGTATGTGTGTGTTTTCATTGTTGTTTCTTGGTTTTTTAAGACAAGGTCTCCCTGTAGCCCCAGCTGGCCTGGAACTCACTATATAGACTTCTGACTGCCTCTGCCTCCCAAGTGCTGGGATTAAAGGCCTGTGCCACTACACCTGGCTCAACTGCTTTTATAAATGGTAATAAAATAAAGATCTTTTGCGGAAAAAAATCTTACAGAGTTGCTAAAAAAAACACCAAAGGAGGGGGGCTGGAGAGATGACTCAGCGGTTAAGAGTACCAAATGTTCTTGCAGAGGACCTGGGTTCAATTCCCAGCACCTATCTGGTGGCTATGAACCATCCTTAACTCCAGTTCCAGGGGAATCTGACACCCTCTTCTGAACTCTATGGCATTGCACAACACGGATAAACTCACGTACACATAAAATAAATATAATTAACAAAATATTTTTAGAAAACGAAAGGAGAAAGAATTTCCCTAGGCCTCAGCCAGTCTCTTTTATTCTATTCATAAACCCACCACTAAAGAAAACTATTGTTCATGAGCTACCATGTCCCCTGGCACTTAAAATCACAGTCTTCCTGCCGCATCTTTTTATTTTGGTCTTTTTGAGGCAGGGTCTCCCTGTAGTCCCAGCTGGCCTGGAATTCACTATGTACACCAGGCTGGCCTTGAACTCACAGAGATCTGCCTGCTTCTGCCTCCAGAGTGCTGGGATTAAAGGCGTGTGCCACCACACCCAGCTCTGCCTTATCGTCTATCTTGCAATCTACTTTTCAAAAATCATCTCCACGCAGTCTGTCCAGGTTCTCTAGAGTTCTCCAGACTTGATACCTGCACAGACATCCTATATGCTGAAGTGAACCTGAGAGCTTCTAAAACCTAAGGTCCTGCTGAGAACTTTCCACATTCTGTGGGCATGCCACTATCTCTGACACATGAACAGAGACTCAGGCTATCTGAATCCTAACACCTTTTCAGCTCTACTTGCATGTGCTTTGTCATTTCTTACCTTAAATTTGTCTTATTTGTCAGCAACTCTGTGGGAAGGACAGTGGTCAACAATTTTTAGAGGGAAAGCTCATTATAGTCAAAGAAGAAAACTCAGCAGGGTTCAGAAAATGCAAAGCATAGTAAATAAGAAATGGGAGCCTACAATAGGCACCCGAGAGGAGGCCCCAGCTCCTGTCATGTAGCCTGCAACGTGACTGGATTGATTACTGATGCTGTATTCTCACTTGGCTTCTTTGGTGACCAGAAATGCTTTTTATCCTATCTCTGGCTGGTCCGAAGATCATCCTCCCCAGGGACCTAGCACTTCATAATAATGATTCATTATTTATTCCAGCCCCAGGACATTTCAAATGAGTGTTTCAAACCACTGCTGGTTATTATATTGGATTTAACTCTCCTGATGCATTTATTGACACCACAGGAACTACTGAAATGCAGTGGTCTCCATGGTGCTCTGGAAGCTGCATTTTTATTTGATTTTCTTTCATAGATTCTGAAACTTAGCCTAGAGAATCTTTTCCACTATAATTAATCTAAGTAAATATGTTTGCAAATTAACTAATAATGTCTTAACAAACTAGCAGAGTAAGAATTAATGATAGAGTTGCAACAAATTGAATTACTTTTCTTAAGGAACATTCTAAACCATACCCAAGCCTGTACCCAGGTAACCATGAGGGTTGAACCACATCTGCCACTGCCTAGGACACTCCATAAACAGCTGCAGAAAAGAATGGAAAGGAAAGACAAGCTATGCTGCCAAAACATGCTACCCTCATTCTTTTTCCTGTGGTATTATATAAGTGCTGTGGAACAGAAATGGCTCCTTTTTAATACCTTTAATCTTTCTTCCTGGGCTCACTGCTTTTTGAATCCCAGTGTCTATAGGTCCTACGAAAAGATATATTAGGCCATCAGAAAATTCAGTAGGCTGCTTCCAGGACATGCCAGAAAACCAAACTCTTCAGTACTGACAAGAGAAAAGGAAGTAAACAGCATTAAAAACACTCCACTGTCTAAATACAGTTCATAGGACAGTACTTTAAGTAAATAGGAATAAATTTTAAAAAATAAGATGGTCCTCACCTAAACTTGGCTACAAACCTTCATAGCTGCATTTGCTTACCCTCCTAAGGAAGGGCTTAGAGAGATAAAAGGATGAAGTTGGTGAGGTATATGGTCAGTCACATTCTTCCTTCCAACATGCTTGCTCTGGAAAGTACTCAGGTTATATTATATAATGAAGCAAGTCATGAGATTTAACAGTTACTGTTATAACTGGGCACTTTCTTACTCTGGACTAGGAGCACTTGCTTATGGAGTTTCATAGACATACATTCTACTCTGTTTTCCCAATTGTGAATGCACTCAAAGTGGTCAAGTCATAAGTTTCTGTATATGGTGGCTGCCTTAGGGGAAGGGCATGGGTCTGGGTGTAGAGATACTCTCATTTACCTGCCTCTTCATTGACACATGGTTGCCATAGTGATCTTTTTTTAAAATTTTATTTATTATTTTTATTTCATGTGTATGCATGTATTGCCTGCATGTAGGTTAATGCACCCATGTCGTGCAATGCCCGCAGAGGACAGAAGAGGCTGTTGGAACCCCTGGAATGGAGTTACAGACAGTTGTTAGCTGCCATGTGGGTGCTGGGATTCGAACCCGGGTCTTCTGCAAGAACAATCAGTGTTCTTAACTGCTGAGCCATCTCTCCAGCCCCACCATAGTAATCTTTTAAAACTGCAAACCCAGGTGGAACTATCTCTCATGTAAAATCCTTCAATGGCTTCAAGATCACCCTCTTCACCTTCTTCAGACTTGGGAACAGAACTTTTCTAACTTGAATCCAATCCAACCAACTTGCTATTACTCACTTTTAACTATGAGAAGAGGTAATAAAAACTGCTAGACAATAATAAAAGATTGTATAGAGTTTTGTATCCTAAGAGACTAAAAGAGTACTGAAAAGCAGTAGATGCTTTTTGACTGAATAAATGAAAGAATACACAAACAAATAGATAAGACATTATTTGAGGGCTGGAGAGATGGCTCAGTGGTTAAGAGCTGCTCTTACAGAGGACCCAGGTTCAATTCCCAGCACCCACATAGTGGCTAACAACCGTTTGTAACTCCAGTTCCAGGGGATCCGATATCTTCTTCTAACATCCATGGGCATTGCATAACACGGATGCACTCACATACATGCAGGCAATACACTCAATACACATAGAAAATTTTTAAATAATAAGTAAAAATTTAAAAACACATTCTTATAAGATTCTTTCCAATTTTGATTTTAAATTTGTTAGTTCATATTCACAGGAGGAAAATCAATATATCCATCAATATTTATACTAATAAAAGATTATCGTCTCTCAGTCTATAATCTATGTGTAATGAGGTGTGGCTGCTCTCATTGAGGGTTATTGAGCTCAAAAAAGTGGAGGATTTAGCTGTGTTTATTTTCCAGTAATTATGGCTGTTATTTTTTACTCAACATTCTAAAAGGCCCTAGAACCAACTAAACAAAACATTTGATAATATTGATTAGGAAGTTAGTTAGAATCTCAGTTTGCTTTCTTAGTACCATCAGCCTCAAAAAACAAACAAACAATTAAAGATATCATATATAATACATGATGTAGGTCACAAATTACAAGCCACTAAGTACTAGGAAACAAACTATCACGTGAGAGTCTTCAAAGATCTCATTAGCTAAAATTACTAATTCAACTAATTAAATAGGCAACATTGAATAACTGGTTCTTTTAAACAAATATAAGACGAACTCCATAGAGAAACACTTCATATCTTTTAAACAAATATGAGACGAACCCCATAGATAAATATTTCCTCATAAAATCCCCCTTTTCCCATTATCACCAAAGTTTAGTCAACAGCATTACCATCTCCTCATGCATCAAAGAAAAATCTCAGAGGGCCAGAGGAAAGCTCAGTTGGTCAAGTGCTTGCCATGCAATTATAAGGACCTGAGTTCAGATTTCTAGCACCCATTGAGGAGGCAGAGATGGGAGGATCCCTGGGGCTTGCTGGTCAGCCAGTTTAGCCAAATCAAAAAGCTCTAGGTTCAGCGACAGACCGTGACTCAAAAATAAAGTGCTGAGCAATTGTGGAAGCTATCCCATGTCAACTTCTGACCTCTACATACACATACACACACACACACACACACACAGAGAGAGAGAGAGAGAGAGAGAGAGAGAGAGAGAGAGCCCTGCCTCTCTTTTGTATGCTATAGCCAGTTCAGCTCTGACAACTAATCTGTCTCTCTGCCACCACACTCACCCTCATTTTCTGTCTTTACAACAGACAAATTAACTTCTCCTAATTGCATTAGACTTCATCCTTCCTACATAAAATACTCAGCAGTTTATGACATGAAGAAACCGTGAACTCCTCACCAGGGCCTATAAAGCCTCCAGGAGCCTAGTCTCTGCCCACCTATCCAGCTACATCTTCCCCCACTGGCTTGCCCCACACATTCCAGTCTACTGGTCCTTTGTCTCTTAAGCATGCTTGTCCTTGCCCTCTCTCAGGTTTGTCTAATGCTTTCCTCCCTATACACAGACCTTAATTCCAACATCGATACTAGGGTTAATTTCTAACACACTCCCTTATCCTCCCAGAATTGTACTTTATCCTTTCACTAAAACAGAAGCTCCTTAAAGGCAGAGAATCATCCTCTGCTTTGTCCAAATAGACTGGAACAGTTCCTGGCACAAAGTATGCATTAGTAAGTGTCTGTCAAGTAACTGAGTGACCCCACCCTCAACCTGCCAACAGGATTTCTTTTTCCAAATACAAGATGTCAGTGCTTTGTTAGACACGGTACACCTGGAAGGCACTGTTTTCAAAAACAACTTATCTCTTCAGACCACTGTGTGATAAGACTGTATCCCAAAGTAAAGAAATGACTTGTCATGAGCACACACCATAGGTCATTTGTCTTTCATTCCCACCAGATTAAGATCTAAAAGTCTTATTTCAGTACCCTAAGATCTTCAGACTAAACCTGATGAGTTATTTCCTTCTCTAGACAATTGATAAACAGAAACTTCTATTCAATTCTCAGTATCATTTCCTCCATCTTTCATCTTTAGAAACCTGTCTGCTTCATCTTAGTGCAGTTACAGCTCCACTCTGTGGAAAAAGAGGGAAGACAGGTTTAGGAATACAATATAGGTATGTTTCCTGGTTGAGCTCTAAGAAAATTTGCTAAATTATATTAGAAGGAATGATAGTTTTTAAAAATATACACACAAAAAAACAGAATGACAAAGACTATTTATTCAGCTAATAGATTGGATATTATAATATCTAAAAGTTGAACATGAATCAGGGTCTAATAGATATTTGAGGATTTCTTCCCCATATTCTTATTTCTTATTCCCACTGTCTTGAAACTGCTTAACAATTTTCTCTTTTAGGTATTTCACACCTGACAGTAGATACTGTGACATGTTTTTTTGTTTTTTGTTTTTTGTTTTTAATCACAAATACAAAACATAAAGTTCATTCTGGTCAGACCTAGAAATGAAATAATTAAAAGCAAATGATTTCCCATATCTGGATGCATAGAGATTCAACCATGGCAACATGCAGAGGCAACATGCCCTTTTCTGAAAAGAAAAAAAAAAAGAATATTTTCCCCTGGTCAGCATCCTTTGACCCTTCCTAGGGAAAACAATCCATCATAAGGCTGCCAATAGATATGGGCAACACCAAATCAAGACCTCAGCAAACTCCAGCTGATGTAGCTTCCGGGCAATCAGGTGTAAACATGAGTCAATGGTTCACCCAGAAAAGCCCAGAAACATTTTAACATTATGCTGGATAGCTTTAGTTGTCAACTTAGCACACCTCAGTAGAGGGAACCTCAGTTGGAGAATTGCCTCCTTTGGACTGGCCTGTGGCCATGTCTGTGGGATATTTCTTGACTGTTGAGTGATGTGGGAGGACCCAGCCCACTGTGGGTGGTGCCACCCCTGGGCAGGTTGTTGTATATTGTATAAGAAAGCAGACTGGGCATGGGCCAGAGGAGCAAGCCAGTAAGCAGCATTCCTCCATAGCCTGTGCTTCAGCTCCTGCCTCAGGTTCCTGCCCTGAGTTCCTCCCTTGGCTTCCCTTGATGATGGACTGTACTTGCAAGTCAAATAAACCCTTTCCTCCCCAAGTTGGTTTTGGTCAGTGTTTTCATCACAGCAATATGAAATAAAACTAGAACAAACGTGGTTTGGGTGTGTTTCCAAGCCACCACAGTTTACAGTAACACAGCAACACTCAGCCTGAGAACTGCACTCCTGCTACTTCCCCAGCTAAGATTTCAAATCATTTCAGACCCAGCTTCAATGTACGATCGCTGGAAACTGTTATTTTCCCTTTTATACCTTCCATGAGTTGAATCTGAGTTTCACTATACACTGAGTTTTTCACTGAACTAACTCATCAGAAAGCTTCAACTCTTAGTGAAACTAGAAACTTAGCAATTTATCTTTGCTGACCTGAGATAAACCCTTTATCTCCACTCTCCCCTATGTCTCTGTCCCTCTTTAGCCCTCAAGTTCTTTCCCTATCAAAACAGTCTTAAAATCAGAGGTCTGAATTCCTTAGTGCTAAAATAAATATCTGTTGGAGCTTGAAGGTTGACCTTTCTAAAGGCGCTAAGTAGGAATCAGAACTTTGAGATCCAGCATGTTTCAAGAATAAGGGCAGGCAGAGAAAACACAGGGGAGTTTCCCCTGAACCGGTGAAACTAAAGCACACAGCAACTGCTTGCTTTACCCACACTGTGGCTATAAATTCATTTGAAGACTTCAAAAATAGGCTCTTCTCTCAGGCAGTTCATAATCTTCAGGTAGAGAAACAATTAATTTCCCCTTCATAAAAATAAGAACAAGGGTATTCAAAGGACAAAGTTGGTACAAAAAAAAAAAAAAAAAAAAAAAAAAAAAAATTATAGATAGGCAAAGACTAAGCTTGGTTTTCATGAATGAGCAAGAATTTGTCAGCAGACATGGCCAAACCAGTGTAAGCAATGGACCGGTATGTGCAAGGTAAGTAGAGTGAAAGCAGTATGAATATTCATTTACTTCTCTTTCCCTTCTAGAATCTTCTAACTTAAGTATCATGACCTCTGCTTACAATGATCAGTGGCCAATTTTAGAACATAAATGTGTGCTGAGAATTTTATTGACAGATATTCACTGGGAGGAATGCAAGGATGAGTAAGAGACACAGCCCAACTGCAAAGCAATTTACAATATAATAGGTTTAGACAGAACTGTGTGCAAATAATATCAAATTGCTCAAAATGAAATTCAGGAAATCCCCAAGTCTGGACAGAGTTCTCTCCATGGCTGCCAGCAGCTGTCCCTGCCTGGAGCAGCCTTCTCTCAGTCAACAGTATATAGGTCAATTGGAATAAGCAGAGCTTTGCTGAGGCTGCACATATTGACAACTGTAAACTCCCACTCCCCCTCCACCCCACCCACCCCTGCCCCATGACTACATCAGCCTCCCTTGGCCTCAATGTTGAGAGTTTGAGCTCATTAGGAAGCCTTGACCCTCTTGGCCAGACATTTAGCTGATTATTTTGGATAAGTATGAGTTAGGTAAATATTTTCTTATGTCTGAAAATTTCCAACAATTGGGTAAATGTATTCTAAAACTTCTAGTGTTGGGTCAGCCACACTTTTCCTTTAGGAAAAAATGCTTCTTCCCTTCTTTTTACCTTCTAAAGAAGTGTGGACAAGTTTTGGATTAGCTGCTCCTTTTTTAATTTTTCTCTTCTTGGTTTTCTTAAGTGTGGGTATGTGGCTGACTCGAGTTAAGGTTTCTCTTCTTGTGGAAAAGATATAGGTTCAATTTCATGCCTTCAGATACCATCCATGTGCTGATAGAAGTCCCAACAGGATTAAAGGAGTATCAGTAAACACTGAAGTGTTTATTTGATGTAAAAAGTATGGTTGGGAGCCAGTGAGGTGGCTCAGTAGTAAAGACATTTGCTGCCAAGCCTGACAACCTGAGTTTGATCTGTGGGACCCACATGGTAGAAGAGAACCAACTCTGTTTTTTTTTTTGTTTGTTTGTTTGTTTGTTTGTTTGTTTTGAGACAGTGTCTCCCTGTAGCCCCAGCTGACCTAGAACTCACTATGTAGACCAGGCTGGCCCTGAACTCACAGAAATCCACCTGCCTCTGCCTCTGCCTCTGCCTCCCAAGCACTGGGATTAAAGGTATGCACCACCATGCCCAGCAAGAACCAACTCTTTTTTGTTGTTTGTTTTGTTTTGTGATCAGTTGGATTTTTTTGTTTTGTTTTGTTTTGTTTTTTTGAGACAGGATCTTGCTGTAACCCCAGCTGGCCTGGAACTCATCTCACTATGTAGATGAAATGGCCTGGAACTTAGAAAGCCAATTGCTTCTGCCTCCTGAATTCTGGGACTAAAGGGGTGTGCCTCTACACCTGGCTTGATTTTTATTTTATGTGTATGAATATTTTGCCTGCATGTAAGTGTACTCATGTGTGCAATACCCATGGAGGTCAGAAGAAGGTGTCAGATCCCTTGGAACTGGAGTTATAGACAGTCGTGAGCCACCGTGAGGGTGCTGGAAACCAAACCCAGGTCATCCGCAAGAGCAACTCCTAACTGCTGAGCCATCTCTCCAGTCTGACAGAACTAACTCCTGCAAATTGTCCTCTTAACTCCACTTGTGTACCACGTACATGTGCTCCCCCAATACACATACACAATTAATTAGTTAATTAATTAAAACATGAATAGGATATCTTGTAGTTTAGAATTACAGACAAAAAGAGACCTGAGAGACCAGGAGAGACCACAGAGACCATTTCATCTAATTGCTTGTTTTATGATTTTGTTTTGCTTTACCTGTTTTGCAGGACTGGGGACTGAGCCTAGGAACTCACACATGCTAGGCAAGTATACTATCACTGAACTATATACCCAGCCCTCTTTTACTTTTTGAGATAGGGCACTAAGTTGCCTAAGTCGGCCTTGCACTCTGTATTTGAACTTGTGATCTTCCTGCCTCACCCTCCTAAGTAGCTGAAATTGCAGACTTGTACCAAAGGCCCTGGCTTTTATGATTTAAGGAATTCACTTTTATTCCATGCATTTCTAGCCAGGATTCATCCCAGTGACTCAATGTGTGATCCCAGGTCCAATGGCATCAGTACCCATCTCAAAAAATGAAAATCATTGAGTTGTACCCAGCTCTACCACATCAGACTGTGGAGACGAACCCAGCATTCAGCACTTTAACAAGTCCTCTAGAAGTGCATTCTAATGTACCACCAAAGGTAGAGAATCTCTCCCCAGTGCCCTATTAGGTATATTAGTCAGGACTACTTAGCTTAACTGGATTAAACAGAGAAAGGAATCTATTAGGTCACAAAAGTGAAAAATTCAGTGAGCAATACTTCTCCCAGAATAATCTGTAAAAAAATAGGATATTTTTCAATAGCTCCAAATTTCCTGCCTTGTTAACTAAACACTCCTCTGTTGGGGTTATCCACACCTTTCTCCAAGGAACCAATCTTGCCTGCTTCCCCACTGCCTTCCAACAGGTATTTCAGACAGGATGCTGTTAGTGTCCCACACCCACGACCCCTCTTCTCACTGCATTCATGTAGTTCCTTAGACTGAAACACTATCTACTCTCAGAAGCCATTCTGTCTCATCTTCATTAATAGGCTCATGTTCTACCATTGCCTGAAAATCCTTTGTCTGATCCAAGTCTTCCTTACAAATAGTCTTATGAACTACTTTCATCGATACTTTATCTAGGATCTGACTGTATGACTTAGCCCTTAATTATACTTTTGCCATGAACTATTTTATTATTTCTAAAAAATCTGTGTTCGTTCACTAAAAGCACATGGTGGTAAGGACTTAGAGAGATTTCATGTCAGTCAATGGTAGGGTGATTAACCAAACCTCAACAAGGTTGAAAAGACTTAAGTATCAGATAAGAGCACTTACTTCTCATGTTCCAATATGCATAGACACATCTTGACTTCTGTCCCTAATCTTCAATCTGTCTCCCTCACCTAATTGGTGAGTCTGGGAGAAGCTACACATGCTCAGTGCTGCCCTTCCTCTTTCTTTTTTGGGGGCCTTCTGAGAGGAACCTTCAAGGGACGATGCCCACAGCAGGGCAAAATAGGGATTGAGAAGTGGGCAGTCCAACAATTCTGGAAGTCTGCCTTTAGATGACTACATTCATATTTGAGTTGACATTACTGAGGTCCTTGCTGCTGCAAGGTTGAAGTTGTTCTCCAAAACTGCTTAATCTGCAATACAGCAACACTTTGATTCTTCTTTGTTATCAGACCTCTGGTAGCTTGGGACTCAGGAAGGAAGAAAGGAGTATTGTGGTGCAAAGAATTTAAATAGTAGACCACTATCCTATCTTTCAATATCCAGAGCTGCATATTCCTCCCATGTATTCACTTGAATTCCTCCCACTCTGAAAACCAACTTCTTTTTAACTTGAAGTTGTGCCTCCTCAGTGACATGACATTTATATTGAATTGGTGTTTCCCTGAGTGATGGAATGCCAAGTTTTCAGCAAATTTATTTTCTGCTTCTTCATAAAAAATAATAGAACATCTAAATTTTAATGGAGTAAATGGAAGGCCAGAATAAAAACTACATTTCCCACTGAGGTATCATTGGTTTAAGTTCTGGCCAGTGAGGGTTAAGTGAAAGGGTTGCATGCAACAACATCCGGAAAATATCTGAAAAGGAGAGGGAGTTTATTCTTTGCTTCATGTTTCTTCCTTTCTGTTGGCCGAAATGCAGTCCTAACGTCTGGAGTGAGGGCAGCCCTGCTGTACCATGAGGGGAAAGCCCAACAGTCTCATATGTGCTTGAAACAGAAAATGGTTCAACACTCAGGAATTTCACAAACTGGTTATGAAACCCTTGTGGCTTGAAATTGTCCATGGTAGAAAGAATTCCACCACAGAAACCAAGCAAATGCCACAAATCAAGACTCCCTCCTCCTCCATCTCCGAAAGCCAGTTTTCATACATACCACTACTGAAATGGCACTGTAGAAATGGTCGTGAACAACCATCGCACAAGCCTTGACTTATATGAGAGAAAAAACAATCTTCATCTTGCTTAGGCGTTGCACGTCTGTTTTCTTCAAAGCCAAACCTAATCCTAACAAATATTCACATCAGGCCCTGGGTCCAACTCGGCCCCACCAGACCATAGCTTTGGGTAATCAGGAAACTAAGAAAGAATTTCTGAGTAGCTTTGCTTAGGTCAGGTGTCTGACTCCTCAGCAGTCTGTGGCAGCCAGAGATATGGGTTCCATGGTACAAACCTGCTTACCTCAAATCATCCTTTTGGTAGGCCCTGTAAGTTAACACCTGAAAAAGAAGAGATAGGCTAAACATGCTGCCTAAAGTAGCTCACTGTACTACCTTTAGCTGCTCAGTGCTCCACCGTGCTAGCCTGACTTTTGTGTCTTGCTTATTCCAATATGGTCTATTTATTAATTTATTTATTTTAATCTTAGCAAATATTCTGACCAATAATGCCTTATGAAAGCTGTTCAAATGATGGTGCTCCATTGTACAAAAATGTGTGAGAGTCTCACAGGCAACGTTCAAATGCCTAACTTATTGCAACCTAAAACACCTTCAAGAAAGCAAGAAAGTAATGTCCTTTAGACAGTAAGAGGCTAGAGAAGCCCTCTGACCTCATGAGAGGCTGCTTAGACATCACCTTATCAGGGAGGACTGACCAACCTCTGTAGCTGGAGGCATATCATGATTTCAGGAGGGCTGAAGAGACTGGAAAGGCCATGGCCACTATAGTAGATGGAAATGCATTTCCCAGTAAGTTTGACATAATGACTTTTGATCCTGCTGAATCTATTATCGTACACAAATTCAAGGGTATAACTTTAGTGCTAAAATATATCCACTTAAAACTATTTCCTGCATGGTCTGATGTTATTTCCCTAACCAGATCACATATGTCTGGAAGATGTGAGCTGAAGAGAGTAAGTAGGACAAGATCATTGACAAAGCAGAAAAGTAGCAAAATAATACAAACGTGCTCCCAGCGAAGGAAGCAGTGTAGTGGTAGTGTCCATGATGGCTGACTGCCTAGCATCTGTTCTACGCATAAGAAGGGTGGCCCTTGAGATCTTAATTCCCTCACTGATCCCTAGTCTTAAAATGGACATATGATTCAAAGTTGGTCAATAAGGCACAGAAGGAAGTGGAAAGCTTTGTTAAAAGATTTGCTCTCTCCTAAAGAGATACTAAGAAGAGATGCTCCCTCTTGTCCCCTGGACTTTGGGGTCAGACACCTCCCCAACAGGCTTGCTATAAGGGAATAGGCCTATTTCAGCAGATTAAAAAAAAATTCCGAGAGAAAAGATAACGACTAATACTCAGATCCCACTCTAGAACAACTGAATCTAGCATGAAGCCAAGGCCAAGAACCACTGCTATAGGAAATTTTGGGGAGCCCCAAGGGTCACCAGATACTGAGCAAATCATGGTCCCCTCTTCAGATTTGTAGTCTCATTAATAAAGAATTTAAGAATGGACTCAAACATAAGTTCAAGTACAATGCTGACCAGATAAGCAGCACAACCTACAGAAAGAACACAGAAGCCTCACAGGGCAGGCAGGAGGAAGGAAGCACGCTAGCTTCTGATCCTGCAGCAAAGGGCAGCCAGCCACAGGCAAGGGCTAGCACTCAGCATTAGTCACACTAACAGCCTCCTCTCTGGAGGTGGAGGTAGAGGCTTGGAATAGCAAGTGATTTTAAAGTTTTAAAATGAACACTCCTGAGTGTTAAGATTTCAATGAGACTGTTTTAATAAACTAAAAGCAACAAAAGTCACAGCCCTGGATTGAGATGCCATTAGAGAAGCTATAGCAGACAGCAGGGAAAGAGCAATTACAGGAAAATAAACCCCTTTCGTGTTTATACCTAAAACAAGGAAAGTCTCTCTAACCTGGTCTTACTTGTTAATGTGTGTACTACTTGAATGTAGATTGATATGTCTCTCTGAGGAGGCTTTTACACAGGCAAAGGTGAAACAAGGAGGTGGCACCAAGAGGTTGCAGCGTTTGAGGGTAATGGTAAGTCTTCATCAAGAGCCAGGCTTACTGCAGGAGAATAGTGAATTAATTAAAAACAGGGGCTCCACGTTACCAGACTTAGTCTCAGACAGCAAATCACGGTCTTCACGTGCAATTCAAATTGTCACAAAGGTTGTCGCAAAATAGTTGAGTTTATGATGTGGGTGCTGATGTGACTGATGACTCTCCTTACACTTGGTGTGAGATAAATGTGGATTTAAATATGACCAGATATAAGAAATGTGAACAGAATCAGGACAGAGTCTGGTGTGGTGGGAGTTAACCCTTTGCTACTCTCCCTTTCTTTTTTGTAATTAAAAAAAAAGACACTCTATGAGTTCTTAGATTATCACACCCCAATAGAGTACCCAACATTTCAACCCTGAAAGATGGACCATAAGGAGATAATACAGTTGACCTATTGCCTTACCTATTAGGCTAGTAAAATCTTACAATAAAGAATTCACAATAAAGATTTAGAGCCAAATAAACTTCATATGTCTATACCTTGTTATATAACCAATACCTTTCCCAGGGGCCCCTGTTTCCAGGTGGACAGAGGAAACCTGGGAGGACTCCAAGAGCAGACACACTGGCCTGAGGGTCAGTACCACAGCCTAAGGTAACTGCTCAGTGGTGAAGACTGCCCCACTCCTAGCTCTGGGCCAAAACTTTCTTTCTGGAGGTCTGAAAACTAGCTCCAGACATTCTCAGCATTCCTCTCATTCCCTAAGGGCTGCTGCAGCTCTCTCAATAGCCCTGCCCACACCACCTGAGGAATTGGGCCACTAGCTCTTCTGTGAGAAGCCAACTGAAAACTAAGTACAAAGACTAGAAAAAGGCCTAACGAAAACACAGAGAAGGGTAGGTGGTGCAAGAAAAGCTTGGTCCGCCTTGCAGCAGAAGTTTCCACCTCTCAGCCCTGTAGTCTCACCTTGCTGGAATGATGGACTAGGAGGAGGCTTGGACAAAGTTCTGGAAGCTGCAACGGAACTTGGGGTCTTAACACACATGAATAAAGAGGTGGAAGTGTGGGGAAGTCACTGTATCTCAAAAGCCCTGTCAGAAGACTACTACAGCTTCAGAGTCCCTGTGATGGGCTTTCCTTAGTAACGATCTTCCTCGTTCTCACCCTACTTCTCCCTCTGCCCTCCTGTCCCTTTCTCTTTCCCATACACTATCTGGGCTCTTTTTGGGTGAATTAGACAATTGAAGGTTATGCCTGCATTTTATTCATTTTAAGCTACAGACAAGCCACTAGAGGGCAGTGCTACCACCAGACCACCAACTCTCAGGCTAGCCACTGCCTTCAGACTCGGACAGGCCCACGGGTACATCCTGTAACAGGATGTTTCAGAACTCTTCCTTCAATTCTCAGTACAAACAACCTGAGCTGGGTACACCCAGTCTCACATCCCTGTAACACCCTTCATGGATCACACAAGTCCAGATTCTTGGTGAATCTATACTTTTGCTAAATTTTACATTTCATCAAAATCAGAACTTGGGTGCTGCCTGAATTTTGGGATTTCTCTCAAATGTTATATCTAAGAATAAGAAGAACTTTGCAAAAAAAAAGAAGAGTTAAATAACCCAGTACAGCCAATTTGTACAAGGCTCTGTTTTCTGTGCTCCAGTTCTAAGTGTCTGCTTTGGGTCAAGAGCAAAGTTGCTCAGCTGAGCAAAAGCTGTGAGATGAGTCATACACACAAACATAGGGATCAGAAAGGAAGATCCGTACCAAGGAATGTCCGTCACAAGGCTTCTGAAGCTGTAGTCATTAGGAGTCTGCAGATAGGACTTTGAGATTCAGTGACCTCCCCCACTCCACATATAAACCGGGACCTGCTAAACCGGTCCCAGTTGGTGAGACAGAATCGGGGCAGAATTTCTCTTCCTGGAAATTTAGCTTAGCTCCTCAACCTTGCAGCCCTGAACAAGAACAGGCTAGCCCCTCATTTCTCCATTAGTACTTGAAGAAACTGTAAGCTAACTTGCTGACTGAAGACCCAAGTGAAATGCTGAAGGAAATAGGACAGGATGCCAGGCTTTGCTCAGAGATTTACGCACACGCACACACACACACACACACACACACACACACACACACACAGACCCCTCTCCCCAGCACTGTACTTCTTCAGACACAGATATTTACTGATACCGTGCTTCTTCTCAGTTTCTCAGCAGAGGCAGATAAGGTGAGGGAAATATTTGTAGGCAGAGATTTCTGGAATTTCCCTGCAGTGCTGAAATAGCATCCAGAGTTCAAGGAGGCCATGTTTGGACAATGATAACTATGTTATTTTTTTTCTATCTTTTGCATTTTCACTGCTATATAATAACATTTAACATTCTTTATACAAGGTCGGTACTGTTTTCCTAAGACTGTCCCAAAAGCCTCTCCTTATTTCTCCCCTATCTGCTCATGGACATATACCATGTTTCTAAAGGGAAAATACAATTGAGGAAATGCTTATTGAAATCAGTCAGATGGGGATGTAACTTGGCACATCTGCAATGTTAGGAAGAAGACGGAACTGAAAATGATTCCCAAGGTTTAAGGCTTACAATGGAACAGAGGGCTTCTAGGGCTGGCCAACACTGTGTTTCACAGCAAGCAGAAAGAGAAAAAATACAGAAAAACAAGGATGAGAGTATGGTATAGGAGGGGCACAGTGAATAGAACTGGGTGCTCTGGAAGATTACTCCTGACCCAGCAAAGCCTGACTAGGTGGAATGTTGACAAAGGGTGGAGATGGATTCAGGAGCTGTTCAGCCACCACCTGGGGCCCTCACTCACCTGCTCATGACCTCAGAATATTATCAGCAAGGCATTAGCAAGACCTTTCCTTTTATAGACACTCTGTTTACAGGAAGGTATGCAGGAAATCAGGGAACAAGTGCCTCTTCTCCAGATCTCCTTTACAAATCCAGGATCTGGCACACTGGGACAAATAAAAACAGAGAGCTAGGGAAGAGAGGGTAAACGGTCGCTGAGGTCCCACTTGTAACTTGGCTAAATAGAGTTGTTTCAGTACATGACAACTTGGCCTGTGTTTTTCTGAATGTATAATTGATGTAGACCATCTGTTTCCAGTAAAGGAACTTTTGTTTTGCTTTTTTTCTTCTCTACTTGCCCTCAGAACGAATGGCTTTCTCATTAGGCAGTGTTCACAAGCCCTCAGAAAATGTGTTTGGAATGGAAAGCTCCCCAAACAACTTAGAAGGCTAGCAGAGTTGAGACTGTTTCTCCCACTCTGCTTAAATGAGGACTCATGCCAGTCTATATGCAGGGAGCTTCTCAGGTAAGATTACTAAAAGCCAGGGAGCCATCTACTCAGTGCAGACCTTACAGTCCTCTGGCATGCTCATGAATAATATACATATTGGTAGCCAGAATGTTGCTTCCTAGCCCAGCCCTTATAGTTCCTGGATCTATAGGAGCAAGGCAACAAAGAAGGCTTTTTAGATCTCCTCGTTCATTCTCAAGTATTTGCTGAGAACCCATCTAATGTGTTGGCCACTGGAGTACAATAATGATTAAGATCTAGCATAGTTCTTCTCTTTACAGAGTCAAAGAAGAAGCACATCAGTTTGTTTTTTTTTTAGGCAATTTTAATTTTATTTGCACAATAGGAGAGGGGTTATTACCAAAAAAGGAAAAAGAAGGGAAATAGGTGTTAGTAAGGATGGAAAGTAATCAGAACCCCAATATGTTGTTGATGGTAATATAAAATGGTGCAGCCTCTGAGGCAAACTGGAGGCACCTCAGAAGATGCAAAGTTATCTTATAATCTAGCAGTTCAGCTCCTAAGTGTAAACTGAAGAGAACTGGAAAGATCACATAACAGCTTGCACACAAATATTCATAGTATTATTCATAACAGCCTCAAAGTGGAAACAACCCTAAAGTCCATCAACTGATAGAGAAAACATGGTCTATACAATAAAATACATTTAGCTATAAGAAGGAATGATGTGCTGATACATATTATGACATGGATTAATTCTAAAAGCATGCATAGTGAAAGAAACAGGTGACAAATAATGTTTCTGTTTATGTGGAATGCTCAGACAAGGCAAAACCATAGAGATAGATCAGAAGTTTTCAGAGAATTGGGAGAAAAAGTAATGGTGGTGGTGGGGAATGTTAATGGATATGTGATTTGGGGGGGAGGGGGTGATAACATGTTCAGAAATTATATAGTGGTTATGGTTACACAACCTTTTGAATATACTTAAAATACTAATTTTTTTTTGCTTTTTCAAACAGGGTCTCCCTATAGCTCCAGCTGGCCTGGAACTCACCATGTAGTCCAGGCTGGCCTCAGTCTCACAGAGATCTGCTTGCCTCTGCCTTCCAAGTGCTGTAATTAAAGGTATGTGCCACCATACGTGGCCTAAATGATATTCTTTTAAAAGGTGACTTATGGGAACTACATCTCAATAAACAAGGTAGTTATAATACCATGTGATTAGTGTCACATTAGAACAGAGTGTCACAATAGAGAAAGAAGCTCGGAAAGGATCCTTGAAAAAAGTGACTTTTAAGCAGAGTTCTTAAATCTAAATCATAAGCAGGAATAAAAGGAACAAAGGGAAAGGATGGGTCAATGCTAAATAAAGAGCAGAACACACCTAATGCTAAGGGGCGAGGGGAGGGCACATGATCCATTTGGGAGTGGGGTAATTAGTCTCACTGAGCGAAAACAGTTTTCACAGTGATCAGTGTTCAGAAATGAGGCTAGGGAGTGGAAGGAGCTAACTAACTGGTTTGAGCTTCACCCCACTAACAGAAACCGCTTGAAACAGTCAGCAAATGAGAGTGACAAGATCTTATTTATTTTCAGAATGGCTGTGTCAGATGCAGTGTGGAGAATGGATTGGAGGGGGGGCAAGATCAGAAGCTTAGAGATTTAGCTTGGAGGCAATGCACTAACGCAAGTCAGAACTGACTTTTCCCAAATAGGGAAAATTGGAAGGTTATGGAAGTACTTCCAAGCTCCCTGTAATTCTTTGCCAACCATAACAGCACTAGGCTCCACCAGGAACAAGATGTGGTTTCATCAGGAGGTGGTGCTGATGCTGAGGCTGCTGGCATGTTTCCCAGCAGGCCCTATTTCAGGTTTTGGTCCAGACTGTAAATTCAGTCCCCTCTACACTCAAGTTCTCTTTTCAAAGAAGACCTGAAGACACCATGAAGACAAAGATCCTCAGAAATTGCCATAGAAAATGATCTACCACAAAGACGATGAACTTGAGCATCAGAAACACTTGAGTTCAAATTCCTATCTTTCCATTGCCAAACTTAATCTCTGCTGTGTTTCCTCAAATGTGAAATGAGGAACACGATACATATTGAAGCTTTATGATGAGGATTATGTGTGAGTACATACATAAAAATCATTGTATCAGTCCTCAATAAACACACCTCTTTACCATTCAGGCTACTAGGATTATACTTCTACAGTTACAATTGTAATATTCAATGTGAACACTATAGCAATGAGTAAAAAAGCACTTGTTCCTGAACCATTTCATTATAACCTAGAGTGAACATAAATTATTTGCATCCATGCAAATAAATACCATTTCAAAGTCAAATGCACCTAAATTAATTCCTTTAAAAAAGTTCTGAGAGTGTCTTAGACAAGTCATCAAACCAAGCTTGTTTACTGTCAAGCCATGGGGGTCAAAGTTCCAGGTAAAGATTCCCCTTTCTTGAACTCAGCATAATTCCAAGGCAGCAGACCATAGAAATAGTTCAAGGCACTGAAGGAATGGAATGTTGTCTGGAATGATAATGTGGAAAGAGAAAAACAGCTCATGCAACACACAGCAGGCCATTTAATTTAAAGAAGTCCATCTTGAAAGCACCAGGGCTTTCTAGGCACAATTGGCTTGTTCAATTTTTTTGTGCAAAAAGGAACATTTTAAAGGTAGGCAAGGACAGAAAGTATCAAAGCATATTTTAAGCCCTGAGTTAAGGAGCTAGCAGCACTAAGGCCCATGTCTTCACTCTCTTTCACTAGGCTGCAGTTCCTAGTAGTAAGATACAACTCTAATACTGATCTAACCCTGGAAAGGCACACACACACACACACACACACACACACACACACACTAGATCGTCCATGTACTTGAAAACGTTGTCTCTCCCCTTTCCCCATACTATGAAGTTAAAATGATATCCCCCCCCCCCATACCACCTTTGTTGTCAGTTGATCATTGCAATGGATTTCCGGAAGCACAAGGTGGCAGAAGCACGCTAGAAATGCAACTGGAAATAAACCCAGGGCAACCTGAACAGCTTAGGAACTTCAGCAAAGCCTGTTTACTTTTTATGAAGTAAAAGGTCCTCTCCATCATATAAACATGATCTATGAAGTTTGAAAATATGACAGGAAGATGCAGGATATAGAAATCTGCCAGGCAGAGGTATAGACAAATGACTGATTCTTCTTCCTTCGCATTTATCAGTAGATCATTTACCAGATCCTCCTCTTTAAACCAACAGCAGGAAGATACCCAGAATTACTATTCACATGTCTCTGTTTCACAAGCAATTTACATCTACTTGTGTCCATATTTGTCGCATACCCTTTAGAGATCGGTGGTTACAACATGGCTTATTTTGTCTAGCCTCTTTCATATCAGCAGTGCTTTCTGTACTGATGTAAACATCAGTAGCACCTGAGGCAGTAAATCAACAGTCTTAAGATTTGACTTCAAAACAACAAAGTCAATTATTTGAGATAATCAAAACTGAACAAATGAAATGGTAACTTCTTTGATTCCAGCAGACTGAAATGAGTTTCCCTTTGGTTTGCACAGCATTTACTCCAAGACCTGGGTAACTTCAAATAAGTATTACTTTATTACTTAAAAAAAATTTTTTTTTAATTTTTATTTGTATGAGCATATTGCCTGCATGTATGTGAGGACACCTGTGTCATGCAATGCCACAGAGGTCAGAAAAGAGCTTCAGATTCCCCTGGAACTGGAGTTAAGGACAGTTTGTAGCTGCCATGTGGGTGCTGGGAATCGAACCCAGGTCCTCCGTAAGAACATTCAGCGCTCTTAACCGCTGAGCCATCTTTCCAGCCCCTATTTTATTACTTTTTTTTTCTTATTTTTTTTAATTTTATTACTTTTAAGCTGGCCTAGAACTACCTAAATTTTCTTTCATCTTTTTTTTTTTTTAAGTCTTTCAAACCAATATCAGCACTAGGTAGAAATTACATAAAATAGTTTCTTAAACACTTAAGGATTGCCACTAATGGAATTTGCTTCTGGAAAATGAAGTAGAGTCATAATTCATTTTTGCGTTGGAATCACTGAACTGAATGCAGTAAGAATTGGTATGTAACCATTTTGCCACCTGCTTTAGGCAAGTGAAAATTCATCCAATGAAGATTGCACTGATACCAGCAACTATGTAGGAGATAGGGCACTCCAAGCTCTGTATCAAATACTGGGAAAATTCCATATGATATCTTTATGTTTTATGACCATAATCAGATGTTTGATCGATTGGGAAAAATACAAAAAATTAAAAGTAATGTGAAGACTGTTCCTCTTTTAAATGAAAAATTGAGTTTGCCCTATTAAATGAACAAAACACTGACTTCCAGGAGAGGAAATTCAACCTTCAGAAACAAACATTATTTACATTCCACAGCCTCCTGCGTGGTTAGTTTAAAGGAACTTCGTAAAGGGAATTCCCTACAAAGAACAAGGCCACCATGGTTCCATCAAAACTCTAAATGAAGGAGATCTCTTTGATGGGCTTCCTCTTCCCTAGCAACTTTGACGAATTTCCCATATTATTCAAGTATCCTCAGTCAATTCAGAAAGGGGATTTCCTGAACTCTGCACCTAGGTTAAATCTGCAGTGGCGGATCACGTCACATGTTGCAAACAACTAAAGGAAAGAAACCGTCAGCTTAAAGAAGTCATCAGTGTTGGGCATGACTGAATGTTTACTGTTTCTTCTTGGATTGCATGGGAAATTAAAGAGTGAGCTCAGTCATTTGAGCATAGCCTCGGCCTTAGAACCGCCCCCCCCCCACCAGTTGATAAAGTTTCCCAGAAACTGAGTTTATCCATTTCCAGAGCACTGGAAAAGATTTAAAAACATGAACTATATTAAGTACTGTCTTGTCTGTGAAGCATCCACATTTTAAAGGCCTGGAGATCAGAACTTTGGAAATCTAGAAAAACAAACACTAACTACGATGACGGGAGAAATTAATCTAAATTCCTTTGCTCAATCTTGTCCCCAACTTCTAATAAAATATAATTTAAGTTTTGGCTCTCAGAACTATTCCTGAAAAAAAGTACTTATTATACAAGAATAGTTTCCCCTATTTTTTTGTTTATTTGTTTTTCCTCTAGTTCTATTCTTTCCCACATAGATTAAACCAAGTAAGATTAGCCAAACTAATTTGATTCTAATCCAAGCCACACACCCTATGTACTCCATTCCAAATCAAGTTTAACTTACTGACTTCCTTGGGTCCCAACTGAATGACCCACTGGAATCCATGGAAGGGGTCAGAGAATAAGATTATAGGCCAAAAAAGGAATGTGAAAAATACAAGCAAGGCTGGAAACAACCAGCCCCAAAGTCCTAACTTGCAGAAGATGTTTGTTGCAGAATTTAAATGTAAAATGGCAATTCTTTCACCAGGAACAGCAACCAACAGACAGTACATGCACCTGAATCCATTCATTCATTCATTCATTCATTCATTCATTTTGATCTTCAACATCATCACCCTGACAAAACATCAGGACAGTTTCTATTATGACCAATTTGTATATAAGGAAGCAGAGGTACAGGAAGAAGAAACAACATAGTCACTTAACAGTAAGTCAAATCTTAAATAAGATCAGTATTTAATCTTCTTGTCCCTAATTTAAGGTTAGTTAAAATTTAAGCTTTGGGGGCAGTGAGATGGCTCAGTGGGTAAAGGTGCTCGCTTGCAGGTTTGATGATTTGAGTTCCATCCCCCCAGATCTGACCTCCACAAGTTCACCATGGTATGAGCATGTCTGCACACACACACACACACACACACACACACACACACTCACACACACATACACAATAAATAAATGAATGAATAAATAAATAAATAAATAAATAAATAAAACTTAAGCCTCTGTGCATGTGTGCTAGGGATTAGGACTATTTTGCCACAGACTTAACAGAATTCTTTAAAATTCAAAACATTCCT
>NW_008330777.1:3458526-3477150 GCF_000622305.1 Nannospalax galili
TTTTCCATAAATAGAATGAAAATATTTTCTACATGAACATTTAAATAGGTGAATGGGAAATCAAAAAAACTATATTGGTCCTCATTTTAGCATTATTTATGAAATCACCTTGAGAAAAATCTCTCAAATTCTGGGCCTGCTTTACACACTTTTGTTACATGGGCATAAAATTGTCTTTTAAATTTTGTAGGCAGTGAGAGCTCATTAGTTATAAAGTATTTCATACAGTACTTAGTGCTATTGGTATAAGAATTTGAAAAGAGAACAACAAAAAAACAAATTTCCAGTTTCATCTCAGGTAATATCTTAGTGGACAAAACACATTTCTTGTTTTAGCTTCCTTGTTTAGTATTTAGCACAGAACAATGTGTCCACATTCAGTGAATTCCTTACATTCCTTTTACTGGCATCCCTCTGTACCAGGAATCTGAAATTAGGTAGACTTTTTTTTTTTTTTTTTAACCTGTTACACAATAAATTGATTGTTTTGCTTAAGTTCAACAGTCAGTAACAAGATGAAAGGTCAAACTCTCTAGTCAGTATCCTAACCATGACAGGATCAGTAGTTCAGCCTCTGCTAACAAGACCTAACTGTAATGTCTTCATTAAGATCAACACAATTCTCAAAGCTGAGTCTTATTTTAATCATCATTCACAAACCCAGCTCTGCCTCATTCTCTTTCTCTATTCATGCTCGATAAGCAACAAGACAGATAAAAAGAAAGCTGTGAAAAAGCAAAGCGCCTGGATAATTCACAAGAAAGAGCAACTGTTAGCTAAGCAGTCTTCTGTTCCACAGCTCAGAAAGTGAATTTCCTGCAATCATAAGAATGACTTTCAGGATCTTACTGAAGAGAATTTATAATAAAATCTTACTGAGGGAATTTACAATAAAATCTCATTTTCATGGACTATTTTTGTTGTTTTGTTTTGATTTGGCAGGGTTTCCCTAGTCCTAACCTGCCTGGAAGTCACTACATTGACAAGACTGACCTCGATCTCACAGAGATCCCCTTGCCTCTGCCTCCCAAAGGCTGGGATCAAAGGCATGGGCCACCACATCCAGTATTTCATGAAATATTTTTATAGCCAGCTAAAAATTGAAATGAGGGACTGAAGAGATGGTTAAGAGCACTGGCTGCTCTTGCAGAAGACCCAGGTTTGAATCTCAACATCCACATGGCAGTTAACAACTGTCTGTAACTCTAGTTCAGGGGATCCAATGCCCTCTTCTGTCCTCTGTAGGCACTGTATGACATGGTGCACTTACATACATGCAGGGGTAACAATCATATGCATAAAATAAAATAAGTTGAAGTGAAAAAAAGCACAAGTTATTATAAAAAGGGAAGAAACACCGGTAGAAACTCACCAGGTGAGAGGTTTTTTTTTAAATCACAAAAAATTCCAAAAAGGAAATCCTAGTCACTCAAAGAAACTAGTAACTTGACTGGGAAGAGAATACTCAGTGAGGGCCTGTGATGTGCCTCAGTGGGAGAATACTTGCCTAGTGTGAATATAATATTTTTTAAAGTCTTTTATCTTCATCCTGACAAATGCTAGATCCTTAAGTCTTCCTGGTCCTCTAGACTTGTTCACATTATGACTATCACATATTTTAAACTTACTGTAGATATAGACATAACCATTCATGTAAGCACTGCTTTTAGTATCTAACATAGTGCCATGCCCCAAGACAGTAGAGTTTAAATGAGTGATTTTTCAAACTCTGGGTGACTAAGAAATGGCCAGATCTTATTAGGAAGGGCAAATCTCTATCTCTAGGTCCTGTACTCCAGAATATCTGAGTTGCATCTAGTGATTAATTCAAATGGTTACCAAACATGTATTAAGGACCTTATGTGATAGATGCTAAACTCCATTTTATAAAGAGAGTCATAGGTATATAAAGTAATGTGCAAAACTTTTAACAGATGAAAGTCAGGACAGACAAACACAGTAACTAGGTATTTCATCAATCCTTATATTCACTCATTCAACAGGTATCTGAATACTTCCTACAGGTTTTCAAAAGGGAAATGCATCCAAAGTGGAAGCCCAATTATTTCTTCACTGTTAACTGACTGCCCTACAATGCTCCTCCCTCAGCCATGTAGTCCTGGAGTAGACTTGGGAAAAGGTGCAAGTTAAGACACAGTGTTCCAGTTTTACATCTAGACAACAGAACCTCCATATGTAAGGGGTAGCTTTTCTCTCTGAACATTTTTTTTCAATGGAGAATTATATATTTTATTTATTTATTTATTTATTTATTTATTTATTTATTTATTATTTTGAGATAGGGTCTTAGTGTTCCAGTCTGGGCTTGAACTCACTATGTAGCTGAGGATGACTATGAAATCTTGCTCCTCCTGTCTCTCCCTTCTGACTGCTGGGGTTACAGGTGTAGACCATCATACTTGGTTTATGTGGTGCTGGAGATTGAAGGGGTTGTACCTAGGGTTTCATGCATGCCAGGTAAGCACCCTACGAACTAAGCTATATCTCTAGACAAGAAATAATATTTTCCTATGGCAATAGCTTAGTTGGCCACCTTTTAGCTGTTCAAAAATCCCAGCAGCCTCACTGAATCTGCTTTATCTTTGGTAGCCCCCATCAATTCAAATTGAATCCCAAATATTTTCAGGTGAGAAGATTCGATTGCACAGTTTAATTACTCTGTAATTTCCTTACCAGGGATGGGGAAACTAAATATTCTGAACTAAATTTAAATGGAAATTATGCTTTCTTATATTTTACAAATTTCACAAAATCACAAGTAAATCCACCATATTTGAGATAAACAGAGTTATCATATCACTAGAACATATTCATCAGCTATGTAAGGAAGTTCTAAAAGTGGACAATCTATTTGAGAAGAAAACTGTAGTACAAAGAATTCACTTGTGTATACTTTCAATAGTACATATGACCTACATTCCAGTTAGATCCTTTTACTAGGTCATAAAGCAAACATGACTTTCAAACTTGCACAATTCAGCAGGAAAAACGTTTGTTCTAGACTCTTTTAAGTGCCTTTGTGGCCGGCTGCAACTAGGAAAGACCTTTCCTAGTGCCAAACTTCTGTCATTGCTTTGCTGCCTTCTTGTGTGCTCCCATGAACCAACACAAACTGCTTGTCAGACAGGAACAAGCCAGCCAAGGAACCACACCTTGCTTTGATTTTCTATCAGAACACACAGGTCACTAGTCATTAGATTCACTAAAAGACAGCAAACCAGAAAGAAGCTGACTTGCTGCCAACCCACAAGGATTCAAACTAACTTACCTGTTAGCTTAGTTTCTGTATCATACTGGTTAATGACAGAGTCCTGGAATATATTTGTTTAGTAGTTCAGAAAAGATTTTCCAGGTTGAGCCTAGGGATCTGTAAAGGGGAGATGCTGGGAAATCTTCAAATAGACTAACTCAAGAGGCTTTTTCTTTCTAAAAGCTGTTTTTCTTTGAGACTTTCTTCAATGTTTCTTGAATAGATAAAATTACCAGTGGGGGAGAGATGACATCTGTGTCAACATATTCTGCATTCTTTCTTAGGTCAAGTTCTGATGTACTTGTATGAAGTTTCCAAGGACAAAGTTTTCTAGAAAAGCAGAAACCTAAGACCAAATGGCAGTTTTATTACTAATCCAGAAACTTCCTCATAAACATTTTCACTTTCTGGAAAAAATACCCATTGTGATGTTATCAACTTTATTGGCACAACGCTACACAATGGCATTATACATGGTAGCATAATTTACATGCAATTACTTCATTCTTCGCAGTGATCCACTATTTTGTCCTTGCTGTAGATGAGTACACTGCAAAGAACGACTATGACTGATACAAATCCTAGCCTAACCCTTTGAAGTGCTTGCCTCAAATGCTAGATCCTAAAGAAATCTCCTTCAGTCTTTTGGGGTGTGTATGGTCCTGTGTGCATGTGTACAGAGGACAGAGAATAACTTCAAGTGTCATTCTTCTGGCCCCATCTAACTTCTTTTGAGGCAGGGTATCTCACTGGCCTAGAACTCACAAAGTAGGCTAGGCTGGCTAGCCAGGAAAGCCCCAGGGATCTACCTATCCCTACCCCCCAATACTAGGATTACAGACATGGCCGTATCCAGGTTTTCACTTGGGTCTGGGATGGAGCTCATTCCCATGTTTACATGGCAAGCACTTTACAGACAGAGCTATCTTCCCATCCCCTCCTTCAGTCTTTGGAGAAGCAATCTCTTCTGCTTCTTTATGTTTATTCTATTTATAAATATAAGGTAATTTTGGGAACAAGGACAGTCTGATTCATTTGATTATGGCTGTTAGCACCAGGTGACTAAGAAGCTGGGGTAGAGGGACTCCCACAGTTAAAGAAACACTGCTTCCAACTGTAATGCTGAATAGAAATCAGGCTCTAAAAGAGGCAATGAATAAAATCTGGGCTAATTTCCATTCCACTCAAAAACAACTTTATAGTATTTTTAAATCATTAATGTTCCTTCTAAACAGGCAATACTACAGACCAATCTTATTTTCAGACTGGTGAAGCAGGATTCAGTTTTATCATCACATGACTTCAAAGTAAATAAGCCCTCTCTGTCAGGTTTAAGTCCCAATTTGCAAAGAGTCAGCTTCTTTAGCATTAGTCTTGAAAACATAACACTGGATCCCTCCGAGACCAGGAAGAGAACTTTCTCAGGTCCCTGAGGAAGGGAGCTAGTTCTTAAGAATTTCAGATGTTTTTTTAAGAAATTTGAAAACTCAAGATATAACAGCATTCTAAGTTTATAAGCAAATAAGTAAATCCTGCAAATTTCATCTAATTCCCTCAAGTATGTTCTTCCCAGTGAAATAAATCTTCAGACAAGAACCAACACAAAAGAATAAAGTGTCTGGATCACTAAACAACAAAAAGGAAAAAAGTAAAGAGCTGATTTCAACCATAGTAGGATTATTTCTAAAGTAACCAGATACAAAGAGCTTGTGAAGTACTCTGTCCTTGGTTCCGCAATTGCAAAGCTCAAATGGAAAGAAAAACACAAGAAATTATTTTACTTAACCAAAAGTGGCTTTGGGAATTTGATGATCTATATGAACACAGATATTTAGAGATCCATGACACAATCAAGAATGTTGTGAAACTATCCTGAATAGCACTTGAGATGATCAGAATGTCCTAGAAACTGTGGGACTATGACCCCTATTGAGGACTTAAAAGCCACAGCCATTAAGAATAAGACTTCTAGACAAAAATAAAATTTGTGCCACTAATCAAATAAATGGAAACAATATTTGGTGCTTCAAATCCCTACTCGCTCCTAATTTCTCAACGATCAGGGGCATATGTGCCTCTTCCACAAGTTAAACCTACCAGCCCATAATGAGCATTAATGTGTTCTCCATAAATCAAGTTTCACCTCTTGGAAAAAGCAAAGTATTTGTTGGGTCACTAAGTAAGAAAATGGTGAGGACTAGGATTTTGTTGTCGTTGCTCATTTCTACCTTCCTAGTACCTTAGAACTGAGCCTACCACAAAGGAGGCACCACAATGAGTATTTACGAACCAATATAAAATGCAAGAATTCTAGGCTGGTTTTTCACACCTGAAGAACTGGTGGGTCCTTTTCAGATGGAGACACTGGTAGAAGCAGAGGAAGGGTTTGCCAGTATTCATTACCATGTGGGCCCCCAGACGACAGTTACCAGCAACTGGGCTTTATTTCATGACTAAAGACTTGACCCTTGGTTACTTCATCAGTTACAGCAAACTTCACTATCTGCTTCTGGCAATCATCAAACACTCCTTTCTCACCCGGCCTCACAACCAGCTGTGAAACTTCAGCAGACTGGCACTTCTGCGTATGTACTCTTTAAAATGAGACCTTGATATTAAGTGCAGAATCTCTAGCAAAACCTGTAAACATGGTCAAATTTGAACAGGAATGGTGGAAACCCAATCTGATCACCACTTTTTTCATGTTCTTTCTCCCTCTCCCTCCTTCTCTCCCTCCCTCCCATGTGTGTAAAAGCATGAGGTTGACATCAGGAGTCTTCCTCAATCCTTCACTTTTTTCGGACAGGCTCTTTAACTGAACCTAGAGCTCAGTAATTCAGCTAGGCTGTCTTGTTAGTCAACCCCAAGAATCCTCCAGTCTATGTCTATGCATCCCCAGTGCTGTGATTACAGGAGCACGCCACCATGCCTCACTTTCTATGTGGCTGCTGGGGATCCAAATTCAGGTCCTCATCCTTGCTCAGCAAGCACAATACTGACTGAGCTATCTTCCCTGAAGGGAATAAATGCTCTAAGATCCAGATAAAGATTTAGACAGCATGGAGCTGGTGTAGACTTCCAGAATGACTTAGTTAAAATGGCCATGTCCAGGGAATGTGGCTGTTATGTAACTTGAGATGTAACCAGTTTTGTCAAGCCACTTTTGTATGATTCCCTATAAAATGTCCTTGGGACCAAGGGTGCCTGCTTCTGCCCAGAATAAAGAATGTTGCAATTGCCAGCAGCTCCTCACATCAACTTTAATCTCCTGGACTCTTGTAACCCTGTGTCCTTGGTCCCCAGATTCTGCCCCATTATCCCCTGACCCACTTTTTCTTTAAATGATGGCTTTAAATTAGTTCTTACATAATTTGCTGTCTTCACATTTAAATCAGTATCCATACATTTTTACAGTCATGTGGTTACACCCCAATTTGCATACTTTAAAATATTTTACTTATTTTTATGTGTATGAGTGTATTGCCTGCATATCTGTAAGTACACCCATATCATGCAATGCCCGCAAAGGTTAGAAGAGGGTGTTGGATTCCCTGGAACTGGAATTACAGATGGTTACTATCCATCATGTGGGCTCTGGGAATCAAACCTGGGTCCTCTGCAAGTGTTCTTAAACTGCTGAGCCATCTCTCCAGCCTCCAATTTTCACACTTTATAAAGTGCTTTGTTTTTCTCTTGGTCTTTTTGAGACAGGGTCTCCCTGTAGCCCCAGGTGGCTTGGAACTCACCATATAGACCAGGCTGGGCTTGAACTCAGAGATCCCCTTGCCTCTGCCTCCCGAGTGCTGGGATTAAAGGTGTGTGCTACCATGCTGGGCTTATAAAATGCTTTTTAACTACTTAAAAAAAAAAAAACTTGACTTTTACTACCAACCTCTTGAAGTTTGCAATACACCTGAACAGATACATATTTTCAAAGAAAAATCAACATATGTCTAAGATCTACTTAACGTTTTCACAAAAACGTTTCAGAAAATAAGTGCAAAAATGACCCAAACCAAAAACCATCTTGAACTTATGTCTGAATCTTAAAACAATTTTAGTAAAAGTACAAGTTAGGAAATGTTTCAGTATCTTGGAGATATCACAGCTAAGAACACCATTAATGCTATCTGGTGTTTCCATCTGATCCCTCAGATGGCCAAGCAAGGCTTTCATTCTCTACAAAAGGAGGTTGCTCTGGATTCCACATCCTGGAAAGGAAATGGACAGGATGAGACTGGAACACCTTATGCCAGAAAACAAGCTAGCTAGCAATAACCAAAAGGATGAAGGAGTTGACTCGAAGGGTTCCCACTGGCTGAAGATCAGACAATATGGGCATAAAAAATGATTGCAGCCAGTTAAAACACATTAAATACATGAAACAAACTTGTGACTTACCTTTGACAGTTGCCAAGACTCTGGCCCATGACTATAAAATTGATAAACAAAAGAAACATGATCTTACATTTTTATATTTTAGGAAACTATGTAGTACACACATTTGTTTCTTTTCCTTTTTTTGAGACATAGTCTATGTAGCCCAGGCTGGCCTCAAACCCAGGATCGCCCCAGCCTCTCTCTCCAGTGCTGGGATTATAGGCATGTACACTATACCTAGCTGAAGTTCATCTTTAAAGAATTCTAACTACTAAACTAAATGGAAGAATTAGAAAACTATCACTTTGCAAAATTTAATGATCATCAAGCTGGACATGGTGGCACATGCCTTTAATCCCAGCACTCAAGGGGCAGATGTTTATCTGTAGCCAGCCTGGACTGCATAGTGAGTTCCAGGCCAGCTGGAGTTCCTAGGAGACCCTGTCTCAAAAAATAAAGAAGGGAAAAGAAAAAGGAAGCAGAGAGGTGACAGGGGGACATGTTAAATAATATCAAAAAGATTCAATTGTGGCAAATTCTAGAAAGCAAATTATTTAATCTCTTCAGTTTAAAAAGTAGCATAAAATAGGAGGTGGAACTAATAGGTTAAAAAGACAGCTAGACCAAATGCAGTGGACGACTCTCAAGTAGATCCTTACTAGAAAAAAACCCTTTCATTTATTCTTCCTTTCTTTCCCTTTCTTTCAAGTATTATCTGGAGAAATGTGAACACAAAATATTAGACCATTGGTTAGCCATCACAGCCATCACAGCTCAGCTGTCCTCTTGGAGGTGGGTAACTGACTGATGATCAGCTTCTGTGATCTGATTTTACTATGGATTTCAGCTAAGATCAGGCCTTTTCTAGCTTCTCACAGGCAATCAGTGAAGAGAGGACCAGCATAACAACAGGTTCATTTCACAAGATAGGAGTCTCTTTTGGCTGGAGGGCTTTTCATCTTCTCCATGGAGACGTCCTCCTGCCCAGTCACCTTCCTCACATCCTTTCACCAGTCAGCCCTATGAGTTCTGAAAGCTTTCTCAACCTTTTAGTTCCCTCCCCAATTTTCTTCAAAAATGTTTTCTTCCAGGCTGAAGAGATGGCTCAGCAGTTAAGAGCACTAACTGTTCTTGCAGAGGACCCAAGTTCAATTCCCAGCACCCACATGGTGGTTAACAACCATCCATAACTCCAGTTCCAAGGCATCCAATGCCCTCTTCTGACCTCCAGAGGCACTGCAGGACATGGGTCCATTTACATACATGCAGGCAATATAATCATACACAAAAATGAAAATAATAAATATTTTATGTTTTCTTCCAATAAGTCTCTTGAATACATCTCTGAGAATCCAAGCTAAGCACATATTCCAGAATCAGCATTCATTTTATTAATATGACAATATAATGGTTATTTTTTAAAGTCCTCAGTATTGGAGAGCCATAATAGAATATTTGTAAGAAAATGATGGAGCCACTGGAATTTAAAATATCCCAGCAAAAGAAGGCAGTACAATAAGATCAAGAAGATTTTCTATACTTTTGTGTGTGACATGCCTACAGGAAGATGTGATAAATAACTGAACAATACTGAAAATTGCCAAAGGTGTCAAAACTAAGGGATATCTGAGAAACTGTGACAGCCAGGAGCCTAAGGAGGCATAACTAAGTGTCGTGCTGCAGCCTGGATTGACTGTTGGAACACACACATTCAAACAGGGAAGTCTAATGAACAATGCATCAGTATTATCTTAGTTTGTTTCTTCACTGCTGTGACAAAACACTCTGAACAGTACCAACTCGAGGAGGAAAGGGTTTATTTATCTTACATCTCCTGGGTCACAGCTCATCAGGGAACCCAAGGTAGGAACTCAGGGCAGGAACCTGGAGGCAGGAGCTGGCGCACAGGCCATGGAGGAACACTACTTATTGGTTTGCTCCCCTGGCCCCTGCTCAGCTTGTTTTCTTATGCAACACAGGCCCTCCTGCCCAGGGGTGGCACCACCTACAGTGGGCTGGGCCCTCTCACATCACTCAACAATCAAGAAGGTGCCCCATGAACATGGCCACAGGCCAGCCCAATGAAGGCAACTCCCCAATTGAGGCTCCCTCAACCCAGGTGTGTCAAGTTGACACTAAAGCTATCCAGGACAAGTATTGACTCATTAATTATAAAAAATGTACAAAGAGAAATGTAAGATGTTAATAATTGGGGGAAAAGATACAGAGGCATACACAAATTCCCTGTACCGCTTAGTTCCTGAAAGCTAAATCTAAAGCTTTTGTTAAAAGCTTAAAGATGTCCTGTGTAAGAAAATTATGACTGTGAATCAAGTCTCTACCTGTATTCACTGAAATGGTAATTTTGGATTTGTCCCCAATGGGCCATTAGCTAGAAAGTGCCATTGATTTTTTTGAACTCACAAGAAATTTTGAAAATTTACACTTTCTGAGAAGCCCCATAGTGTCTGTACATGCAAAACAAAGAAACCAAGTCTGTATCCATGAAATACACATTTATTTGTTCCAATCAAGTTTTAAAATTTGACAAAAATGCATTATGGTTACCAAAATCCTTCAGTCAATAACAGTTAAGATATAGACCAACCAAGATTTTATTCCACAATTTCTTGGACTTGTGAATCCATTTGAGTTCCAGAGATAACTATAAGCTAACGGGACATGTCAAGCTGCCTATGGCTGTGCCGAGGCTTTTACTGATAGAATCTTTGTCAATGAACGCAACAAATTCTAAAAATCACATTATTTTATTTATACAATGTCAATTCCCCCAAAAAAGGCAGGTAGGGGGTGGGGAAAATATTTGCTTTAATTTAAAAAATTAGCAATGTAATTTAGAGGTTTGAAAGCTTTCCCACATGAGGACTACCTGAAGGCTTTGCTAGGGACACAAATTATTGGGCCTTACCCTCTGAGCTTCTAATTCAGGTGCTGAGTGGAGCCAATGATGTCTGTATTTCTAATAGGTACCTATGTGAAACTGAGGCCAGTCCTGTGAGGAAACATGCGAGAGAACCACAGGCAAAAAATTAAGTAGGACAGTGATCACAGCACAAAGTCAGTGTGTTTACAGACAGGGCACAAAGTTCTGTCCAACATATGCACTCTGGGGTGTCTGGGAGATTCTTCTTCCAGTCTGTATGGTGCACAGGGTCCCTATCACAACACCAGGCATGTGTCCACTGACTGCTGTGGAATGTGGTGCTGTACTAAAATTAGGATTAGAATAGTGCTTAAATAGTTACCTGAGTCATCATGAACTAAAGCACATCAATCTAGGGAAATGAGAGGCACTGTGAGGCTGTCTCTGATCATCGGCATTCCCAAGGTATGCACTTATTCATTCCATTGAGATGGCCACTGATTGATTTCACTTGGTGAATCTGAACAGGACAGGTACTTTCAATTAGTGAGGCTGTACACTGTCCTCTGACATCCATAAATGGAACCTTTCACGCCTCATAGAAAGTTTATAAACTTCCAAGTCTTTCTAGAAAATGCTTTCTCATTTAAAGCAATGTACTAATTCTTCTGTGCAGATTTCTTTACTTTCAACTGATAGCTTTGTTTACACATTTGCACTTCAAAAACAGTAAAAGAAATCTGATATTTTCCTATTTTTCTAAACAATTTGCTTCCCTAAAGCTAAAATGTCCACTGGAGACAGCATCACCTTTGGTTAACCACAAGAATTGTTCACATTTTAAAGAAAGACAAACATTTCTTTGGAGAGAAGTCTGTAACATATGTGATGTTCATACCCCACAGTATGTCAAAATAAGAACAGAGACCAATTACTTATAGAGGTGATATAGTGAATATCAGCATATTTTAATGTGAAAAAATACACTGTAATCAAAATTCTTGTTTTTCACAGAAGTTTCTTGTAAAGGATGTATTTAGTTCATGATTAAGAAGGAAGTTTCGCTTTCTAGCTTCTTTTTTATCTGGTTAGGCATAAAAATAAAATGAATTGTAAAGGACATTATAAACAGTTCTATCCTTTTAACTTGAAGGCTCAAAATTATATAATTTTTCTGAGGTTTGACTAAAGATAAAATGCAAAGATGAAGAAGAGAAACTGGAGGTATGAAATTAATTCGTGGGTAGTTTATGGCTGCTGGCAAGAAGTTCATGCATGCTTGCACAGAGTAAATCTAGAATTTAAAAGACCAGAGTTCTGATGACGTCTAAAATAAAGGGTTCCAGTTTCAATTAAGATAATGAGCGCTTGAAAAAAAAATATTTTCAATAGGCTTGCTAGCTCTGTCCTTACAGGAGGATTTGAGACATTATCAAAATAGACTGACAAGCATGCGTATTCACTTGTTAAACATGTATGACATTACTGAGATTAATTTAGAGTTCTCGAGGTAAAGAAGACTGATTAGCTTGTGCAGGTGTACAAAGAATGACACCTTAGATAAAAGGTTATGTAAACCATTTGCTGAAAAAAAAAAACACAAAAGCCTAGATTTTTACATTCCCAAACGTCTATTTATGTTTCAAACTATGTGAGATTTGAAATTCTTTGAACACCATCGGATTAAGTAACAGTTCTATGAATTAAGAAATCATTTGTGTAGTTTTAAAACAGAGCTGGCTCAATTTTAGGTCACACTCAGCTCAAGTGCAGTTCTTCACTGAGTCAAAAAGCCTCACCATTAATATATTTGGATCTTAACACTATATTTTTATTTCTAAAGTACTGTTTCTTCTTAAAGGAAATGGAAATGTACTTTTTATTGAGTTTTTATTTTTTACATGCAAAGCATATGAAATGTGAATCTATACCAAGCTGACCATTCCACGGGGAATGAAGGCTGCACAGTGGGAATGGCTAAAGTTGTCTATGCAATACTATGTTCAATTAATTAATTCAGATAATTCCCACTAATATTTGACTTGCCAGAATACCTGATCTTAACAAAACAGCAATTTCTAGCTGTCTTATGATCTTTCCTGGTAGCAATGGTCACTTGCTTCTTAAATTTAGAGAGAGAGAGAGAAAAAAAAAAAAAAAAAAACCACGAGCATACAATCCCTGCAAAGTGAAGCCAGAATTTTTAAGGAACATGTTGACCCAAAATGATAATATACACCCAATTTGGTATCCAGAAGGGAAAACAAAGCAAAACACAGGTACTTAATCAGTGTCTACCAAGTGATCATCATTAATATTCTAATATCACCAATGACTGAGGAACTGAAGACCAGAGGAGACTTACAGCCTCAAAAGCAAACCCGGAATCAACACTGCATACAGAAATACTAATTTGAAATTACCTTAGAATATTTGAAATTACCAACAGTTTGATGTATGTGATGGGCATTGAATTCCTTTTACTTTATTACTGCTATACATTTCTTAATGTTCTTTTCATAATGCATAATTATATAAGATGCTTTGCAGCATACATCAGTTCTTTTTCCCACTGCTCAGAAACATTGTAGCAGATGAAGCAGTATCTATCAACTAGATGCAACAGAAAATGGCTGGATAATGAATCAAAGTTCATCTTGTGTGAGCTACTCAGATTATACAGGCTCGCTGGGACTGTACTTCATGCTACTGGTACATAGCACAGGAACTGTGCTCTGTTAAGTGGAAGAGTTTGCAGATGGTCACCTATTGGAACACTATACCCAGTTTACCAAAATTATAAGTATGAAAACGTAGCACAACCTCCACAAACAGACTCTCACATTGTTCTTTTATTTGGGGTGTGGGTGAGGATATAACTTTAACATGCTATGAAATAGAGCTCAACAAAATAAAATAAAGCTGAGGCAGAGATCACGAGATTAAGGCTAGCCTGGACTACAGAGTATGTCTCAAGCTAGCTTGAGTTACAAAGGGAGACTTCATCAATAAACAATACAAGACGAGCATAGTGGTACACACCTTTAATCTCAGCACTCAGAGGCAGAGGCCTGCAAATCTCTGGGAGATGGAAGCCAGCTAGGTGTACATAGGCCAGCTGGGGCTATAGGTAGACCTTATCTCAAAATGAAAACAAAAGCAAAAACAAAAACAAAACCCAAATACCAATATGGGCTCAGGTTTTCTTGAATAATGATTTGAGTATTTTCTTATATTGTTGATTGGGTATGTGCATGTGATGCCACACCATGCATGTGGAAATCAGAGGTCAATTTATGAGAGTTGGTTGTCCACTATGTGGATTCCAGGGATGGACCTCAGGCTCTCAGGCTTGGTGGGAAGCACCTTTACCAGCTGAGTTATCTTGAGAGCACTGGTTTAAGTATTTAAGCTCAGCATGAAACCATCACTGTCCATACATCAGAGAAACTGAACAGCCTTTGACAATGTGAAGGACCAGCAAATTCTGCTGTCTATCAGGGATATGCTTGCAGCTTAATGGAACAAAAAACAAGAATCACGCTGCTTTCAGGTAAGTGATACCAAGTTAAAATTCTCAGTCATGCTGGGCGTGGTGGCGCACGCCTTTAGTCCCAGCACTTGGGAGGCAGAGGCAGGCAAATCTCTGTGAGTTCAAGGCCAGCCTGGTGTACAAAGTGAGTTCTAGGCCAGGCCAGCTGAGGCTACAGAGACCTTGTCTCAAAAAGACCAAAAAAAAAAAAAAAAAAAAAAAACCACACCAACTCCGTCATAAGATGTCCTGAAGAATGGAAGAATGGACATAAAGTCAGTGGGACACTTGCTTAGTATTTTTGAGACTCTGGGTACAATTCTTGTACCACTAAAAAATAATTATTATTATTATTAAAAATAGGATGTTCTTTAGTTCCAATGCAAAAGAAGCCAAGCTTCAGTGTTATCTATTAGGATTAGCTCAGATTAATATGTGAATACTTAACATTAATTTTAACAAAGTTTGGATCTTTGAATGCTGGTTCTTATTTTATGCATTTCCTCTAATGAAAAGCTGGTGCATTTGGGTTCATATATTGCAAGAATGAAAATATATGGTAAAATCTTGGAAGAAACTAGTAAAATCATGAATAGCTATTAGGTATGTGCCAACACTGCATGGAACTAAGTGTCATTGGCTCAAAATCATAAAACTGTATAGAAGAAAAGGAGGTGGGGAGGCTCTATCACTGAACGGGTAAAGGCTGTTCAGGTTATCGATCAGTTATCCAATCCAAAGTCTTTGCTTTTTCAAAGTCTTTATTATTTTGTCTCATAGTGTTGAACATGTAGAAGCTATCACACTGATTTGTGTTGTTTTCAACCAAGAAAAAGTGGACTCAAATTTTTACATTTTAATTTCGAATTATAAAAATCCAGAATACTCTAGAAATCACAGACCACATACAACTGAGGTAGGCTTTTAACCTTAAGAATACATTGTTTCAGCCGGGCACAGTGGTGCACGCCTGTAGTCCCAGCACTCGGGAGGCAGAGGTAGGCGGATCTCTGCGAGTTCAAGGCCAGCCTGGTCTACATAGTGAGCTTCAGGACAGCTGGGGCTACAGGGAGACCCTGTCTCAAAAAGACAAAAAAAAAAAAAAAAAATTGTTTCTACCACAATTTAATGTTTATTAATTACTATGGAAAAAAAGGTTATATTGCTTTGTGTGCCTGCCTGTTATTTTTCTATACTTGAAACTACTTGAAAAGGTGAGACAGTGCTAATATATTATTTAGTGTGTCTCTTAGATTACTTGAAATTACACATGCTATCTCCTCTCTGTTCCTTTCTAATTGAAAGTGTATTACAACAAAACTATCAATAAATCTGGGGAAATGAAGTCAAGAAGATTACAGCCATTTTATTTTTCTCAGCACTGGGAAGGCAAGTTATGTTCATTTGGGGGATAATAATCTTAACTGTTTTGAAAATGTTGTAAAGTCATTAGGACTCTGGATGTGTTTTAAGATACCACAAATTACTAGGAGATGAGAAATACTGCTTAATGGGAGTATGTTCCACAAATATTCTCACTTTATTGACATTTGTCAAGCCTTCTAGGTTAATGCATATATATTTATCTGTTAAAAATTCCCCTGAGTGTTTATTATTTTTCACTTTTTGTGATAGGGAACTATTGCATGTTGGTCTTGAGCTCATGAGCCTAATGCCTCTGCCTTTGGAACTCTGCGATTACAGGCCTAACAAAATACTAATTTATTGATGAGCAAAGTTAAATATCTTTATACAATTAAAATTTTCCAAATAAATTTAAAGAGGGAAATGTAATAAATCCCACTTCGTTTTCAAAAGTCAGTGTAAAAATCTGAATGTGAAATAAATACATGTGGGGGAAGGGTTCAGATGAAATGCTTTGCCAAAACTACCAGACTCCAATATTTATACCTGCTAGCATCATATTAAAAAAGCAAAGATCATGCTAAAAATGCTCCAAGTAAACTTAAAGAGAAAAATTTCAAATAGTTCAGTCTTTAAATCATTCACAGCTGATGTAATTTCAAAAAGAGAAATGTGCCATTATATATGAATTAAGTAAAAATTTAAAATAATGGTTTTATTGAAAAATCAATATATTAATGCAGGTTGGATGCTGATGGCTTTTTCACGACATCCAAAGGGTAAACAAGGAATTAGGCAATGGGGACATTCTGCCCAAAGATGACCAAAGAGAGATAAGTACCTCATAGCCAGAAAGGTGACAGAACCTGGCTACTACCTTGACATGTGGGCAGCAGATCTCTGGATATAAAAGACTGCCTGGGAGGCCAGGTGAATGCTATGTTAAAAGTGGGAAATGAGGAAAGTGAGCTCTTAGTTCCAGGGCCTTCCATGGGAAATACAGATGTAGAGACAGCAGCTGCTGACTCCAAAGGCACGTGACAATCGGAATCATCAGTTGAAGAGCTTAAAAATTCTGGAAACCAGAGTCAATCTAAGTAAATTCAGGAACTGTAGGCATGAATTCTTTTTAAATTCCTCAAGTGAATCTGATGAAAAGTCAATGCTGAATTTCTAAAGTGAGAAGTAGGGGGAGACAACTGGGGCGCAAGCAGAGATTTTTCAGAACATAGTGCCTGCACTGTATTAGTATTCCACATTTCCCCCACTGTCTCATCATCCCTGTGAATAAATGAACAGCTTGGCAAGTAAAGCGAAAAGAGCCAATCAGGGACCCAACATGGGTTCACTAGGTTTAAGAACTGCTGATCACTGAGTAGACGGAATAGCAACACTGCTGCTGTAGGCTGGACTATAGCCAGTCGAAGTGCTTGCCTATCATGACCAGACACCAGGTTCAGTCCCTAGCATCACAGAAAGGAAGGGAGGGGGGATTCAACTATGAGGCAGAAGTTTCCTAGTGTACGTTTAAAGGAGGGGCAGGGTTCTTAATATGAAAACAAAATACACAAAAACCCTAAGTACTAAGTATATTTAATAGACGAAAACTTTATTTTATAAATCTTCAAAGGTGATTATTTAAAAATTTTCAATGTTAGGAAGGCAAATCCCTTAAATCTGGGATATGGGAATATTCTCTCATGAGAATAGGAGCATCCCAGGGTTTCTCCAAATCAGAAATTAGCCCAAGTATTTTAGCAAGACCTCTGCTTACATATGTTCATGCATGTTTAAATATTTTAAGTGTGGAAAAATATTTTGGTTCTGATTTTAAAGCACATAATAATGAAAACATGGATTTTCTTCTTGAACACTGAAATTGTACACAATTTTGAGGCCTGAAGAATAAACAACTTTTTAAATATCCCATATATACTAATAAATCCTAGAACAATAAAAAGATAGTACCTACGTAAGAAACTATACATTATTGTTTTTTCAGAAGTTAAGGTAATTTAAAAATTTCAATATTCAAACACAAAACAGTAAATTCTCATTTACTATAGCACAGTTCAAGTATTCTCTTAACTTTAGCCAACTAGAACATACTAAGTAACTTTTAAAAATAGCTTTCCTTTAAAAGGTTATTGCTATACAAAATAGTGTGTCTATTACTACTCTAAATCACTTAGAGCAAGGGGCAAGAACCAAGAATAGTAGACTAAGGTCTTTATGAGAAAGTCTTCAACACACAGAAGGTTGGACACATTAGCAATAAGGCATTTGTAGGCAATTCCCCCGAAGTATTTGAATTCATGTAAACAAAGACTATGCATATTTCTTTAGGAAGAAAATGTACTAACATAGATAAAATATACTCAAATGGCTGTGACTTTGAACCATATATTATTTGAATACCACACAAACCCATTACCTATCATTTTAATAACTAAAAGATGTTACTTATCTATGAAATACAAGAGTGATAGTTTTTAAAACTAATAACAAAAAAAGGTAATTTTGAAAAGAAGTATCCATCCACTTCAGGAATAAATATACAGAGTTATCTTAGTGTTCTGCAGCACAGGGGCATCATCTTAGCATCAGCCATGACATTCAATCAGTAGTTTGAAACAGATTTTCCACACTGAGCCTTGAATCTTCTACCTTGTCAGCTGCCCAACAACTTTCAAAAGAGTTTTATTTTCCTGCTTTAGTTGTTCATTTTCATCTTCTATGTCGTCCAGGTCCTTAGGGGAAAAATAAAACAACACTTTAAAAATACCGAAAAAACGTCTAAAGGAGAGATGAAATAAAACCTTAAAAAAATATATAAATAGAGCTCTCGTCGCTGCTGAGACCAAGATGGCCGGGAGACTGGCCGCGTTCCTCAAGAATGCATGGGCCAAGGAGCCGGTGCTGGTCGTGTCCTTCGCCGTGGGGGGCCTTGCTCTAATTCTGCTGCCACTCAGCCCCTACACCAAGTATGCCATCATGATCAACGAGGCCACACCCTACAACTACCCAGTGCCCCTGAGAGATGACAGCAACCTGCCTGATGTGCCCAGCCACCCCCAGGACCTGTGAGGGTCCAAGCTTTAAGTGGCTGAAGGACCTGTGAATTCTGCAGTGACTGAAGAGGCCTCCTCTCCTGTGGCCCCCAATAAAAATGTGAAATCCAAAAAAAAAAAA
>NW_008330777.1:3477268-3514946 GCF_000622305.1 Nannospalax galili
ATGGAGGGCTCAGCCCACTGAGGGTGGTGCCACCCCTGGGCAGGTGGGCCTGTGTTGCATTAAGAAAGCAGGCTGAGCAGGGGCCAAGGGAGCAAGCCAGTAAGTAAGCAGCATTCCTCCATAGCCTGTGCTCCAGTTCCTGCCTCCAGGTTCCTGCCCTGAGTTCCTACCTTGGGCTCCCGGATGAACTGTGACCCGGGATATGTAAGCTAAATAAACCCTTTCCTCCCCAAGCTGGTAGTGGTCAGAGTATTTTGTCACAGCAATGAAGAACAAACTAGGACAGTGTGTACGAGTCTATTGCCTGCATGTGTGTAAGTGCACTTGTGTCATGCAATGCTTGCAGAGGTCAGAAGAGGGTGCTGGATTCCCTGGAACTAGAGTTACGGACAGTCGTTAACTGCCATGTGGGTGCTGGGAACCAGAGTCTTCTGCAAGAGCAGCCAGTGCTATTAACTGCTGAGCCATCTCTCTAGCCCCAACAAAACCCTTTTTAAAACACAGAAGATAATTCATTTACTCAATTAACTTTGCAATAAGCTCTACCTAAACATTACCTGGATTATGTCCCAATTGAGTATTCATTGCTTGACTGTTAAATGGGCCAATTCTTCCAGAACTTTCTTTCCATTTTTCAAGGGAAGCCTATACATTTATTCTTGCAGTTTACAATACTAAAATGCAACAAAACCCACCTGCATCAGCTCAAGCAAGACAAACTCTCAACATAAATAGGGGGAGGTGGGTAAGGAGCCCCAACCATAGCTGAGGAATTGTTGGCAACTGATAGCTGCTAGGCAGGGAAGAGTCAGTTTTATAAGGGTGTGATGTTGGGTAGTTTGACCAGGCTCCAGAGGCTCAAGTCACACTGAAGGGCATTTTGGGGATACAAAATAAAGACTCTTGATAAGCTTTAAAAAATAATAACAGAGGACATGAAATCAGGCAGGAGAGTACTAAACACGTGCAGAAAGGGAAGGGAGTCTAAATGTGATCAAAATACATTGCATGAAACTCTCAAGATTTCAATAATAATATTTTTTAAAATTCTATCAGCACCTGAAGTGTACCAAACAACCACAGTATTCTGGTAGACTCAGTGCTTTGCCCTTGGACAACCAGGAGGATGATTAAAAATTCAGCAAAATCAGAATTTGCATTTATTCAAAAAATAATGTGAAGAATACACTCCTGTATCATTACCAAATTATTATTATTTTGGTCTTTTTGAGACAGGGTCTTCATGTAGCCCGAGCTGGCCTGGAACTCGCTGTGGAGACCAGACTGGCCTCTAAGGTACAGAGATCCACCTGCCTCTGCCTCCTAAGTGCTGGGATTAAATGCCTGTGCCACCACACTCAATCACCAAATTATAAACTTGGTACAGCTACCTACAGTTTAGAGTTGAGTGATAAAATATACTCATGAATCATTACTAAATTATAAACTTAGTAAGGGAAGAGAAAGTTTTCTTCCTTGTGCAAATACATCATAGACATCAAAAATATTTGCAGAACTTCTTAAACTGAATTCCAGCACAAATAAAGACACAGTAGAAACAGAAAGGCGGCATAGTACTTGAGACTATATGTAACCTTGAGTAAGTAAAACTCAAAGAGCCTGTCACATTGTGAAGCCATACACGCCCACACCACACCCACACTTTTTTTTTTGGTGTTCAGGATCAATCCCACGGCCTCAAACACACTAGACAACCACTTAATCATTTAATGATTTTATGGTTAGGAGTTGAGGCTGGATTAGAGGGTCTCTGGGTCTTTTTTTCTCTGAAGCAAACTTTTTTTCTTTCCTCTATCTTATATGAAATACTCCAAAAACAGCAAACAATGAGATCTTTTCTCAGAACAATTATCTAAGTATAAGCCACCTGTTTTGAGCAGGAAGTAAATTCTAGCACTGACAACAAAAAGGAAGACCTACAAAAAGGAAGAACGCAGAGCCTGGGCCTACAGCCCAAAACTGGAAAAACAGTGATTTAAAAAAAAAAAAAAAAACACGGAAAATAGTAAATAAAATTTATTTTTTAAAGGGGAGGGGTCAGAGAGATGATTCAGTGGTTAAGAGCACTGGCTGCTCTTGCAGAAGATCCAGGTTCAATTCCCAGCAGCCACATTTCAGCTAACAACCATTTGTAACTCCAGTTCCAGGAGAATCTAACACCCTCCTCTGAGCTCTGCAGGTACTGCATGACATGGATGTATTTACAAACATGCTGGCAATACATTCATTCACATAAAATAATTTAAAAAATAACAAAATATTTAAAAACACACATGGATATCTGCATGTATTTTAATGACAAGGTGTTACTTCTGCAGTGGAGCAATTCTGGGCCATCACTCTGTTGCAGATGGCAGAGCTGAAGCCTCCCCTCACCTCCATACTTCTAAGAAACACAGATGGAATCCATCCGCCCTCCATACTTCTAAGAAACACAGATGGAATCCATCCGCCATTCCATCCCCCAAAGACAAAACTTGAGTTAAACTATTCAGTGACCAGAGGAAATCAGCTTATGGAAAGCAAGTAGAGCTCTCACCAGTAATTACTAGTTTATTAGCAAAACAGCAAGTCAGACAAGACAATAAATAATTTCTCCACATGTATGTGATTTCATCCACTTACCAAAAGAGAAACCTTGGGTTGAAATATGTAACATACTTACTCTATTTAACAAATCGATTTCTTCTTTGAGTTTTCCAATCATTTCTTCTTTATCCTGCATCAGTCTCACAAGTCTAAGGTTTTCTTGCCTTTCTCTTACAACTTCCTGCCAAGTAGAATTACAAAGCATTAGCAGGAAACTGGTTGTTTACAGGATTTTAAAATGGAAACATCTATAAATAACAGTGATAGACTCTAAACAGTTAGTAAAGGTCCTTTTAACCATATTTGGACACTGAAGACTGGACTGCTACAATGCCCTCCCCCCCGCCCTTTAAGGAAAGGGGTGTTTATACAATGTTTTTTTTATTTTTGTTTTTATTTTGTTTTGGGGTTTTTTTGGGGGGGGGTTGGTGTTTTTGAGACAGGGTCTCCCTGTAGCATCAGCTGGCCTGGAACTCGCTATGTTGACCAGGCTGGCCTCAACTCACAGAGATACAGAGATCCACCTGCCTCTGCTGCCAAGGTGCTGGGATTAAAGGCATGCGCTACCACACTCGGCTTTACTTTGTTTTTCTTAGACAGGGTCTCACTATGTAGTCCTGGCTGGCCTAGAACTCACCAGGCCAACTTGCAGACCAAGTTGTCCTCGACCTCACAGAGTTCACCTGCCTCTGCCTCCCAAGTGTTGGGATTAAAGGAGTACACTACCATGCCTGGCTAATTAGGCAATTTTTTAAAAGAACAAATTTAAAACATTCGTGATTTAAAAAGGGAAAAGTATGTATTATTTTGTTTTCCTTTACAAAAGATGCTATTTACTAAGCATAGAGGGACACACAGTCACAGCTGGGAGGTTGAGGTTGGAGCATCAGTTGAACCTAGGAGTTCAAGGCCAACCTGAGCAACACAGTAAAATCCTGTCAAAACCACTCAGTGCACAGCTGGGGGAGTGGAAGGGACATTTTCCTCAGTTTTGGAGCCACTGAGAAGATGCCCACATTCCTGTAGACAATCCCAATGGAAGACATGAAAGTAGAAGTAGAACTAGTTGGGAAGAGGAAGGGAGTTAATGGGAGTGGGAGAGGACAAACAACAGTGTGACAGTATACATACTGCTGGCTCAGACGTAACCACTTCAAAAATGGCTCATCATACTAAATGTAACTCTTAACAGACTAGAAACAGTTTGGGGTTAATATGATCAAAATACATTATTTGAAAATACATATCTGAAAACATCATTGTGCTGGATAGCTTTAGTGTCAACTTGACACACCTGGGTTGAGGGAGCCTCAGTTGGGGAATTGCCTTCATTGAACTGGCCTGTGGTTATGTCTGTGAGGCATCTTCTTGATTGATGAGTGATGTGGGAGGGCCCAGCCCACTGTGGGTGGTGCCACCCCTGGGCAGGTGGGCCTGTGTTGCATAAGAAAGCAGGCTGAGCAGGGGCCAGGGGAGCAAGCCAGTAAGCAGCATTCCTCCATGGCCTGTACTCCAGCTCCTGCCTCCAGGTTCCTGGCCTGAGTTCCTACCTTGGGCTCCTGGATGAACTGTGACCGGGGTATGTAAGCTAAATAAACCCTTTCCTCCCCAATGGGGAGTCAGTGTTTTGTCACAGCAATGGAGAAACAAACTAGGACAATCATAATAAAACAAAATTAATATAAGCTAATAAAAAAAGAACCACCTAGGAGATTAAGAAAGCACACCTCTAGGTGTACCTATAAAGGTGTTTCCAGAGATGCCTAAGGGAAAATGTACTCTATGAATGTTGGGTAGCATCTTCTAATTGGCTAGGACCTACATGGGTCACAAAGAAGAGGAGGAAACCTGCTAGCACAGGCATGCTCCTCTCTTCTGCTTCCTGACTGCTGGAAGGTGAGTGGCTCTGTTCCACTACACCCTTCCATTATGATGCTCTGTCTCACCAGACCAAGAACAGCAGAGCCAACTGATCATGTACGTAACCTCTGAAACCATGAGCCTTGATAAATCTTTCCCCCAAAGGAAACAAGCAAACCAACCCACCAAATACCTTACTCAAAGAATGTACAGACCTGAAAAACATCCTACTGAGTAAGGTTATCCAGGCCAGAAAGACAAAAATTACATGTTCTCATTTGTGGACCCTAACTTTTAATGTTTGTATGTCCCTAAACAGGAGGTATGAGGGGGGTGGATATAGACATGAAGCTAGATAGAAGACCAGGAGAGGAGAATAAGCAGTATTGAGAAAGTCCAGGAAGAGGATGACATAAGATCACATGTGACCAAGAGCAGGAAGGAAGTTACTGGGTGTGGGAGGGAGGGAATGAAGGAGGATGGGGAAGAAAGCGGACAGAGAAACAAAACAAATTCTGGTTTCAAAATGTCATAATAAAGACTGATTCTTTGTAAGCTGCTAACTTTTTAAATTTAAAATATCTTTACAATTTTTAGACTTCAAGACTGTGAACCAAATGTGGTGGCATACACCTGTAATCCTAGAACTTGGGAGATGGAGGCAGGCAGAAAGCAAGAGGATCAGGAATTAAGGCCATCCTCAGTTAACTGGGCTATGAGACCCTGCCTTTTTTTTTTTTTTTCCTTTCCTGAGATAGTACCTCCCTGTCAGCTGGTCTAGGAAGGCCAGGATGGATTGGACCTGATCTCATAGATAATCTGCCTCCCAAGTGCTGGGATTAAAGACATGTACCACCAGTCTAAGACCCTTTTTTGTTGTTGTTGTTGTTTTTGTTTTTTGAGACAGTTTCCTATAGCCCCCCTAGACTGGAACTTGACTTGCTAAGCAGACCAGACTGGCCTTGATCTCACAGAGGTCTGCCTCCCGAGTGCTGGGATTAAAGGTGTCACTACCATGCCAGGCCTAAGATATCCTTTCTTAAAAAAAAAGAGAATTTAAAGCAGAGCTGGTCTCCTGATGGGACTTCTTTCCTAGCAGCCACTGGAGAAAAGTACTCACTCAGCTACCACAGCAATCAGCTGTGTCCACCTGTTCATAATTCAACCTAGCAGCCTTTCTAAGAAACTTTTAAAATACTAATAACGCATCTTCTCTAAAGTTTTAAGTTTAAACCCACAAAATAATGATTCTAAATAGAAACAGGTGCTAAAGCTTAAATATGTCCTAAAAATAATCAGAGTGTAGAGTAGACGAAGTTGTCAGAAAAGTGATGGGGCGATATGGGAGGTGTTGGAGGGGAGGGAGTAAGCATGGATTTGATCAAAACACCTTATATGTACGTAAGAAATTCTCAACAAATTTTTTTTTAAAGTTAAAAAAGAATATAATTTTTAATTTCTTAAGAAAAGTTAAAAAATAGTGTAAGCAATAAATTTTAAAAATTAAATCCCAAAATAATCTTATCACAGGGAATAATTTCAACTCATAAAACAAAACATATTTGAACCAATTAATTGAGCATCATTATCAGTTTCAGGAGATGACTGTCCACAGAACAAAACCCAAGACTCTAGGCTTATAACTTTATACCAATGTTCATTTAAGTTGTTCTTAACATGTCTAAGCAAGTTTATTCTTACATAAAAATGTTTCAAACACCAAATAAGGGCCTAATTCAGAATGGGTAGAAAGTCTACAAATAACAATCTGTTCAGACAGTATAACACACAGTACTGTACACTGAGATGTCTAACCACTTCAAAAGTGGTTTATCAGGCTAAAACTGACACTTGGCAGAATAAAAATAGCCATGAAAACACAAGGAGTTCAAGAATTTGGCTCATTTCTAAAGTTTAACCATCACAACTGGATAGAAAAGCATTAAGGGAATCAGGAAATACCTAGTCACTGTGATCCACAAGATAGCGATTAAAGCGGCTGTTGGGTAGACAGGCATCCTGTTAGTGCCCCTCTCTTTTCCTCTTTTTGGCGCTAATTGATCCTCTACAAATTTCTATGTATTTTCTCTCTCAGATGTTATGAAACTGAAAATGAATCCTAATGACATTAATTTTATCTCCAATAATTTATAATTCATACCTTTTCAAGATCTTCAATTCTTTTTTCCAATGTGCTACTTGAGATGAAGTTACCTGCCACAGTCGCATCTCTGTTATGTCTACTGAAGCCACCTCTGTCTGTTCGGGGATACCTACTTGAGACATCATCTTCTGAGGCAGTGGTGGTACTATAGAAATAAAAACACATTGTTTCAAAAGGATGCCTAGTACGGCTCTACAAGAAAAATGCCAAAAATATTTTCTACTGGGCCTGAACAATTAGCATTCCCTGAGGACATACAGTTAGAGAACTTACAGTGGCAGAAATTAATCCTCATTCTATCATAATGCATAAAAAGTGTAAACACATTAATTCTTTTAGTCAGTACTTGAGTAGTCCTTTGTGTGAGGCACTGTTCTAGGTACTGAAGACGCTGATGGAAACCAGACACGGACTGTCCTTTAGAGTACTTGCAAACCAGCAGGAACACAATCAGGTACTACAGAGCAGTGTGACCGCTACACTAAGGCCAAGACCATGAACACAAGGGACTGACAGAGCAGATCTCCTAGATCATCTGTGGTAGAAATGTTATTTCTCTTTCTTTTTTCCCCTTAAAAATTCCAACATTTCATGGCCAATACTTTTTTTCTCCAAAAACCAATCTTTCATTAGATTTCAAAACATAAAGTCCTAATTATAATCAGAATAAAAAAAGAATTACATAAAGTTGCACATTTTTCCTTCCAAGTTTGCACATAGGCAACTACTACAGAAGACTATACACAGACTAGTAACTTTTATTAGTCATACTATAAACGTAACTAGCAATTCCTCAAAGTAAAACTTACAAGCTGAATTAATAACATATTTGTCAATATTTAAAGTTTTGAATTCAACAAGTGAGTTTTGCTTTCCCTTGCTATGTTACCTACTACTTACTGCATCATAATTATCCCAAAATTCTGTGGCTTACAGCAACACATTTATTATCTCAAAGTTTCTGTTTGTAGGAATTTAGAAGCAGCTTAGGGAGTAATTTAGGGAGAGTCTCTTGGGAGCTTTTTGTCAAGATGTCAGTGCTACAGTCATTTGAAGGTTTGTCTGAGCTGAAGAGACTGTTTCTAAGCTCACTCAGCCATTGGATGGCAAAAGTATTCAGTGCCTCACTGGCTGTTGGCCAGAGGCCTCAATTCCTCCCAGTGCTGGTCCTTCCTTCCTTCCAGACAGAAACCAGGCCAGAAGCTGCAGGGCCTGCTATATCCCAATTGTAAGGTAACATACCACCACATCTGCCTTTTAACAAACATACAGCTTGCCATGTATGACACTGACAGAGGGGACGACACAAAGCAAAAGTACTTAGAGAAAAGGGTTCACCAGGGACCAGTTTGAAGGCTGGCTATTGCACATGTGAATTTATACTAGGTTACAATAAGAAATGATAAATCTATACTGAAACAATTTGTTTCTATTATTTTGATAGCACTAGAAACTAGTCTCATAGAACTATGTTGACAAAAATATTTTAAAGCAATTTGAGAAAGCTCAAGATAGTCATTTTTTGAAAAACATTTATCCCCAATTCATAAGTATGCTTTTAATTCTTTAAATCTTTTATTAGAAGCCAATGAAATATTTATACAGCATTACAGTGAAATCTAAAATAGAGAAAAATGCCTGATTTATGAATTTCCTACTCACAGATTGTCTTTTCATGGAAAATTGTATCCTACGTAATTTTAAACTTAAAAAAAAATTTCATTTATTATTTTTATTTTATTGTATGTGGGTGTTGCCTGCATGTAGGTAAGTGCACCTGTGTTGCGCAATGCCCGCATTGGTCAGAAGAGGCTGTTGGATCCCCTGGGACTGGAGTTACAGAGAGTTGTTAGCTGCCATGTGGGTGCTGGAATTCGAACCTGGGTCTCCTGCAAGAACAACCAGTGTTCTTAACTGCTGAGCCATCTCTCCAGCCCCCCATCTAATTTTAAGATATCTGGTTAGACAGAATCTTTTCAAATAGTAACACCACAGCCACCTACTTCATGGAGTAACTGCACCCTGAACCCATTATAGCAAGCTGCAGATACTTTCACCCTATAATTTCAACTTTTTCTTGTCCTTTGATCTTACTGAAAAACATCTGACATTCCCTCTCTGGACAGGTTAAGATAATTTAAAAAGAAAAGGGGGGGGTGAGCTATCAGCCAAATAAGCCTAACTCACATATTTATAAAGCTGGCAGCAAACTACTTTCTTATCTTGCAAAAACACTGAAAGTTCACCCTGAAGTTCAAATACTTTTGACTCAGATTTCCCTTTGAAAGCCAATGTATAACCACTTAGCATACAAGAGCTGATTAGACAACTGATAACATCAACCCCAAACTAACATTTTTCAGGAATCTCAAATTTAAAGCATTAGTGCTTAGTACTTATTGCCTTGAGTAAACTACTGTTAATTCAGTTGACAGAGTAAAGCTCTGCAGGCACAGCAGGACTTTCTCAATGAAAAGTCTATTGATTACATGCTGGTGCATGGTCCAACATTTTTCTGTGGTGGCTACCTCTACTTCTTTGTAACCAAAATGTGTTATTACAAAAGCAAAGTAAAACTAAAAACTACACATAAGCCTCTTAAAATTCATGTTCTTTAGAGCAAGTTGTGTTTATCAGCAATGAAACTGAAAAACAAATTGTTATTCTGTGTCAATAAAATCAATGAATTCATCAAATTCTTTTTTATATTGTATTTATTATTTTTATTTTATATGTATGCATGTATTGCCTGCATGTATGTAAGTGCACCCATGTTGTGCAATGCCCAAGGAGGACAAAAAGGTCATGGAATCCCCTGGAACTGGAGTTACGGACAGTTGTTAGCTGCCACGTGGGTGCTGGGATTCAAACCCAGGTCTTCTGCAAGAACAGCCAGTGTTCCAGTCCCGGACTTCATCAAATTCTAAGAAAACTATTTGTCTGAGAGCTGTTTTTCTTTATTTTTATTGTTTCCAATGCATTAGCCTATATGGTGTTACACAGACATGTGTGCGTCCAAGAGTAGAGGCCAGAGGACAACTCTGGGTGTCATTCCTCGGGTGCTGTCATCTTTACTTTTCTTTTGAGACAGCATCTCTCATTCATGTGGAACTCACTGAATAGTCTAGACTGGCTAGCAGCAAGCTCCAGGGATCTGCCTTTCTCTACCTCCCAAGTGCAGAGATTACAAAGACACACTACCTGTGCCTGAAATTTTTACGTGAGTTTGGGGTTTCACACTCAGGCCCTCGCACTTTACTGGCAGAGTCAGCTCGGTCTTGGCAACCTGAAGTAGATTTTGTAAGAAATTCACAAAGTACTAGTTGATTATGATAGCCCTGAACATCTGCTTCATCCAGTAAAGTCATAGTCATGCTTTTGAACAATGAATTTTAGTTTGATCATATTTATGTCATGCATATAAATGCCACATAAATTTTAATGCATTTACTGTTTCTTTAGCCAACACATCTTCACAAATGACACACTACTGACTTGGCACTTCTTCATCTTTATAGCTAAAGCCTGAACTCAATTATACTAAGAAATACTTCTCACCCAAACAAGTGCAACCTCTCCCACCCGTACCTGTTTGGAATGACTTCCACCATCATTATTCAATTCCCTGCTACTGTCACAACCAAAAAAAGTGTACCTTATCCCAGGTAATAAAGCTTGCTTTGTCACTAGGAAACTAAAAATCAATATAATATTGCTTCTCTTCTAAGAGTTAGGCAACATTTTAAAAAGCAGAAACTTAAAAGTGTGAGTACTTTTTTTTTTTTTTTTTTTTTTTTTTTTTTTTTTTGTCTTTTTGAAGCAGGGTCTCCCTGTAGCCCCAGCTGTCCTGGAACTCACTATGTAGCCCAGGTTGGCCTTGAACTCACAGAGATCCGCCTGCCTCTGCCTCCCAAGTGCTGGGATTAAAGGTGTGCGCCACCACACCCGGCTTTTTTACTTATTTTTTAGTGTTTAATTATATATTTAATTTTAAATTATTTATGGAACAGAAATACATTTGATTAACTTTAACACAAAATTTAAGCATAAAAAATATTCACGTGTCCCTCAATTCTTACACTTTTTTTTGGATCTACAAATGACTAACATAAAAATATATGCTGTAGCAAGAAGCTTTGTTGTACCTGACCTGCATGCAACACTCCATGATATTTGTACCAGTCTATGCCCTATGCACAGACATGTCCACTGACCATGCACTTGAAGATGCAGAGGAGCACTTTAGTTGCTAGGCTTCCTCTAGAGTTCTTTTTTTTTAATATTTATTATTTTTATTTTATGTGTATGAGTGTATTGTGTATTGCCTGCATGTATGTAAGTGCACCCATGTTGTTGAGTACCAGTGGAGGTCAGAAAAGGGCATCAGATCCCCTGAAACTGGAGTTAAGAATGGTTGTTAGCTTCCATTTGGGTGCTAGGAATCAAATCCAGGCCCTCTGCAAGAAGTAGTCAGTATGCTTAACCACTGAGCCATCTCTCCAGCCCTCCTCAAGTTCTCTACATAGCCTGTCATGATTGTAACAAAGCACCCAAGTGCCACACTTTGAGCAGCCAGAATCTGTAGGCTTAGATTTAAAAGAATAAGGAGTATTAATGCACAAATCAAAGCCACTGTAGCCCATTTGAGAAGCAGAAAAGCCCACAAAGGCTAAAGCATAAAATGTAAACATGAGATAAGAGGATAGAAAAGCAAGCAGGAACCCCGAAAGCTTATTTTATGGAAGAATTTGAACTAATGATCTCCAAATTGTATTATATACCCATACTGGAACAGATTTTTACCTATCCACTATTTTGTGGGATTTACAACAACCATCTGTATCACAAGAAATAGTGTACAAAAGAATGAAAAAGACTAAAATTTGTTTTATTTATTCATGGCACAAAAATTTGTTCTCACAGAAATTGACTATATTTCTAATTTTAAAAATACCACAGAATATGCTCCATTGTTATTTCTGAAGATCCATTTTATTTTAATACCTTGTGAGACAGAGATTCAAAGAACTATCAGTTTGTATACCTGTTTTTAATGGCTATCACAAAGATGTCAAATTTTTAAGATCTTTAAGACATTTACTTAAAACTGCCACACCATTTTGAATTTATGAGAACAAATTTGATTTTGTGTATCTTGACAGCTGAACAGTCATGTGGCCATCTTTGCACTTAAATACTTGGTCTGATTTTCTCTACAAATTTCAAATCTCAGAGTTACCTATTTTGTGAGCATTACTTCAACTAGATAATTTGTAAATCCATTAAACAGACACTCAAATTTCATTATTGTACAATGAGCAGAAAGAAACAAAGATTGTTTCTTTCTGTATACCTTCAATATTGAATGCCCACAGCATAAATGAGGAAAAACGGGAATGACTAAATAACTAGTGAGCAATGCATCCATCCATCTATCTATCTATCTATCTATCTATCTATCTATCTATCTATCTATCTATCTATCTATCTATGATCTATCTATCTATCATCTATATATGTCTGTTTTTTCAGATTAAAAAGTAAATATAACCAGGCTGGTGATACACACCTGTAGTCCCAGCTCATCAGGAGGCTGAGGTAAGAGAACCACTTGAACCCTGAAGTTTGAGATTGCTTGGGAAACATGTAAGGCATCATCTTTAAATAAACAAATCAATAAATTTATTAAAGGTAAACAGAGCCTGGAAAAATAACCTCTTTCACCCTATCAGATAATCTTATACACAACCCAGCTTGGGTAACCATTGGCGTAGACATTTAAAGGTAACAGAAACTGAGAATATAGCTTCTATTTCTCTATTTCTATCTATATTCTATATTTTCATTTTCACATTTACACACTCTTATTTTTCTTTTTAAATCTAAACTTAAACATTCTGGCATAGTGCTTCTCCAAGTGTGGCCTTTGGATGGTTTGTTACAAGTTCTGTGTAAAGCCCTAAGTTTAATTCCAAGTGCGCGCGCGCGCACACACACACACACACACATCCCCAGAAAGCAACCAACCAATCAACCAACAAAAACAAAAATAATGGGAAGCCATTAAAGCAGAAAAAGTAATAGAATCACTGTCACAAAATGTGTTTTAGATAAGCAAAAATGGCACAGAGGCCAGTTTGCAGGTTACTATAATCATCCAAGTTAGATATGATAGTGTGGTGGTAATGAACACTCTTGAGATAACATCAGTAAAGATATAAGTGAGAGACTTAGATTTAAAAATAAAAAGGTTTCATGGGTCAGGGATGCAGCAGCTCAGTGATGATGCAGTTGCCCACATGCTTGAAGTCCTAGGTAGAAAATAACATCTATGTTTCTAGCTTTAGCAAGAGTAAACATGTACGCATTACTAGACTCTATTACTTCATAGCTTTACTTTTGAACTTGCTGAGTTTAGAATCTTCTGAGATATAAAAGTGGACATCTAACAGTTGTTGGTTACCCAAGTATGGGGCTAGTAATCTAGAGCTATCAATTTAGAAACTGAAACTCTATGAATAAGAAAAACAAAAAAGAGAATGTAGTCTAAGAGAGTTGAAAAATATTCAACCTAAGTAATAGGTACAGGAAAGGAAAAACTACAAAGGACACTGAGAATTGTCCACAGTGTTACAGGAAGAAAACCAAGAGAGAACCAAGTCACAGAAGTCATGCCACAGTACAAAAGGGCATTAGATTCACTTTAAAGGAGTCTTTACACCTTTTAAAAATATTTTATTTATTATTTTTATTTTATGTGTATAAGTGCATTGCCTGAAGGTATGTAAGTGCACTTGTGTTGTGCAATGCCTGCGGAGGTCAGAAGATGATTTTGGAGCCCCTGTAACTGGAGTTGTGGACGGTTGTTAGCTGCCATGTGGGTGCTGGGAACTGAACCCAGTCCTTCTGCAAGAACAGCCAATGCTCTTAACCACTGAGCAATCTCTCCAGCCCCCCTTTATGCATTTTTTAAAGTCCAACTTTTCTGTTTCTGTATCAACTACAAGATATTCAAGTAGGACCTATGATGCTGACAACTACTACTAAATATGCAAAACACTAAGAAATGTGGATATCATTAATGGTTCTAGGACTGCTTAATGAATAAACTTATGTGTTGGGAAGAGGTTCGAAGACAGCTGCACAATGCCCAGCATTGACCTTACAACAAAAATCAGAGCAACTGTATCTCAAGAAGAGTGATCAATGGACAGTGCTGAAACCCACTGAGAGAAACAAACAAAATATGCAGGGCATAGAGACTTTAAGTGCTATGGTACAAAGTAACAAAGTACTCTACAAATGCAACCCCTGCCTCCAGCCAGGAATAACTCCACAGGCTTCTACCATCACCATGACTCATAGCTCTAACAAGAGGGGAGGGCCTCAGTCCTCACTGGCTTTGAATCCACTTGGAGGAGCTGCCTGATATCTATGAATGTTGTGAGCCAGAGAAGGAGCTTACTTTGGGCCTCTCTCCCAAACCCTGGAGTCTAAACTTATATAGCCCAGAGCAATCTTGAGAATAATGACAATGCCCCAAAGAACAGCAGCCACTGCCTCGTGTAACCCTTGGCATCCCACAAATGTTTCATTATAGGGCACAGAAAGCTGAAACCTCATGAACCCACCTAGACCAGTAGTGGAACTGTGACCCACAAGCCCACACAGTACCCTGTTCTTCATGACCAGGTAGTCCAGCTCCAGCATGGAGCATTGACGTGCTCACTCTCCCAGGGGTCATTGACATGCTGACCCTCTGGGGCCGAAAGTGTTATTTTCCCCACACCTCCTCTACTTGGTACAACTGCCACTGTAGCCATCAGCACTCTTCTGAGCCTAACGATGGGCCTCTTATCAGCCTGTGTGCCCAGCATGGTAGCTACTGACGTCAGAAGCTCCACTACTACATGTGCTCACTCATTTCATGGGGCCTGAAAAGCATGTTACTTGGCAAACCTGGAGCAGGTTTCACTGCCAGAGGCCCTGGTACCATCAGCACTCACTTCTGCAATATCCTGAATGTGCCTCTCTGCAGACAGTTGCCTTAGCATCATGGCTTCTGCCACAACTATCAACACTCACCTCTGCATGTCCCTCTACAAACAGCATCTCGCAGCATCAATGCCTGTCTCATCAGGGCTTGTGGTCTCACACTCCTGGTGACCATGTTTAATCCAAGTTACACTACTGCCTCTGCAAATACCTGCAGTCTAGACCACAGAGGCATTCACACACACCAATGATGACTACAACCAAAAAAAGTCATATGAAGGCTACACTTTTTTAAAAAATTTTATTTATTTTTTGTTATTTTATGCACATGCATGTATTGCCTGCAAGTAGGTAAGTGCACCCGTGTCATGCAATGCCCACAGAGAAGAGAAGAGGCTGTCGGATCCCCTGGGACTGGAGTTACAGACAGTTGTTAGCTGCCATGTAGGTGCTGGGGTTCAAACCCAGGGTCTTCTGCAAGAACCAGTGTTCTTAACTGCTGAGCCATCTCTCCAGCCTCTGAAGGCTGTACTTCTACACTGATAACCAAAGCCATAGGAACACCAAAATGACACTCTGCAACTGATATAAAGGGAAATGTCTATCCAGGAGAGATACCACATAAAACATAGGGACACAAGATGCACAAACTAGCAAGGATTCATATCTCCAAAGTAACAAATTCTCTAGAAAAAGGTCCCAACATAAAAGAAATCTATTAGATACTTAAAAATTCAAAAGAGTAATCCCAAGGAAATGCAGCAAGATACCACAGGATATAGAAAAATAATTCAACAAATGGAGAAAACATTCATGGTGTCCGTGAAATAAAAACACAACCAAGCTCAACAATATAGACCAACCCATTAAACTATCAGCACATTCCTCAGCAGAACAAGCCAGAAGAGTGTGGGCTGATACAAAGTTCTTGAATGAAAAAAGTTGCCAACTAAGAGAATTACACCCAAAAGTTATCCTTCGTTTGATTTATTATACATTCCCAGCCGTTCAAAAGCTGAGGGAACTCATCCCAATTAGACTACCCTTACAAGAAATGCTTAAGAGAGTCGTATCTTTGGAAGCAAAAAGAAAATAACTACCATGATGGAAATAATGAAGCACTGAAGAAACAGACACAAATGAAAGAGATAAAGGAATTTACATAATGATAACGGGGTTGAGTAAGCAGGAAGATATAACAATTGCAGTTACATATGTGCCCAATATCGGAACACTCAACTATAAAGGCACCAAATGACAGTCTAATATATCTTAAACATTTAGATATATTGATTTAAGGATTCAAAAGGAAATAAATTCCAACACAGGGGCTGAGGGCTTTGTAACACCCCTCCTTTAAAAACAGGTATCCAGATAGAAAAATTAACAAAGAAGCACCAGAGATCATCCACATTACAGAACAAATGAACCTCACAAACATCCACACGACATTCCACTCAAACACTGCACAACATGCATTCTTCCCAGCAACAAGTAGAACTTTCTCCAAGATAGACATGTGTTAGGCCACAAAACAAGTAACAATAAATATGTTGGAAGTGAAATCATATTATGTACAATATCTGATAAGAATGGATGAAAAATAAAACCCAATAAGAACGATGGAAACGATATACATAGAATCTGAACACATATTCCCAAATAACCAATGGGTTACTGAAACTAAATGAGAAATCAAAGAAATTTCTGGAAATAAATCAAAATGAATATACAATATTATCAAAACTTATGCAATACCACAAAAATGGTACTAAGAGGAAGTACCTACATCTAAGTAGAAAGATTTCAAAAAACCCTGGGACAGTCTCAAGTACTCACATTCCCCCCAAAGGACCTATATTCCAAAAGAATAAATGGCCAACTAGCAGTTATCAGGGAATTGCAAATTACAGTCACAATGAAATATCATCTTACCCCCATTCAAATGCTATTACCTAAAAGAGAGAAAATATCAAATGCTGCAAGACACAGAGAAAGGGGAACACTTAAAACATCTCTGATTGGAATGTCAGCAGTATAGCCATTATGGAAAACAATAAGGAACAACCTAAAAACAGAACAACCATATGTTCCATCAATTCTACTTACTGGTATAGACTCATGAATACAAAAGGACTCATTAGATACCAGACTCCCTTGTTTACTGCAGAACTATTCACCATAATTAAGATATGGAATCAACAATAACCAATGCTGTTGGAGGAGATAAGGCATTAATGGTCTTTCAAAGCTGTGAACCCCTGAACTGTAATGCCAATCTGCCAGGCAAGATGTGCCAACGGTCACAGGTATAATAAAGTATTCTCAGATTGGATTTGAAACCTGCTCCATAGCAGGGAATACATGCTTGGTACTGTCAACCAGGTCAAAAAACTCTATGCCTCAGCGTAGGGGGGGGAGTCATAGACCCTAGGGGAACCTCACTACTGTGGCTTAGCTTAATTGACATGGCACCAAACTACAGTCTATTTATGCTTATAACCATAGACAATGCTACTCTCATCCTTAATCAGAGACACTTCTCTTTGCAGTGAGTGGAGGTGAATGTTGCTGTTTAAAATGCTTATAATAAATGACAGTTAGTGTTCAGCCCTAAAGAGGACATTTATGCCACCCCCTCTAAGGCTAAAGGAACACAGTGGAAGAGACAGCAGAAAGAATCTAAGAGCTAGAAGGACAGAAGAGCCGTGAAATGCTGTCTTCCGGGCATGACACAGCCACTGAACATGATCCCACAGCAGCTCTGGCTGCACAAGACTGGGCCTGTCAGAAGCCAATCATGGGTTAAGAAGGGGTTCATGGGCCAGACTTCTCCCTGCTACACTTTTGGTAACTAATGGATTCTAGGAGAGGGGCAACCATGGTTTTCAGTTATGTACCAAATGATAATCCCACGAGGCTCCAAGGAATAGTTCTACACCTGTGCACAGACAGTCCTGGCTAAAATCAGTAGGTCACGAGTGGTAGTGCACACCTTTAATCCCAGCACTTGAGTTTAAGACCAGCCTGGTCTATAAAGAGTTCCTGTCTTGAAAAAAAAAAAAAAAAGATCAGGGGATCACAAAAGAAAACAAACAAAAAAGAATGTGGGAGAGGGACCTCTGAAGGGTGGGAGAAAAGCGAAAGTAGGAAGACAGAAAAGGGTGATGCGGGAGCATAAGCACAAAACACTAGACACTTGTAAGAAACTGTCAAAGAATGAGTTTAATCAATGAAAAGAAGAAAGTGTTATCAAAATAGTTGTATAGGAATTCCTTATAGTATTCTATATTGTAGTAGGATGGTCATAGTCCATAACAATTGATCTCATATATATATATATATATAGTCTTTTTGAGACAGGGTCTCCCTGTAGCCCCAGCTGTCCTGGAACTCACTATGTAGACCAGGCTGGTCTTGAACTCACAGAGATCCACCTGCCTCTGCCTCCCGAGTGCTGGGATTAAAGGCATGCGCCAGCCACCACACCCGGCTTGATGATATATTTTAAACTAAGAGTACAAAGATTCCCAAAATGTACAGACAATAAATGTGAAGGAAAGTCTAATTTCCCTAATTTGATCATTACACATTGTATTCATGCATTGAATTATTGCATTACACCCTATAAACACATATATATCAATTAAAACTTTAAAAAACAAAAGTTTTAATAGTTTAGATTATTAACAATTTAAAAACCCTTTCATATTAGGCATGCCAACACATAAATGATACCGTTATGCAAGTAAGAAAGGAAAGAATAATAATTGCTGGAAAACTACATCAGTTCTTTACCCCCAGTACAGACTAGGTTAGAAAGGAACACTGCTGTAATTATGAAGAACTGTGTTGCTTGATTTTGTTGCCAAATTTAGCTGTTTACTGTAAAACAAATGTTTTCAACTTATTTTGTAGGCCGGATATGCACAATGGAAAACATTCGGCATAAAACTTGTTTCATTAATTCCCAAAAGTTTGTAATGTTCTAGTAAGGAATGTTAACATAAATGTCTAACTAAGATCCAAAAACAAAACTTTGTGTGTTCTTAGCTACAAGGATATTAACTATAATGTTCAGTAAAGGGAAAATAATAAGCAGTATCATCAAAGATAAATACTACCCTTTACTGGAAGTTTTTCCCCTTCTGGGAGTTTTCACATCTTCTGTGGAAAGATGAGAGGGTGTAACCGTGTTGGGGAAAATAATACTGTTATTCTAAAACTATCATGAGAACGAGATTGGTAGCATTAAGAGATTACAGTCAGAAGAATTTTCCACTAATACAGACATCTTAAAGCTTAGCAATGAGATGAAATGCAAGACTCATGGGTAAAATCTTACTTTAATAATGGGTATCAAGATTCAGAAGTGTTAGTCAGAGCATGACCTTCCTAAATACCAGTAAGTACATCATTGGTCTCCACGCTTTAGAGTCTTTCAGTGTGCCCTTCCCTCTCCCACATACTGTCCTATTCTTCAAAACAGCCCTGGCCCTTTTTCCTTTAAATACAAGCACCCACAACAACTAAAACTCAAAATCAACTCCCTGACTCTTTACTGAAATTGTGATACATACTTGCTGCAGGAAACAGAAAATACAAATGAGTATCACCAGGATCCTAACAACCCAGAGGTAAAAGCTTTTAATCTTCCTGGATCACAGATATCTTGAAAAAAATCTGACAAAAAATGCGGATTCCCGCTCCCAAAAAGCATTATGTTCTTTTATGTAGACTTCTGGCAGCTCATGACAACAGAGATCTCAGTTTAAGAACACCTTATATATACATTATGACACTCTTTGTTTTGTATGATACATTTTTGTAATGTGAAATCTACGTATTCTCCATTTAACAAATGCACATTATTTTCCATATATAATTAATATTTTCTATGGCAATAATTTTAATGGCTGCATTGCAACTGTTTATCTATCTATAAAAAATAGCTTACTACCTATTTATAAAATTTAAGTTTTTCTAGTTACAGGATATATGCTTGTTTCTGCTGTCTTAAAAATAATTATCATAAAGAGTGCAAGTGTAACTATTTCATCAAATATACCTGGCTGCTCAAATATTACCACTTAAGAACTAGACGAAGCACATCCAGAAAAGAAAATATTCTTGCAGATGTAGCTCATTACATCCAAAAAGAACGGTTAAAATTATACACTCCACACTATTAGCATGAGTCTCCCCAAGAGCCAAACATAGTCCTTGCACTTCAAAATGAGTCAGTAAATATTTGATGGACATTGTCCATTTTTGTTTGGGAGGGGGAAAGCTTGCAACAAAGCAGTAGTACCAAAGTCTCTATGTATGAAGAAGAAATAGAGACTAGTCAAAAACTTGTACACAAATGTTTAAGGCATATTCTACATCTGTTAGTATATACACGCATTTCATACTACCCCAATAATGTACATAACCCCAGTGTTCATTAACTCATGAAAGGCTAAATAAACTGTGGTGTATTGTATGGTATGATATTCAGAAAACTTGAAAACATCATGCTAAGTGAAAGAAGGCAGGAACAAAGGCCACAGATATGATTCCATGTAAATGAATTATCTACTATAGACAAGTTACAAAGAAAAAAAAACACTGCTAGGAGCTAGAGAAGGGGAACAATGGAGATTGCTTAATAAACATTTTTTTTAAAGAAAGAACAAATGCTACCATTAATAGTAGTGCATACACTAAAAATTGCTGAAATGTAAACCATAAAATAACTTTTATGGTGTGTGAATTACAGCTCAATAAAGTTCTTTATAAAAGAGAACAAGGGAAATAGTATGCAAAGGTTTAGTGATTTATTTACAAATATAATATGTAAACTGTGTGTAAAGGTGAAACAAGGAATTTGGGGACACAGCTGTGTGGCAGAGCACTTGCTTGGCATATGTGATGCCCTAGAATCCAAAGTACCAAAAGGGGTAAAAAGAAAGCTACCCCCAAATTATTACACAGTTTCTCATTCATGTGGATATTTCAGTTTAGATTTTGTGGAACAAGGTCATAACTGGGAACAAAAGCTAGTTTTTGATAATGTAGATAGAACAAAGTAAAAGAGTTGAGTAAACTCTATGTACCAAGTACGAAGTAAATACTATGTAAGTCACAACTATAATATTTACAGCATAGAAAATGTCACATATTCACCAGGGAAGAATTCTTCCTGTAAAATGTACCAATGTCCCAATTAATTCTGAATGCTTGCATTAGGACATTAATTATTGTCCATTTATAAAATTAACATGTTCTAGCTCTTACATGCCTGGCATTTAGGAAGCTATCAAAAACATTTACTAAAATATCAAATGTGAAAGATCTTGAAAAGGAACAGCTTTCCTATTAAAAGGGCTTATGATTTACTATGAAATGTGAGGAGGGCAGATCTGAAATCAGACTGGAAGGTACAGGACTGCACCTGAAAGGCAGGCTGGGCTTCACACTGAGCTAGCTGACAGATGTGGACAGTATGCACACGAGTGTGTTTTGTATATTCCTGTAGAGCTTAAACTTGGTGTAGTTTTCTGCATCAACCTAGTATTCCTTGTGAAGAAACCTATACACAAAAAATGTGCATCTCAGGTAGGGTAGATTTGTTTCCTAATATATCAACTGGGACAAACTTGCCTATTGAAAACAGGTGTTACACCAGAACTGACTATGGAAGAGAATGTTAACCTTTACAAGAAAGAATCCTAACCATACTTTAAACAAATAAAGCAGCAGTTGCGGGTCCCCAAAGCAGTAGTTTCTGCTGTATTTGTGTGCTGTATATGTTGAAAAGGCAGAGATCACTCAGCTGGTAGCAGCCATTGTCTGTACAACTGAAAAGTAATTCGCAGATACCCATGTTACACATGTTATACTGCGGAGCAAACAAGAATGTGTAATTACATGTCCAGTGTGTTTTGTATAAAATAAAAAAACCTTTTAGAAAAACAAACCAGAAATAATAAAAATAATGTTGGGGCTAGAGAGCTGGCTCAGCAGCTAAAAGCACTGGCTACTCTTGCAGAGGGTTCAATACCCAGCACCCACATAACGACTAGCAACCATCTATAACTCCAGTTACAGGGGATTCTGACTCCCTCTTCTGACTTCCACAGGCATTGCACAACACAGGTGTACTTACATATATGCAGGCAATATACTCATACACAGAAAATAAAATTAGTAAATAAAATATTTTTTAAATGTCAGTAGTATTTGGCTTATAGGATTACATTTTAATAATGGCTCAGAAGGTAAAGGCGCTTGCCATGTAAGCCTGAGTTCAATCCTAAAAGCCACATAAAGATGGAAGAAGAGAATGTGCTACGAATTGTGCTCTGACCTCCACATGCATGCTATAGCACACATGCACTTACACACACATACACAATAATAAACTAATTAAAAATTAAAGTCAGAAAACAATACTGTTATGTAAAAATTTCACCCCCAATATTCTTAGAAGTTGAAAAAATATAAGGGAAGAGAAGCAATAATAAAGTTACATGAATTACAAAACTATGATACTATGAAATGTGCAGATTTCTCTTACAGCTCAGTGTCTACTCAAAGGGAACACAGCTTAACATTCACTGAACCAAAGCCCTTTTGCTCCTGTAGGTAAAATGCCTGCTGGCTACTGGACTAAGATTAGGAAAAGGATGAGTGGTACCTTATAAACCATTAAACTTACTAATGTTTCCTGGGATGGAGAAGAGTGTTAGTCACTTACTAGTTTGTGTAATAAAACAGTTAATACTGAATTAAACATGCTTATAAAAACACCCAGGGAGTTACTGTATAAGAATAAAACTTTACTATGTGTCTTGTTTCCTGTGCTTTAAATCAGTGCCATTTCTGGTGGTTGAATTCCACACTCAAGAACGAAGAGTACAGAATCGACCAGAGCAAACATTGGCCCTTCCCAGTCCATAAGGACTGTCTTATCTCCCCTCTTTTTCTTACTTTTAATCAATGCATTATAAACCCAACCACATAAACACTCTAGTGACATAATTACGCAATGGGAAAACAAAAACCCACAAACATCTATAAACTGATTGATCTTTCCTAAATCAAATATCAGAAATTCCATGACCCTCATCTCCAAGCAGTTTTAATTTAAAATTTAGAACAGTGGAACCCAAGAGACTTTCTAAATAGACAAGAGTCAATTGTACTTTAAAAACAGCATAACTAGTGCTGGGCGTGGTGGCACATGCCTTTAATCCCAGCACTTGGGAGGCAGAGGCAGGTGGATCTTTGTGAGTTCAAGGCCAGCCTGGTCTACATAGCAAGTTCCAAGACAGCTGGGGCTACAGGAAGACCCTGTCTCAAAAAGAAAAAAGAAAACAACAACAACAAAACCATAGCATAACTAGTATGAATTGTTAACAGCACTAAAAAAATGCATTCTTGATGTCCATAAGAAAAAAATGAAGGATGTATTAGTAATATGGAAGAACAAAATGTTGGGTACTTTAAACCACTAATGACATTTTAGGAGTTATATCCAGTTGTCTATGTGTCAATTTACTTTACAGGAAATACTGTCAAACAGCAACTTTTTATCTTTGAGCCCATTCCTCATTTTTGTCATGTCCATTTGTCAGAGAACACCCTCATCAAGAAACACCCATTCTCCAGTCACTGCAACAACTTGCTGACATATTAGTGAAAGTAACGAACTGTTGACAGAAAGTGTAAGATAGTCCTGAGAGATAAAGAATGGATCGCTTCAGACACACATTCTAGGTTTTGTGCTTGTTTCATTTTTTTTTTTTTTTTACATCTTTTGCTTTTTAGATTATATTAACAGGCTCTCACTATGTAGCTCAAGTTAGCCAAACTCACATTCTTCCCAGCCTCTCAAGTATTAGTGCTACTAAAAGTAATTTTAGTAGTGTAAAAGAGGGCTCAATCATTGCAAGCTGAAAAGTAACAAAACAGATGCTCTGGGCTAAAAAAATGAGTATAAGCCTAAGAACATATGACAAGTAAAACAATGGTTACAATCTTAAAAATGAAAATATATAGCATGGGAGACAATTTTCTATGTGACTGAACACAATGACAATTTTGTAATATAGTTTTTGTGACAATTTTACATTTTCTTTTTATTATTATTTTTAGTTCTGTATATGTGGGTGTCTGTGTGAGGGTGTGTGCACCTGAGTACAGGTGCCCCTAGAGACCAGAAGAAGGCATCAGAACCCCTGAAGCTGCAGTAACAGCAGTTGTGAGACACTAGATGTGAGTGCTGGGAACTGAACTCAGGCTCTCTGCAAAAAAGCAGCCTATTCTTTTACCTGCTGAGCTATGTCTCCAGTCCCCTTGGTAAGGACTTATAGAAAAAAAAATTATTCTCTTACTGAATCCAGTTAAAGAACACAAATATAAAAAAGTGCTGCTGATAATTTTAAATTTTTTTGGGATTAAATACATATAACAAAGTGGGTCAATTACAAAATTTCTCTTTATTCCTCAAACAAAAAACTGATGGTAATTTTTTTTTCATTTGAACATATATCTATGAGCAGGGCAAGCCAAATCTAATTTGACCGATTTCTACCAAAAGTAAATATATTCTTTACAAATCAATCTATTCATAGTAAATAAAAATCACTAAACTATCTATAAATATAAGAAGCTTTAAGGAACATTAAAAAATTATTCAGAAATGAAAATAGAAGCAACAGGAAACATATCAAGTGATTTCTGTGTCCCCAAAATGGTTTCGTATCTTCTTGCTCAACTGATGACTATCTTGGCCTTTTTAGTTCTTTCTCCTGATCTTAGATACTCTGGCCAATTATAAAAAAAGAAAATTAAATTTTATTTATGCTTGCTTACTGTTAAAGATGAGAGTTCTTATTAAAATGTTTTTCATGGAATTACCAAAACATTTTAAAGTTTAACATATGAATATATGAAAACCAAGGTTTTATATGTACAAATCTTGGCAGGTAGTGAGTTGGAGTCAGGCAAGATACAGTATATGCTAATAACTAGGTTCGTAATACCAGGGAAATTATTCTATCTTTTAGATCCCATCATCTCTGAAATACAAGTAGCTAGTCTATCTACTTTGTAAGCCAACCATTGGAGTCACATGAGATTAATATACAGAAGCACCTTAACATTGTAAGAACTCAACAAAAGCTTTCCATCAATCTATGATTATTATTAGCACAAGTATTAGCACATGCTTTGTGACCTCTATAAGGAAAAAGGTAGTTTACCTCTGTGCTGGATAGCTTTAGTGTCAACTTGACACACCTGGGTTGAGGGAGCCTCAATTGGGGAATTTCCTCTATTGGACGGCCTGTGGCCATGTCTGAAGGGCATCTTCTTGATGAGTGATGTGGGAGGGCCCAGCCCACTGTGGGTGGTGCCACTCCTGGGTAGGTGGGCCTGTGTTGCATAAAAAAGCAGGCTGAGCAGGGGCCAGGGTTTCAAGCTAGTAAGCAGCATTCCTCCATGGCCTGTGCTCCAGCTCCTGCTTCCAGGTTCCTGCCCTGAGTTCCTACCTTGGGCTCCCTGATGAACTGTGACCTGGGAGTTGTAAGCTAAAAATAACCCTTTCCTACCCAAGTTGGTAGCGGTCAGAGTATTTTGTCACAGCAATGAAGAACAAACTAAGATGACGTCTCTGGTACTTCCACAGAACAGTTTCTCACAGTTAATTCTAATTTTCTTCCTATACATGTACACACACAAACACACCCTGATAAGGTATTACTCATAGTACAAATGTGCTACAATGCACCAGACACTGAACTCCTAAAGTGATACCCTGGAGATGAAGCTGCTGGGAGGCAATTAGGTTTCTGTGAGGTCACAGGGATGACCTCATGCTGGGATTATTCCCTTACAGAAGGACATCAAAATACTTTACTCCAACTTTGTCATAGAATACAGTAAAAAAATGACCACCTGCAAACCAGATGTTTGAGATTATCATCCCCACCACCACCACCATAGAATCTAGGCAGGCTGACTCCAGTGTCTTGGACTTCTAGCCTCTAGAAACTTGAGAAAATACATTTTTGTTGTATAAGCCAAATAGTTTATGGTATTTTGTTATTACACTTGGTCTACTTTTTTCAATGTTTAAACACATGAGGGAAATCCAAGTCTAAGTTTTTATTTTGCAAAGTTCATCAGACCCATGCAAATTCACAGTGTGAGTAATTTCAAAGGTTCAGGACAAGTCAGGAACAAGTCATAGCAGACAGACACTACACTCCTGCCTACAAGGGAATTTCTTTTTATTTTTTTAATTTTTAAAAAATATTTTATTTATTATTTTTATTTTATGTATATGAGTGTATTGCTTGTATGTATGCGAGTACACCTGTGTCATTTATGTGTACGAGTGCATAGCCTGCATGTATGTGAGTGCACCCATGTCATGCAATGCTGTGGAGGTCAGAAGAGGGCTTCAGATTCTCCTGGAACTGGAGTTAAGGACGGTTCATAGCTGACATGTGGGTTCTGGGAATCAAACCTGGGTCCTCTACAAGAGCAGTCAGTGCTCTTAACCACTGAACCATCTCTTCAGCCCCCGGGAATTTCTTTTTAAGAGCACAGTATTAATAATTCTCTTTAACTTTTGAGAAAGATAGTTTAGGCAGTTCTAGATTGTTAAGTCATTGTCAGACAAATGTTATCCCCATGTCTACAAGTCGAACGTAAGGATTCTTACCTTTTGTATCTGCCTGAAACTGTCCTAGATGGTTCCTGTAAAGTAAAAGTATGACAAATCAGCTGAGAATATGTAAGTATGTAATTATAGATTATAGAAAAATAGATGAGAGAGAATATCTAATTGTGAAAGAACCCATTTAGACAGTCATTACTGCATTTTTTTAGAAAACTCACATTGCCGGCCCTACATCTGATCTTTCAGCCCAAACTACCTGTGTTCAAGTTTTGTTTTTAATATTGAAGTATTTTAAAAGCTTAGAAAAGGGACTTTGGTGTGGCATCATTCATCAATCAATGAGCATTTTGAAAACACAATCACTGTAACTTTTTTTTTGGTCACAGAGTCTCATATAGGCAAGGCTGGCTTGGAACTCTCTAGGGAACTAAGGACAGCCTTGAATGTCCTATCTTCCTGCCCCCACCTCTGAGTACTAGGATTTTATGCGTGCACCACAATGCTCAGTGTATGGGTGGATCAATCTCAGAGCCTCCAGCATACTAGGCAAGTACTCTACCAACTTAGTACTCTACCAACTTAGCTACATCTCCAGCCCTACAATCATTATAATTTTATCCCTGTCTTTTATTACGCTCTCATTACAAAAAGTTATAGTTCAGCACGTACATACAGAGATTAATGATTATTTCTGAAGATTACAGCTAAAAATAAAAAATGAGAAAAGTACATGTTACTGTGATGATCCTAAGCTACAACAATAAAAGAAGAGGAAAGACTGATTAAAGTTAACATAACTCACTAGGGTGGGAAAATTACTCTGCAAATAACTAGGCAGTAATTTTGACAACTCTGGGCTCTCCAGATATGACTGTACTTTCATCTTAATAAAGCAGATCAAAATTAAATGATGAGCCCTTTTTAAAACTGATAACAGCCTTAAATCTAGGAGGGATTGTAAAAGAATTTCTCATCTCGTTAAAATGAAAGAATAAGCTCCCTTTATAAGACAACAGCAATTCCACAGCAAAACACTAAATACTGACGGCATGGCCTAGCAACGTGGGGAAACTGTCCGGCACACCATACGAAGAGGAAGGAAAGTTCCACCCAGGCCAGCCATGGTAGCTCTGAAAGGCTGGGTTCAGGTTTCTTCCAGTCTCCTTGTTTCTAACAGGAAGTCACAGCAACACCGATTGTTTTGTGGGGATTACATGATATACATGAGCAGAACAATTAGCTTGCAATTGACAACAGCTTACAACTTCAGTTTGGTAGCTAAAAGTTTAAGAAGCTAACTGGGATATGAAAAATCTTTATCAACTTTTTCCATATATAGTAACGATTCAAAGGCAATGAATTCCTAATAGAACAGCATAAACTACTTAAAGATAACTTAATCTCCATGTTTCATTTTATGCCTTGTTTTCTAAGTAAAATATAAGCTTCTAGAAGCCAGGAACCTTTCCCAGCAATTCCTTTTTCTCTGCTCCCAAATCTAAGGAAATCATTTTATTAAATCTGATGCTACAAGGGAAGGGGAGGGGGTCAGCCCTTAGGAAGTTAGCAGGTGCAGAAGTAACTAGATCACACGGTCCTGGAGTGTCTAGAGGGGCTGACCCCATGAACTGAACTTGGTACTCTGGTGAGGCTGCTGTTAATGGTCCAATGACCATTAAAAAGGTATCCCCCTACTAATGATGAGGAAGTAGGTTATTCTTTGTACTTGATGAAGTATCAAATATAATATTTATAAAATTAGGTTATTTCTAGAGAATAATAGCAAAGAACACATGCATAACTACCCATTTTAGTACAAGATTCTTCTGTAATTCTAAGGAAGATGTTCAATGTTTTTCCCCATAGAAACAAAATTCTATACAAATATAAACTCTACCTTAGATTTAACTAGCTAGAAATTTCATTGCCATGACCACAGAAATGCCCAAGTAGAGGAACTAACTAATTATGAGGCACTTATAGTAATATTAGTAATTACTGCCGAACTTGACAGTTCCACTCTGTATGTGAAATAATCTTCCTGGGCTTCTAGTTGTCTGATCTTATTTCACCTATGCTTTTCTGTTTATACATTACGAGGTCTGAACCACCACTGCACCTGTAAAGACTGTGTGTGTTCACCGGATTTCCGCATTGACTATTCTAAGTTCCAACGAACCCAATGCTTTATTTAAACTTACACAAAACAGTTTGTGCTTTGCCCACAGTTTTACAGCTCTGCACAGGTAGTTCCCCTTCCCATTAGCAATATAAATGATCCCATTGCAGGAAACATTATGCCAGGAAAAGTATACTTGAAATCTGTTGTATAACAGACTTTGAGGTTTTCAAAAGATCTAATTACATGGCCTCTGAAACTTTTAAAGCCCGGATCAAGTACAATTGAACTTTTTACAAACAATTTCAGTATGTCTCCATCTTTTCCACATTTGGGTTTCCTGTAAGTAAATGTTACTCAGCCCAAATTGTTGGACATGTCATCAATTCAGCTTTTAAAATCTTTAAAAGGGTTAGAACGCAAACAGCAAGGAAAGCCTAGAAAATGCTTTCCGACTAAGGGATGGAGTTCAGGCAATTAAGGCACTGTGATTCTGAGTAGGATTCTTCTGCTCTATGTCAAAACATGACAGGCAACTGGTAGAACTTTAGCAAGGCCTGAATATGAAATAACAACGCTTTCATGGTAAAGTACTGTGGTTATGCAGTCAACCACGTTCCTGGAAATCATGGTAAAGCAACAGAGAAGAGTAATTTACTATAAAAAAAAATCTATAAATCGTTGCAGTTGAGGTTATTATTGTAAAGTGAAAATTAGTAATACCCAGTCAGGAAGAACCATTGATTGGACAAACTGATAAATCTATTTTTCTAAGTAACTTAGGCAGTATATATCAAATTTTCTTATATCCTTAAAATGCTTTATGTATTTTCAGTCCAGTAAGCTTCCCTCTGTAAATCTAATCAAAGAAAAAATTCAAAATACAAAGGCTTAATACATAGTTATCAATTCAAGTGTTATTTACAACAGTGAACGATTTTAACCATTGAAAGTTATCATTAATGGATAATTTATCTTAATTACTAAGTAAGTTTCAAAAAGAAAATTCTCTATTACTAAAACAAGTTTGTGGTTGTTGTTTGTTTTGAGGCAGGGTCTCAAGTTGCCCAGGCTGGTCTCTAATTCACTATGTAATAGAGGCTGGCCCTGAATTCCTGATCCTCTTTTCTTCATCTCCTAAGCACTAGGATTACAGGTAAGCACAACCACAACTGGCATGAAACAACAGCTTTGAATAACAAATGCTGCTCACACTGCAACACCTACAAAAGGCATTTTAGGAATATAAAAATTCCAAATGCACATTCCTTTCCATCCAGTAATTTCGGCATCAGGATTCAATCACACATATGCAGAATGACACAAAAAAATGACACAAAATGTCCACAGTTTTTCAATACTGCATTTGTTTTTAACAGCAAAAAAAAAAACCCATAAACAATCTTAACAATCAAGTGTAGCTCAAAAAATTTTAGTCCATCTATATGGAATATTCTACATTTGTGAAAAATAACATTGAAGCTCTTTATCTACAATTGCAGAAGTCTGTCTATAATATTCAGTGAAGAGGGGTGATGCCAAACGGTCCGGTTAAAATACTGCTTGAGTCAACTTTTTATCATTATGACAAAATACCTAGTGTAAACAACTTAAAAGGAAGAAGGATTTGACCTTGCTCCCAGTTTCAGTGGTTTTGGTCCATAGCTGGCTGGTTGCATGTGACAGGCCTGTAGTAAGCAGCATGTAGAGCAAAGCTGGTCATCTCAGGATGGTTGGGGAGCAGAGAGAGCGAAGAAGGAACAACACACCCCTTTTACTAGGACCTACCTCCCAATAACGCCATCAAATTATTCATAGACCAATAGATTATCATAACCCAATAATGCCATCAAATTAGGAATCTACTAATAAATTAATCCTAACTCAATAATGCCATCAAATTATTAATTCAATAGATTAATCCTTTGAAGTGTTTAGGGCCCTCATTACCCAGTCACCTCTGAACACCACTGTAGGACCAAGACTTTAACATGGGTGCCTTGTATATTTTGTTTTTTGTTGTTGTTATTGTTTTTGAGATAGGGTCTCACTATGCAGTCCTGGCTGGCCTCAAACTCCCAGATCCCAGAGCCAGGTGGATCTGTCTCCCAAGTGCTAGGATTAAAAGCACGTACCACTACCCCTTGCTCAAATGCCTTTTTTGAAGAACACTTCATATGCACAGAGAGATGATATATCTTTATATATGCACAAAAGTTTTATTAATTGGATTTGTTTTGTCTTTTTGGGACAGGATCTCCTTGTAACCCCAGCTTTCCTGGAACTCACTATGTAGACCAGGCTGGCCTTGAACTCACAGAGATCCGCCTGGCTCTGCCTCCCGTGTGCTGGGATTAAAGGTGTGCACCGCCACACCCAGCAAAGAGAGAGAGATTTAATTTGTGAATTAATATTTCATTTGTGTGATATACAAAACAGAAAGCACTAGCTGCTTTCAGAGAAGCTAATCCAGTAGCTAAAGACTTTTTACCACACAGTTGTACCTTTTGCATTTTGTACCACATGATTGTGTGGCTTAAAGAAAAAAAAGGTTAAAAATTTGAAATTTAATAGATCATAGAAAATGACAGACCATAAACTGACCAACTCAAATCATGTACTTTCCTTTACATGTTCTATTATTTTCCAAACTTAATTTAATCAGCAATTTTTACTCAAAGGGTAGTATGAAACCATAGCCAACAATAAGAAATGTTATTTCTTAAAAAAGTTTTTTTCAGCAAAAGAATTTCCATTTTCTGCTATCACTATCCTATATTATATAAAATTTAAATTAGAAATAAAATGTTCTAACCTTTCACAAAGCATACTGCCATGCCAAACTTATATTCACATTTGCGCTTTCATTTCTAAAGATCTATTTCATGGAGTGGCTCAGAACTATAAACAAAGCTAAGAAAGTCTCTCTGTCCCACTGAAAGAAACTACAGAACAACCCATGATACTAATATCCTCATTCTCTCTCCTCTCTCTCCTCTTGATTTTAAAGCTATAAATATCCATCCTTTAGGAGTAACAGACTATAACTCAGAGGTCAACTATGTGGACAGAGCAGTTCCTCTTCCCAATGCTACCTTTGCTAAGGCAATCAGGGAGGCCAATGGGGAAGACTCAGCTTCACTTTCATCCTAAGCAAGCAGCCAGGCAAAATACATTTGAAGCCAAGGTCACCAGTGAGTGACCAACCTTTACTGCCAATTACTAATAAATCAAACAGACAGAAACTGACAAAACGAACAGGCCTGGGAAGAGGTCAGCAAAGCTAGACGAAGACAGGCTAGGCAAGGCAGAATGCTCCTGAGTGCCCAGTCAGCTGGGCCGGAGCTCCACATCTGCGTGTATGTACTTGGAAATAACCAGTCTGTGAGTGGGTAGAACCTTTCTTTACAGAAAGAAATCAGCCCTTTCTCTAAAGCCACTGTCTGAGGTTATCTCATTATGCCATTGTTTTTGGTACGCCACAGTAAGAAGAGGGCATGAACTGAAACCAGGTCTAGACTTTTAATTAAAATGGTGGATTTATTTCTATCACAAGTTAAACCTTCATCATGGGAGAAATTGTCTTGAAAGAGGGCCAGATTTAATTTCAACTTTGTTAAAAAATACCAAGGTATTTTATGAACAGGCACAGACAGTTGCAAGAACTATGGCTGATAGCATCTGGCCCGCTCTAACAGTGTGCTACTCCACTACTTTTCCTAGAACTGTGATGATTATCACCCATATAACAGCAACTTGGGGGATGAGGGGGAAATATGAACCTCCATCACTATGAACCTATGTGTCAGTAACTTCAGCCTCAGACAGAAGAAGTTTGTATCTGCATTTCCTAACCACTTGAAAATATTTCACACCCCACTGCCAAATGCTTTCATAAGATTGCAAAGTAACAAATAGGTACACATTCAATCTGTTTCTAGCAATTAAATAGGGAAATGTGTATATTCCTCTGAAATTCCTTCTAAAGTCATATTACATATTATAATAGAAGTCAAGGCTAGGGGATGGAGATGTAGCTCAATAGAGTGCTTGCCTCCGCACTGCAAAACTGGGCATGGTGGTACCCACCTGTGATCCTAACACTCAGGGGGTAGAGGCAGGAAGATCAGAAATTCAAAGTTATCCTTGCTACATAGTGAGTTTGAGGTCAGTAACCTGGGACACTCAAGACTCTGTCTCAAAAAAAAGGAAAGAAAGCCAAGAGTAGACTCTGAAAAGACATGATGAGCTTGAGATGCAAGCTGTGTCTGATGGCAGCACATAGAGACAGAGACAGGAGGATCAAAAGCTCCAGCAAGTCTGGAGGCTGGCCAAGCCTTCGTACATAGCAAGATCCTGTCTCAAAACCTGGGTATGGAGGCACATGCTTATATCCCAGCTCTAGAAAGACAGAAACTGACAGATCCCTGGGGCTGAGTTACCACCCAGCCCAGCCTACTTGGAAAGTTCTAGGCCACTGAGAGACCTTGTCTTAAATTAAAAAAATAAATTAAGTAGACCTGAGGAATGACACCTGAGGTGAGGTTTGTCATCTGGTCTGTTCATATGTACCAAGTGCATGCAAAAGAAGGAAAGAAGGGGGGGGCAGAGAGAGAAAGAGAAGGAAGGAAGGAAGGAAGGAAGGAAGGAAGGAAGGAATTGAGCCATCTCTCTAGCCCCTAAAAAAAAAATCTTGAAAAAAGCTGGGTGTGGGGGCACATGCCTTTAATCCCAATACTCAGGAGGCAAAAGCAGGAAGATCTCTAAATTTGAGGCCAGTATGGTCTACATAGCAATTTCCAGGCCAGCAAGGACTATACATGAGACTCTGTCTCAGAAAATCAAAACCAATCAACCAACCAAGCAAACATACAACAGATGGATGGATGGATGGATGGGAGGAAGGAAGGAAGGAAGGAAGGAAGGAAGGAAGGAAGGAAGGAAAGGAGAGAGGGAGGTAGGAATTATAAGGCCACAAAAATAACAAGACCAGGACAGATTATATCCAAAATATTTCAAAACACAATTCATGTAACTGCTGTTTAAAATTGCAGTTTCTAGAGATGAGGTCACTTGTCAGTCAGTGGATTCTGTCCTGAGAACCACCCCCAATAAATAGTCTGTAGAATGATTTGTTTGGTACTCAAAGTAAACAACTAAGGAATTATAAGGCCACAAAAATAACAAGACCAGGACAGATTATATCCAAAATATTTCAAAACACAATTCATGTAACTGCTGTTTAAAATTGCAGTTTCTAGAGATGAGGTCACTTGTCAGTCAGTGGATTCTGTCCTGAGAACCACCCCCAATAAATAGTCTGTAGAATGATTTGTTTGGTACTCAAAGTAAACAACTAATGTAAAACTGAATTAAACTTTATTTGTAAGAGCTATTATACAGAAATAATATACAGATATAGATGTTTCTGACAATTCTTAATACTATACTATCCCTAATATTATATCAAGTTTAAGTATTTTGCTTATTTGTTTTTTGTGACAAGGTCTCCCTGCAGCCCCAGCTGGCCTGGAACTATAGACCAGGCTGGCCTCTGTAACATCCACTTGCCTCTGCTAAGATTAAAAGCATGTGCCACCATACCCAGCATGTTTACTGGAGAAACCTAGTCAACTTTTTTCTCTATGTAATTCTAATTTACTGTCAATCTAGAGGAGAATTGGACACTAAGTTCACCTTACTAATTCTTACTTTGTAATGAGGTAATTATTTTTCTTGGTTGTTTTACAATTGATGTTACTTATACCTGCTAGTCAGTCAGTCAGTCAGTCAGTCAGTCAGTCAGTCAGTCAGTCAATCAGTCAGTTAGCCAGTTAGTCAACATTCTTTGTTCAGAGACTAAGAATCAAACACTGATTGAATCAGTAAGTATTTAGATATAAGGAAAATCAGTGGTTAAACTCATAGGAGATGCCTAAATAAACCTGTTGCCACCAAAGTGAGACTGGAAAAATTAATGACCACAAGTTAAAAATCTGCTGTTAACAACTGCAGTTTTAAATGCGGGCAGCTTTAAATGCTCACCTGGGACAGATAGGAACTGCCCGGATCTAACAGGCTCACAGCTTCATTCTGCACCGTGTTCTGTTGCGTAATGGCATCTTCCCGTTTCCGTTCTTTCTGTCCTGCTTCATCATCTTCATATTCATCTAGGCACTGAAAGAAAGAAGAGTTTCCATTTTATTCCCCAAAATGAGTACTAGAACATTCTGATGTTATGTAAAAATTATGTCTGATAGTTAAAAAAATCTTTGGACATTCATAAATTAAGTTTAAACAATAAAGATACTCCTTTTTAGCAATAATTACATTTAATTTCTGTAAATTAAGCTCTCTGCTAAAAACTATCACCTCCACATTTTCATCCTTGGCAACATATTTTTTCTCAAAACCCTAATTACTAGTGACAAGTTTCTTAAAGAGATGGTTCATTCATTCTCCACCATTCATTCATTCAACAAGGAAACTCACTATACCTGTCTTAAATAAGATAGAGGCAACACTATAAACATGGAATTTACAGTTTAGCAAGGAAGGCATATATGCAAATAGATAAGCTAGTCATAATGGTCATTTTCTATCTTGGCACTGCCAATGGGAATATAAAAAATATTTTCACCTGGAGTTAAGGACATCTCAAGAAAACCTAGCAATTTAAAGGATGAGTATAATTTGGAAGTACAGATATGGACAAAAGGGAATTTAGAAGGTGAGAACAGCATACTGATGCTTACTAGAGGGTTACTAAAAAGCTGAATCAACACTAGTAATTATCTATCTCCAGATTTGCCAAAAGAAAGCAACAAAAGAGAAACAAATCTCTATCCTTTATACTTATTATAAGACTGGTTATGTGTTCCTTACAGCACATTTCTACAATAGGCCGGACCTCTTTGGGTTCTATGAGAGATCAAAAAAGAATATCTATAGACACTGTTCTTAAAGACACTAAGACACTGAGCAAAGCCCAGGATGGTAGGGAAGACACCAGGACTAACAAATTGTCCTTAAGAGGACAAGATAACAGAGGCCACTGTGGACCAAGAAGGGCCACTGGGGGATTTAGACAGAGAACATGGAGGAGAGAGGCTGAAAGTTTGACAAGAGCAACTCAAAGACAAGGTCAACAATGAGAGCCACAAAGAAGACATCTGCTGCATGGAGAGGAAGTCTGCCAACAGAATGGAAGGGCAAAACAAAAGGAGCAAGCAAGCTGAGATTCCAAGAATGCTCAGGGTCCTGTTCTGAAGTGCGGCAGACAGATGAGCACAAATAACCAGCCCCAGCTCAGTGCATCAGCCCATTCGAACTGGGTTAAAAAAAGTGATGAGACTGTGGCTACTGTTACTGCTATGAGTCCAAACTACTCTTGATTCTAAGCCAGGAGACCAGGGGCTCCTGCCAGGACCCACAGGGTAGCACATTCTCCTGCAAGCAGGGTAAGGTCTCAGCCTTGCAGCTCCTGAGGCAAGAACTGGGAAGGCATATATTCGGATCTCCAAGAAACATAAATTATAAATAACCTGAGAAGTTTAGACTTTTTCTTACAGAGAACAGAAAGACGCTACATTGCTACAAGTCCTTTAATGATCAAAACTGGTTTTTGGGAAAAGAATCTGGGTACAGCAATTGAGTACAAATGAACAGGAACAGGGAACACAAGTGGAAAGATTAGTTCAGTGACAGAGTAGATCATCTGAGCTTACAAAAGAAAATATATTTATACACACATATACACATATATCTCCTAGGCAAATAAAAAGCCCAGTGAACAAAAGAAATATAATAAAGAGCCCCCAAATTTTCCTTAATTATAATGGAAAAAGGACTTCTCTTAGGAACTAGAGATAAAAAGCCTCTCTTAAATCAACAGAAAACATCACTTTTAACGACAAATTAATAGCAACAGTATTTAAGAGTGAAATCAGACTCGAGATAGTGATGTCATCTCTTATGTTCTGGAAATACTGGGTGATAAATCAGCTTAGAATACTACAGGGCTTCAGCATTAGAAAGGAAAAATGAGTGGTCTCATCTGTAGCCTACTCTGCAAACGTTCCCTAAGACCAGAATGGCAAAAATCCCTGACTATAACATATAGTATCAGTAGCTTAAAGTTAGAATTCCGAATCATAGAGTTATACAGATAAAAAGCAAAAGTTGAGGCCGGGAGCCATAAACTCTCTGAACACTGGGCTGCTATTTTATTTACATTTGTTTCTATTTTCTGAAACCCAGTACCTCAACTACCCTTTTCTCTGCCCACTCCCTTAATAACTATAAACTCTACACCAGCAAATTAAAAACAAAAGATGAAAAGTGAAAAATCTAGTAGATGCCTGATAATGAATTGCCAAAATGAGACAAATCAGCGAAGGAGACCATGCACCCCATGTCAAAATTGTCAATGTTCTTTCCCATGGCAAATCCTTTTATCTGCTGGCCTGGGAAGCTATTCATCACACATAGCATATCTATACAGAGAATGTTTCTTACATTACAGGAAGCTTTCAGAAAAGGGATTATAAGATTAATCACAACCTCTCCTAAAATTTTTAGTGACCAGTATCATTCTTTCAGCCATATGTATCCTAAAAGTCCTTAAGCTGTTTTATATAACTGGGATAAGTAATGGGGGAGTAATCTTATTCAGGGCTGGGAAGATGGTTCAGTGATTAAGAGCATTTGTTATGCAAATATAAGGACTTGAGTTCCTATCCCCAGCACCCACATAGAAAGCAGTTGTGGCCAAACATCTACTTGTGACCCCAGCACTATGAGGGACGGAGACAGGTGCATAGATAGCTAAGGTTTGCTGGCTGCCAGGCTAGCTCCAGCTACAGTGAGATGTTATCTCAAGGGAATAAGGCACCTATATGAGGTCTTCCTCACACATATGTGTGCATATACCACACACATACACACATACACACACACACAAAAAAAAAAACTACTTTGTAAAAAAATCAGACCCTCCACAAACAGAAAGTGAATACATTTGACATTTTACTCTCCAATTTTATTTTATTTTTTTTTACATTTTAAAAATATTTATTCTTTTTAAAAATTATTTATTTAATAACCATATAATTAGAAGAAGCATTTCATTAAAACAGCATTGACATATTCAATAACAATTTTCTGAGCTAAGATGCATCTCTTTCAAATTTGGCTGTAAATTTTTAGGTTTACAGTTGAATTATTACAGTTATACAATATTGTACTCAGTATAAAC
>NW_008330777.1:3514975-3515952 GCF_000622305.1 Nannospalax galili
AAATTGGCTATAAATTTTTTGGTTTACAGTTGAATTGTTACAGTTATACAATATTGTACTCAGTTTAAACACTATAAGACATAAAATTAAATGAGGTTGTAACCTTTAAAAAAGATCTCCATTTCATTATTAAAATACACAGTTTCATACAAAAAATTCATTTTTAATACAACTAACACTAAGATGCACATGCGTTTCTAATCTCTATATATCTGATTATTACTAGTTCCAGTTGGTTACTTTCTGAGCTCCTTGGCATCTGAGCATGGATATAAAGTCATCAGGTAGATTTCAATGGTATTGTTTTACACATCTACTAATTATTAAGGAGCAAATTTTTATGCTTTGAAGAATTATTATTATTACTATTATTTTACATCCACTTCCCAGATAGCACCCTCCCATAGCCTCCCTCCCCCCACTAGAGCCCTTATACTCGGATATCCCTGCTACTGTCTGCTGTGTTCTCGGCACCCCGGTCATTCCCCACTATTTGCCCTTCTGGTGAATCTAGTCAGCCTATCTAGAGGTCTTTGTTTTAGGAGGGTCAGCTGTTCCTCATCTACCAGTAATCATTTGTCAATATTCCTTTGGATAAGATTGAGGTCTGCTATTCATTTTCCCAGTTCTATGCTGGGTTACTATCTGGGAGTCATTTGGGCCACCCTGGCCAATAACTCAAAGGAAGGTATCGCCTGTCTGGCATTGTTTTTTGTAATGTAGCCTTTAGCTATACATTTGAATTCTTAAAAAGTTATATTGACCCCGTTAATCTTTGGTTATACTTTCTTTTTGGGTGTTTAAGACCATAAATTTAGCCCAGATAAACCAATTTATTTTTACTTTTAAGGTTGTTGGAGGATCTGTTCTTCAGGGGTCACATGGGCTTGGGAGGAGCCTGTGGCTCCTTTCTTTTTACCAGTTCCATCTATGTGAAGATAAGTCAAAGGTTCTTCTCAACCATGGGTGGCTTAAGT
>NW_008330777.1:3516710-3523725 GCF_000622305.1 Nannospalax galili
TTTTTCTGAGTCTGTGTTACTTCACTTAGTATAACAGTTTCTAGTTCCATCCATTTACCTGCAAATTCTTTTTAAAAAGTAATTTATTGAGAATTTCATATATGCATAAGGTGTTTTGATCAAATCCATGCCGACTCCCTCCCCTCCAACTCCTCCCACACCTCCCCATCAGTTTTTTCTGATAACTTCATGTACTCTTTCTTCTTTTTTTTTCTGTTTTATGGGGCTTTTTGCTACTCTAACATTACCCCTCTGAAGAGGTAACCCTAAAATCTTTTAAGGATTAGACACAAGCTCCCAAATAGTTTCGATATTTTTGGTCTTTGGAACAGAGTATGTTGCTAAGAGGCCCAAGGACCTTGTGACTTTTAGCCAAGAAACTGGCTACTTTTCTTTGGGGTCTTTTCACCCCAACTGCCTAGCCAGTTCTTACCTCCTATTCTTATCACACCATCCTCTGAAGAGGTTACCCAAATTGCAATAGGCAATAGGGACACAGACCACTCTGGTTTCTTCATGCTGAACAGGGATATAGAGTGAGGCAATTGGGGCACCCCCTTCAGAGGGTCTATCTAAAAGACTCCCAAATTGCATAACTCTTATCTCTAAGGGGAAAAGAAAGTCCTTAAATGGTGAATAGGAGACGTGAAAGAGAAATAAAGGCAAGAGTAATTATCATTACAAGTTCTAGACAGGTAACTAGAAAAAAGTCACAACAGGACAAATTTCCAACATTCTTATGAGAGTCCATTGGAATTTCTTGACGAGAGCATACAAAAGCATCCCTCTATTGGGTTCCTCCTCATTTTTCTTTTGTCTGCCAAAGCTGGACTCAAGTCACTCTCCAATTTTAAACCACCTTCCTTACCACTGAGATTTCACAATATCACCACATAAAAAGCATCCATGGTCAATATCCAGCCATCAGATCTCAGAACTAAACTCTAGCAAGTTCACTAAACAGCAATATTCATGATTACAAAGACAATACTGTCATGTTTAAAAAATAAATAAATAAATAAACCAAACTTGAATAGCTTTTAAACAACAAAATGACATCTTCCTAATTAAAAAAATTAATCAACATGTATTATAAAAACTTTGAGGAGGTTTTTATAAAGAGAAATCAGTCTTCCACTTAAAATGTTATTCATGTGGTTCAAATCTTCTCACCAGAATTCTTTTTAAATAGATGACGTGTGCCTCCTGGAGTGCTTACATTGCCTCATTGTTTGCAACAAAAACCCTAGCTGTTGCCCAGCACAGAAAGTACAGAAAATACAGCAGTATTTGCCCAATTACTCCTGTTTTGTGTGACCTGTAAGCTAAATAGCCTTTTATACCAGTCATTGAGTGTGTCTGCAACTTTTATGGCTCTTTAAATATGTTACCAATTTCATCCTAGAAACATTACAGAGGTTGTCTGACCCTATTTCTTTTAACTCTCCCCAAACACCCTAGGCAATGGTCCCAACTGAGTCTTAGTGAGCAGAGGGAATTTTGTCACAATCTTAGTGGCTTTTGGTATCTCTTTATGAATCTTCATTTTATCAATGTCCTTTTAATTTTTATTGTTCATATTCTTAGCATTTTAGAGGCTCTTTCTATAATGTAAGGATAGTAACTTTGTATCACATATGTTGAATATCTTTTTCTAGTTTTCCTTTTCGTCGTGATTAAGCCTTCATTCTGAGATATTTTCTCCTGTGGATTTATGCGAAGAAAAAAAGTTCTTTACTTCAAGATCTAATACTCATGTACTTTCTAATTTTCACTATTGTGTTCGTGACTTATACTTAATATAACATTGGGTTGAGATGTACTGATTTCTTTTTCATTAATAAGGAATTGTTTTTGCCACGAACACAGAATAATCCAGAGGTGCAGCACTGGCAGTAGGCTGTGGGAGCAATGACACACAAGAGTCCAGCATGCCCCACATTCACCCAAGGATTCTACATTCAGCCCCTCACCCTCAATTCAAAACGCTATCTTTGCTGTACATTTGTTTTATATGAATATGCTTTCCACTTTCTACTCGGTTTTACTTATCTGTCTATATTAATGCCCAAGGCACACTGTTTTTACCATTGTGAATTAACGGCATTTAGTAATAGCTGCCAGCTCCATTCCTTATCATTCATTTCTAAAACTTTCTTGGTCACCCCCAGTCAACTCATTTTTTTCCCATTAGGATTCTTCACTAGTATTCAATAATGCATAAATTATTTAGAGAAAATTCTGGACATTAGGATGTGACCTTGTGACCACAGTGGTGCCTACACAAGAGGGCTGTGGCTATGGAGGTGAGCAGTGACTTGAAACTAAGAAAATCAATACAGATCCTGGGTAGACTGCCAGCAAACCCCAACAAAAGCTGACTGAACTGAGGAGGGGCAAAAGCACTAAGAATAAAGCAGAAACGAGACAACTCCTACTATTTTCATTAATGCAGGTGGGAAGTTTAACGATACTGGTGGGACACAAGACGGTAAAAAGGACCTGAGGTACACATGAAGGGCAAAACATCTTGTACTAAAACTGCAGCCAACACTCCTCAGAGGAATCCAGATACAGATTAATGTAAACAATATAGGCAAATAAAACTGAAGAAATTCTGGTAGCACTCTCTCAAATCTGAGATGGAACTGCACTCTTCTCTGATGAACAGAAACAGGATAAGGTAAGGGGCATAGGAAAGCTTAGATAAACAGTGGAAGAAACGTGAAAATGAATTAAATAAAAACACAAGTCCTGAAGGTCTGGTACAGAAGACCTTAAGACTTCAATGGCACTAATCTGCAGTAAGAGCTGTTACTAATGGAAATTATATTAAGGTTGTTAGCTCAATTCTCCCTTGAAAAACCTATTACTATTTCAACAAGTTTATTTATTTGCTTATTTTTGAGGCAGGGTCTTGCTAAGTATGGAGACCACAAACTAGCAATTCTCCTGCTTCGGCCTCCTGGGTGCTGGTATTAAAGGCATGTGCCACTAAGCCGGACTGTCTCATTAATTTTGGAATGAATGTGGAAGGTCACCACATATCCTTTCACTGTTCAAACTGGTTACTCAGAAGCAAGTCTTAACAGGCAGAACATTAACTACACAATTACATTTGAACATAATTTTGTTAATGGCTCCACCAACATCTGACTTTTCCTCCAATGGTATTTCTTCCTTCTTCTAAGTTACTAAATGTACTGAAGATTCCAGAACAACACTAGTTTCAGGTGAAAATTCTTTTCTCGGTTTTATACTCTTCATACACTGTAAGCTATTACACATAAGCCAAGTCCCAACCTAAACGGACTTGTTTCAGTGGTTTCCAGTTTGGGAAGTAAGTATGCCTGGGTATTTTCAACATAAAAATTTCTCAACATGAGTCCCACAAATAATGAGAGGAAAACACAATAAGCTACAAGGGATGATCTTCAGAAAAACATCAAAACATGCAAATATGTAAAATTTATTCTCTTAAATGCATCACTGATTGTTTTTAAACAAGCATAGTAAAAATTAACATCAAACTTTTACCAGAGCAGCTCACAATGATTGTTAAAACTCGTGAAGAAGCAAGGCTAAGGATAATCAAATAAAACAAAAGACCAAAAATTATCTATGTAGCCTTCAATTGTCACCATATTTAAAGAGTCTAATATGCATGGCCTTTGCTTCAGCTAATCCAGTGATGAAATTTACACTCACAACAGTTACTCTTCAACTTCCTAGTCGTTGGGGCAATTTACTTACCCACTTGATGCTTCGGTTTTTTCCCATCTGTTAAATGGAAACAACAGAGGTAGCCAGCCCTCATTGAATTTTGACAATTAGAAGAAAATAGCACACAAGCAAAGGACCAAGCAGAAAGGCTGGCATATAGCACTCAGCAGATGCTACACCATCATGATTATCCTAAACTCCACTAAAGAACACTGTGTCCACAGAAACATGTTAATAATAATACTAGCTTCGATTTATAGACTACTTTGCTCACTGCTGTTTCAACTGGAATCACCAGCCTTTTACTTCTGTTAGTCAATCCAGAATTATCCAGTTCTTCCACAGAATAAGTACTTCATATTTATTTACTGAATGGACTCTTATCCAATTATTTCAAATGTAAAAATCATAGGTACGTGCTGGGAAGATGGCTCAGTAGACAAAGTGCTACTCTACAAATATGAAAACGAGTTCAGCTCCCAGCACCCACGTGAAAACTGGGCACAGTGGCACATACCTGTAACCTCAGTGCTTCCAGAAGACAGGGACAGGAGGATCCTGGGAGATTGCTGAACAGTCTAGCTGAAATCAGGAAGCCCCAGGTACAGTAAGAGATTCTATCTCAAAGTATAAGGTGGAAAGTGACAGAGGAAGACACCCTGATATTGACCTCTTACACACACACACACACACACACACACACACACACGCACATACAAAAGCACAAAATTAGATTATAATTTTTCAGTTTCTTAATTTTCAACTTTTTCCCCCTTGAGACAGGGTCTCATTATGTTACCTAACTAGGCTTAAACTTTCCTCCCATCTCAGCTTCCCAATGGCTAGGACTATGGGAGCATTCCACATGCCCAGCTCAGTTCTTGTTTACATACTGTAAAGCCCTCCTCTCTTCTTTCATGTTTATAAACTACGATCAGTTAAACAGATTTTAATGTTTAAGGGCAGAGACCTGACCTAAAGTTACTTTAGAATACTTCAGTCTCTACTCAGTAATACCTTAAAAAATGGAGACTTAATAAATATAAATGGGGGCTAGAGAGATGACTCAGCAGTTAAGAACACTGACTTCCTGCAGAAGACCCAGGTTCGAATCCCAGCACCCACATGGTAGCTAAAAACTGTCCTAACTCCAGTTCCAGGGGATCCAACAGCCTATTCTGTCCTCTGTGAGCATTACACAACATGAGTGCACTTACCTACAAGCAGGCATAACACTCATACACATAAAATAAAAATAGCAAATACCAACAGTCTCCTAGGAGTACAATGAAAACCCCCTAGAGATAATGAAGGGCATGGAACTCAAAAGTACAATTTTAAACATGATAAAAGAATTCAGTGAATTTAAAGAACACACAAAAGATTGAAGAATGCTCAGGCTGAAATGAAGAAGGAAGTGAAACACTCAGTAAGTTAAAAAAATATATAAATGGATATTCCTAATTTAATATTTCCTAAGATCTTAACATAAAAATTTAAAACAATTTTGATAGAAAACCTGTTTGCTTATTATTTCCATCTGCTTCCAAATACAAAATAAAAACCTCTGTACACAGAAATACGTTCTGAATCTACTTCTGTTTTGTCTTGGGCAATGTCAATAAGGATTCTTAGAAGAAACAGGACCTAAGAGCTCTCATTATGGATGTGCTTTAAAGTACACTCTTTTCAGACACCTCTCAGAGTTGAAGTAAAAGGTCCCAACACCTTAAGTAATTAATATGAAACATTATCATCTCCAAACATCATCCAATAATAAATAGTGATTCATAAATTCATAAGATCTAAGTTAAGCTGGACATAAAAGAGCTGCAGACTAGAGCTCTGAAACTTTAAAACTTACTAGTTTTAATGGGAATGTTTGCTTAAGAAAATATTAAGAATTCTTCAAAAACTACTAAGTTTAGAGGGCTAGGGTCAGAGAAGGTTAAGACTATAGAACTGAAGGCAATCTACCACATGCTACGATTTCTCCAAGCCAATATGCTTTGCTGAGGATTCAAAAATAGTTGGAAAACCCACTGACAGGATAATTTGTATACATACTTGGACAAAAGGAAAGACAGAACTGAGACTTGGGAGCTTAGCAATTGCCCTGCAATCACTTTCATATTTTGAAAATGAAATCAAACGACAGACTCCTTAGGGCAGAATTAAGGACACCACCATTTAGTGAGTACTACTAAAACAAAATTATTACAGGAGCTCTCTCTGACCAACAGGCCTCTCACTCCCGGGTAAGTCGATAGTGCACTCCTCGCCTTGACTCCCCCACCCTCATTCGCCCTCCCATCTTCCCGGCCAGTCTCTCCTCCTGGCCTGGGTCCTGTCCCATTCCATGTCTTGGCGCCCCAGACACCTGGGGAACTGCCACTGCTTCCTGATCCTTTGCACCCAGAGCAACTCAGTTCCTTCTCAGGTCCCCAGGAGCACTGCTTCTGGGCCCGGCCCCGCCCTCACCTACCTCTGCTTCCCTGGGCCTGCAAAACCCACAGGCCTCTCTCCGACCCGAGAGCCTCTCCTGGGTAACTCGATTGCACCCTCCGTGCCTGTACACCCCCAGCCTCATTTACCCTCCCATCTCCCCCGATGGTCTCTGCCTAGCCTGGGTCCTGTCCCATTCCTTGTCTTGGCACACCAGACACCTGGGGAATCACCAATGCTGCCTGATACTTTGCATCCAGACCAACTCAGTTCCTTCTCGGGTCCCCAAGAACACTCTGGGCTTGGCCCCACCCTCACCTGACTCTACTTAGCTGGGCCTGCATGACCCTAGCCAGCCTCTTTCCTGCAAGCCTGGACTGACCTTTCCTCTTCCTGATCCTTTGCATTTAAACCAACCCAGCTCCTCAGTGCAGTCCCCAGGAGCACTTGGGTACGCATCCCACCCCATCTGCCTTTGCATCTCCGGGGTGGCATAGCCACTAGCTGCCCTAGACCAACATCTTTCCTGGGGCAGTCTCCAGGCTAGTCCAATCCCCAAATTCCTGAGGCCAAAATCTTTCCTGGAGGGATCCAGACCATAGGAGAAAGCCTGAGAGCATCTGATCCTCATCTGACTTGGGCCTCTGTGGGAACACCTGAAGACAAAAGCAATCTGGCCACTCCAATACAAAATCAAAAGAAAAACCCAGAAGCTGAGACAAACCAGCTTCTCATGCCCCAAAAGCAAACCACAAAGACATATAAAGTTCAGAAAAAAAAAAAAAGCAGACCTAAACTTGAAGGCTTGACAAGAATCAGAAACTACAAAAGAAATCCACATGTCAAA
>NW_008330777.1:3523883-3524661 GCF_000622305.1 Nannospalax galili
CAAAGTTCACTAAAAGAAGCAGACCTAAACTTGAAGGCTTGAATCTCACACAAGAATCAGAAACTACAAAAGAAATTCACCTCTCAAAATCACAGAGAAAAAATAATAACATGAAAAACCAAATTAACATATCCCCACCAAATACCAATAGTCTTCTAGAGGAGTACAATGAGAACCCCAAAGAGATAATGCAGGACATGGAACTCAAAAGAACAATTATATACATGATAAAAGATTTCAGTGAATTTAAAGAACACACAAACAAGGTAATCATAGAGCTGAAGGAAGATAGGGATAAACTTCTGAATGAATTCAGAAAAGAGCTAGAAATATTGAAGAATACTCAGGCTGAAATAAAGAACGAAGTGAAACACTCCATAAGCCAATTAGAAACGACAGGAGAAAGCATGACCAATAGGATGAACGAAATGGAAAACAGAGCATCAAGACTTGAAGATAAAGTGGACAAACTAGACCATTCAAGGAAAGATTATGAAAAATTTAAGAAATCACAAGAATGGAATATGCAGGAATTCTGACACCATTAAAAAGACCAAACTTACAAATCATAGGCATAAAGAAAGGAGAAGAATCTCAAGATAATGACGTGGACTAGATCTTCAATAGAATCGTGGAAGAAAACTTCCCAAAATTAAAGACATGCCCATACAAATACAAAAAGCATATACAACACCAAACAGACAGGACCAGAAAAGAAACTCTCCATGGCACATCATAGTAAAAACACTAAACGTACAAAACAAAGAGATAATACTGA
>NW_008330777.1:3524671-3526011 GCF_000622305.1 Nannospalax galili
AGAGGAAAAATAAGTTACATATAAAGGAAAACCCATCAGAATTACAGCTGATTTTTCAGTGCAAACTATGAAGGCCAGAAGATCCTGGACCAAAGTATTCCCAGTGTTAAATGACCACAGATGCCAACCCAGATTACTATATCCACCCAAAATGTCTATTATAGTCGAGGGGAAAGAAAAATCTTCCATGACATAAATAGGCTGAAGGAATTCATGTCCACAAAACCAGCCCTTCAGAAAGCTCTGGAAGCAATACAAAGAGATGAGGAAAGGAATGACTATACACAAGGAGTTGCGGAAAGAAATCCAATGAAGGTATAACTGTGGAAATTACAACTATATCAAGAATGTAAACAGAAACAAAAACAACAGGATTCAATACTCATCTTTCATTAATAACTTTAAATATTAATGGGCATGCCCCAGTTGAAAGACACAGACTAGGTGAATGAATTAAGAAAAAAAACCCATCTTTTTGTTGTCTGCAAGAAACTCATCTTATTTTCAAGGGCCCTCACCTACCTCTGCTTCCCTGGGCCTGCAAAACCCACAGGCCTCTCTCCGACCCGAGAGCCTCTCCTGGGTAACTCGATTGCACCCTCCGTGCCTGTACACCCCCAGCCTCATTTACCCTCCCATCTCCCCCGATGGTCTCTGCCTAGCCTGGGTCCTGTCCCATTCCTTGTCTTGGCACACCAGACACCTGGGGAATCACCAATGCTGCCTGATACTTTGCATCCAGACCAACTCAGTTCCTTCTCGGGTCCCCAAGAACACTCTGGGCTTGGCCCCACCCTCACCTGACTCTACTTAGCTGGGCCTGCATGACCCTAGCCAGCCTCTTTCCTGCAAGCCTGGACTGACCTTTCCTCTTCCTGATCCTTTGCATTTAAACCAACCCAGCTCCTCAGTGCAGTCCCCAGGAGCACTTGGGTACGCATCCCACCCCATCTGCCTTTGCATCTCCGGGGTGGCATAGCCACTAGCTGCCCTAGACCAACATCTTTCCTGGGGCAGTCTCCAGGCTAGTCCAATCCCCAAATTCCTGAGGCCAAAATCTTTCCTGGAGGGATCCAGACCATAGGAGAAAGCCTGAGAGCATCTGATCCTCATCTGACTTGGGCCTCTGTGGGAACACCTGAAGACAAAAGCAATCTGGCCACTCCAATACAAAATCAAAAGAAAAACCCAGAAGCTGAGACAAACCAGCTTCTCATGCCCCAAAAGCAAACCACAAAGACATATAAAGTTCAGAAAAAAAAAAAAAGCAGACCTAAACTTGAAGGCTTGACAAGAATCAGAAACTACAAAAGAAATCCACATGTCAAAATCACAGAGAA
>NW_008330777.1:3526301-3527759 GCF_000622305.1 Nannospalax galili
CCAAATTCTGGTGCACCCAAACTCTTAAAAACAACACTACAGGACTTTAAGACCCAGATTAATCCCAATTCATTGATAGTAGGGGACTTCAATACCCCACTGTCTCCATTAGATAGGTCAATAGGACACAGAATTAACAGACAGACATCTGATTTAAACAATACCATGTATCAAATGGACCTAACAGACATCTACCAAATATTCCACCCAAGCACCAAAGATCATACTTTCTATTCAGTGCCCCATGGAACCTTCTCCAAAATTCACCGTATATTGGGGCACAAAACAAACATCAACAAATACAAAAAGACTGAAATAATTCCATGCATTCTATCAGACCACAAAGCAATAAAGCTTACAATCGACACAGGAAGAAGCCCTAGTCACCACATGAACACATGTAGACAAAACAACACACTCCTGAATGATGAATGGGTCAAAAGAGAAAGTAAGAAAGAAATAAAAGTATTCCTGGAATTAAATGAAAAGGACAATACAACACAACAAAACCTCTGGGACAAGATTGAGGAAGATATCAGAAGATTGAAAGACCTCCCATGCTCATGGATTAGAAGAATTAATTTTGTGAAAATGACCATCTACCAAGAGTCATGTATGGATTCAATGAAATGCCAATCAAAATCCCCATGACATTTTTCACAGAATTGGAAAAAGTCAATTGCAAATGGCTCAGAGACCTCAATGTAAAGCCTGAAACTCTGAAACTCTTAGAAGAATACATTGGGAAAAACCTACAAGATATAGGTGTAGGAAAGTCCTGTTAACCAAAGAAAGAAAGAGTACCTCCAAATCAACAAAATCAGGGATGAAAAGGGAAACATCACAACAGACACCAGAAAGGTACAGAACATTATAAGGGAATACGACCAATGGAACAAAATTGAAGACCGAAATATGAGCAAATGCATTTTCAGCCACCTGATATTTGACAAAGGGGCCAAGAGGAAAATGGACAGTTATCTAAAGGCATGGGGACCACCAAAACTAAACCAAGAAGAGATTAACAGCTTAAACAGACCCATAACACAAAAAGAAATTGAAACAGTAATACAAAACCTCCTGACTAAAAAAAGCCCAGGACCAGATGGATTTACAGCAGAATTCTATCAGACATTTAAAGATCTACATCCAATACTACTTAATTTATTCGAAAAGATAGAAAAGGAGGGACAGCTTCCAAATTCATTCTATGAAGGCAGCATCACTCTAATACCAAAGCCAGGTAAAGATACAACCAAAAAAGAAAACTATAGACTCATAGGAAGCAAACAGAAAACCCACAGAATAGAAGAAAATCTTCACCAGTGACACATCCAACAGAGGTTTAATAACCAGAATATATAATGAAATCAAAAAAAAAAAGAGAATCAAGACAAGAAGCAACCCAATTGAAAGATGGGCTAAGGAGCTGAACAGAAAGTTTTCAAAAGAAGAAGT
>NW_008330777.1:3527990-3528243 GCF_000622305.1 Nannospalax galili
ACTTAAAATCTGGCAAGAGCAATAAGACAAGAGAAGGAAATTAAAGGAGTAATAATTGGAAGGGATAAAATTATACCTTTTTGCAGATAATATGATATTATATCTAGGAGATGCCAAAAATTCCACCCGAAAACTCCTCGAAATTATTAACACATTCAGTAAAGTGGCCAGTTACAAAATTAACCTACAAAAGTCTGTAGGCTTTCTATATATCAATAACAAGCAATCAGAGAAAGTGCACACGGAAACACTC
>NW_008330777.1:3530221-3551628 GCF_000622305.1 Nannospalax galili
TGGATGTTTAACAGACATACTTTGAGGCCTTTAATAATTTTATCAGAGGGACATAAAGGACACTTTTTGCTCCTTTCCCTCCTAGGTTGACAAGTTCCAGGGGACTACGAGCATCTCTAAAAATGTCCTGTAATGGTGATGGGTCACCTGTCCTCTTGGTCAAGGAGGCCGAGGAGACCCCAGCAGATGGACTTGAACCAGTCTACAAAGAGGAGGGTCAACACAAGAATCATTTCCTCCATGCTTCCAAGCGAAGCCAACCATGGTCGAGCAGGACCTTTGACTTATCTTCACATAGGTGGAACTGGTAAAAGAAAGGAGCCAGGGGCTCCTCCCAAGCCCATGTGACCCCTGAGGAGCAGATCCTCAAATGACCTTAAGAGTAAAAATAAATTGTTTTATCTGGGCCAACTGTAGGGTCTTAAACACCCAAAAGGAAAGTATAACCAAAGATTAAAGGGGCCAATATAATTTCATAAGAGACCATATGTATAGCTAAAGGCTACATAGCAAGCAACAATGCCAGACAGGCCATACCTCCTTCTGCATTATTGGCCAGGGTGGCCAAAGAGATTCCCAGTCAGCTTAGAACTGGGAAAATGAACAGCAGACCTCAATCTTATCTAAAGGAATATTGACAACTGATTTCTGCTAGATGAGGAACAGCTGACCTTCCTAAAACAAAGACCTCTAGATAGGCTGACTAGATTCACCAGAAGGACAAGTAGTGGGAAATGGCTGGGGGTGTCGACAACACAGCAGACAGTAGCAGGGATATCCGAGTATAAGGGCTATAGTGGGGGAGGGAGGCTATGGGAGGGTGCTATCTGGGAAGCAGATTTATATTCGAATGAGATGGTTTGGGATGTTCTGTGTGATACACACACACACACACACACACACACACAAACAAAATCAAGAAATTTTTAAAAAATGTTATTATATTTGAGGAGGAAGCATGGGAATTTACATCATGCTAATTAGTAGAGGTGATAAACAATACCATTGAAATCTGCCCGATGACTTTATAGACATACACAGGTGCCAACGATACAAGTGCAGCTGATTATGACTAGTAATAATCAGATACATACAGATTAGAGTAGCAAGCACCAACATCTCAGTTTTAGTAGCAAAAACAATGAGTCTTTCTGCAAGGAAGAATGTATTCTAAAATGAAATGGGGATCTTTTTTAAAGGTTAAAAACTCTTTCTCAATTTTACGTCTTATAGGGCTTATACTGAGCTTAATAATATCTAAGTATATTAATTCAACTGTGAACCTAGAAACTTGTACCCACTTGTGAAAGAGATGTGCTGTTGCTCTGGAGTGTGTATGTATCTATGTTAAAGCTGCAGTGAAAAGCTTCTAATCATGTAGTTATTAAAATTTTATAAAAATGATTTAAAAAAATAATAATTCTTCGACAGCTAAGACACTTCAGGCCAGATCCAAACTCTGCAGGACAAAGGACATGCAAGGTGGGATGAACTTTACAAAATCACAGAGGGCAGAATTGGTCTTTGAGGAGTTGCTAGTCTTTTGTTTAAGAGTTTGGTAAATATCTTGGTAGAGAAGTGGATGAAACCCAGGGTTCTCACAGCAGGAGCAGGTCATCTCTTCCCCCCAAACTGGCCCTGATCAGGAATATCTGACTGCTTAGTCACCTCACCTACTAGCCTGCCAGCTTGCCAACCTGCCAGTCCATCCTTCCTAGTACAATATTGTATAACTGTAATAATTCAACTGTAAACCTAAAAATTTACAGCCAATTTTGAAAGTGATGAATCTTAGATCAGGAAATTTTTATTGAATATGTCAATGCTGTTGTAATGAAATGCTTCTTCTAAGTACATGGTTATTAGATAAATAATTTAAAAAGATAAAAGAAAAAAATTATTACAGGAGAGGTTATAGAAAAGGGATCCTAAAGAACAGGCTGAGCCCTGGCTAGTCTCTCACAGACAGAGCACAAAGCTCTACCTTTTTGGTTTGGTGTCTATATAGCTTAGTCTCAGCCTTTCTCCTCCAAGGAATGAAGAGGTATTCATTACAGGGGAATATAATCCTAATATGAAGCTTTATTCTTGCTTAAATTCTCTTTTCCCCTGTCCTTCTACACATTCATCTTAAAAGAATCCAAACTTATTAAAGAAATCATTTACATCACTAATGTGCGCTTCCACTTAATTTAAAACCAACTAAAACTGGCCTTGAATGTAAACCTGCACTTAGCAGAGTCTGGCATACAAAAGTTACTTTATCAATATTAATTAAATGAATGAACTCCTTTAGAAGTAAACACATCTATTAAAAAAAAGTCTGGCCTGCTCCCAGTGAAAGAAAGGGCTCCTCATTAGTTTCCATCTCACCTGTAGCCCTTATGATAGTTAGTTTTAATTGGCAACTTGATACAATCTAGAATCAACTAGGAAGGAAGTCTCAGTGAAGGACTGTCTAGGTAAATTTGGCCTGTGGGCATGTCTGTGGGGAATTATGTTGATTGCTGCCCACTGCTGGTGGTACCATTCTCTAGCTAAGCGTCCAAAAACTAAGCTGAGCACTATTGTGCATGAATTCATTGCTCTCTATTCTTGACAGTGTAATGGGACCAGTTCTCTCACTGGCTCTTGCCCCTGTGTTTTTCCTGCCATGGTGGACTGTACCCTGGAATTGTGAGCCAAATAAACCCTTTCTCCCTAAAGTTGCTTTTGTGAGACTATTTTACCTCAAAAGGAAATAAGACAGTCCTAAATCCCCCTTCTCACCCATCCTTCTCCTGGAGAGATGCAAGGACTTAGTTCTACTTGCTCTTTCTTCTTCTTCTCTATCTCAGCCTTAAAACTCTGCTGAGACCCAAAGATGTAATTCAACCTTTATGACCTACAGAGAGAACCAGAGATTGTTTGGATACATGTACCAGAGAAAGAACCTAGGAAAAAGGCAGATTCCTTGGGAGAACAGGGATGCAAAATAAAGGAAATTGGACCTGGAACAGTGTGGAGTAGGGATCTTGGATGAGTGCTGTCTGCATGGTATCTGAGAGTCTGGTTAGGAAGAACTAAACTGCATGTCCTATTACACTGGCAGTGGCTAGATACAAAGGGAAATGAAGGCAGACCTGAAATTTTAGATCCAATTTGATCTAATTACCATATAACACCCCAACATTTGATGTTAGGTCTTCATTTAACGTTCACCACATAACATTAAACTCTATCTGTGCCCTCCCTTCTTAGGTTTTGTTGATTATATAGAAAGGCAATTAATTGATAAATCTTTTCAATTTATTGTTTGAGAATTTCACACAGTAATATATTTTGGTCAAAGCCATCCTCCACGCCCCTGTACCTCTACCAGCACTTCCCCTCCCAACTTCATATGCTCTTTTTCTAAACCCACTTAGTACTGTTAGTATATGCCTGGATGTAGGGCCATCCTGGAACCCAGGCAGCCTGTCACAGGCCACATCCAAGGAAAACTGACTCTTCCTCCTATTGCCAATAGCCTGGCAGCTAGAGGTGGACTTTGTGAGTCCTTCCCCATCTATTCTGGAACTTTGACTGGGTTGATCTTGTGCAAGTCTTGCTGATACAGTCATAGCTGCTGTGAGTTCATGTGAGCAATAGCTCTGTCGTGTCCAGAAAAACCCAGTTCTGCAGCAATCCTCCACTATGTATAGCTCTGACAATCTTTCTGCCCTCCTCTACCACAAAGATCCCCGAGCCTTAGCAGGAAAAGGGGGGATATAGGTGTCACATTTAAGGCTGAGCACCCACAGTCTCTTATTCACTGCTCTTTAACCATTTGTCTCTGTATTAACTGCCATCTAATGAGGGCTGAAAACTGTACTAATCTATAGTTATAATGATAAGTATTTAGGGGGCCGTTAACTGATAATTTTTAAAAGAGACACTATTCAAATCAGCTCAATATAGGAACAAGAATAACAATAGCTAACAGTTAACTGGCACCGATGTGCAATGCACTGTCCTTCGCAACAGCCCTATGTGATAGGCACTATTATTACCTCTACTTTACAGACCTGAAGTAGCTAAGCAGCTTGCCTAAAGCCACATACCTAATAAGATGTAACTGTGATTTGAATTCAAAACAATCTGGCTCAAAAACCAACACTTAACTTCTAGACTATATTTACTATTTTATGATAACTAGGCTTGTTTTCTAAGAGGGATATTAAACAGTGTCTCAAATATAGCAGATGTTTTATATAATATGCTATTATATAAAGAATGAAGAAAAGTATAACTAAGTAAATGAGATCATCACTTATCCAGGATACCTTCAATATGCAACAAATAAAACCAGGTCCAAGAAAATGCACTTCTGAAATCTGCTGTCATTCTCAGAATCTACATATAATTTGGAAGAAGTCAAAAAATGAAATTGCTTAAACAAGCATGGGGTTACACATCAATAATCCCACCACCACAGAATCAAAAGCAGGAGGATGGTGAATTCAAGGTCAGTTTGGCTTACAGAGCAGAAAACTAGAGGCCAGCTTGGGATACATAGTAAGACCCTTCATAAACAAGCAAACAACTTAAGGCTGAGGTTTAAATTGCAGTTGTAGAGATTTTTAGAGAATCTGGTTTACCAAACACATACACAATAGGACATATGCAAATAGTTTGCCAGTGCTGCCAGAACAAAATACCAAAGACTATGTGAAATAAACCACAGAAATTTATTACAGATTTGGAGGCTCTAAATACAAGATTAAAGTGCTGCTGACAGGTGTGATTTCTCCTGAGGCGCCTCTCATTGGTCTGCAGAAGGCCTCTTCACTGAGTGAGTGCATCTGTGGAAATCTGCTCCCCCCCAATTTCAACATATAAATCAAGGTGGTACAAAATTTATTCTAGAATATGCATTTGCTATAATAAGCCTCTGTAGAGATGTTGAAAGGAAACACAAATACAGGCCATTGTTGTTGGCCATGGTGGCCAAAGGGACTCCCAGATAGTAACCCAGCACAGAACTGGGAAAATGAATAGCAGACCTCAATCTTATCTAAAGGAATATTGACAACTGATTTCTGCTAGATGAGGAACAGCTGACCTTCCTAAAACAAAGATCTCCGGATAGGCTGACTAGATTCACCAGAAGGCAAGTAGTGGGGAATGGCTGGGGGGTGCCCACAACACAGGAGACAGTAGCAGGGATATCAGAGCATAAGGGCTCTAGTGGGGGAAGGGAGGCTATGGGTGGGTGCATCTGGGAAGTGGGTGTATAGTTGAGTAAGACAGTTTGGGCTGTTCTGCGTGATACACACACACAAACACACGCACACACGCACACACACACACAAATCAACCAATTTTTAAAAATATATTTGAAGAGGAAGCATGGAAATTTACATCATGTTAATTAGCAGAGGTGATAAACATTACCATTGAAATCTACCCGATGACTTTATAGACATACACAGGTGCCAAGGATCCAAGTGCAATTGATTATGGCTAGTAATAATCAGATACATACAGAGATGCATGTGCCAACATCTCAGTGTTAGTAACAAAACCAATGAGTCTTTCTGCAAGGAATAAGAATATATTCTAAAATGAAATGGAGATCTTTTTTAAAGGTTAAAAACTCATTCAACTTTATGTCTTACAAGGCTTATACTGAGTTCAATATTGTATAACTGTATTAATTCAGCTGTGAACCTACAAACTTACAGCCACTTGTGAAAGAGATGTACTCTTGCTCTGGAGTGTGTTACTGAATATGTTAAAGCTGTAATGAAATGTTTCTTCTAATCATGTAGTTATTAAAAATTTTTTTAAAAAAGACCTCTCACAGTTGACCGAACCTGTAATAATTGCCGGTATCCACTAGAATATTTTTTTAGGGTTTTGTTTGTTTTGTCTCATGTTAGGGATTGAACCCAAGCCACTGAATCTAGTCCTAGAATACTGTTTGAAGTCAATTAGTTCTGCTGTTTCAACAAGTCACTTTTATAAACAAATTTCCCCCATAAAAATCTTTCATAAACATGGCATTTATATATAATGCCTATTTCTAAACCTAGACATTCAGAAGTCATTCACTGACTGTGATTAGCTCCGGATTTATTTACATTTGTGACTTACAAAGAGAAAAGTAGAAGCAGAAAATAAGAAAAGAGGCAGCAATGGACGGTTTCAACTGCCAAGGAACACAAAAATATGACACAAAAGAAACAAAGCTGTGTCAGAAGCCTGGCATCTGAAACCACATGAAAAATGCTACTGCGCTGGACTGAACAGTAGCTACATCAGCAGATGACTTTTCATCTGTCCTCCATAAACTAAATTCAGGATGAAGCAAATGGAAGGAAGACGGCCCTGCTCTATCGACTCACGTGTCAAATCACACATGAAAACACGACAGTCACTTAGAAGGGAAAACATTCCTTCGCGCAAAGGGGCTTATTATGTGGTTTCTCCTCTTTGTAACTGAAATTTAAGATTTGTCTAAATTGCCAAATTCCCACTACCACTGGGTTTTAGTTTGTTTTAAAGTTTTTGATGTCCTATGTCAGAAGGACAGAATAAGAGTTTTATAATGAGAAAGAGAGAAACAAAATGTCTTCAGACAGTCGGTTAATTTTGTCTTAATTTTGACATTTACAGAAAAATGCTCTTGCACAGCAATCTTTGCAAAGCCTTTTAAAGAATGATAATAATATGCCTTTCACATTACATAGTTCAGATCAAATTATATGCCTAACAATTACAACTATGAAGTATTAATTTACATACCTTCTCTCAGTGTTCAGAACACAATCACTGTTGACTTCTATTTAAATAACTTAAATGAAAGATTTAAATGGGACACTAGGCAAAGAACATTCCACACCTCACTTGCTTTCCTATTCTCTTTATCAAATAACCCAGTAATTAAATAGTGCCCCTCTTCAGAAAGTTTAAAAAAACAAACCCTGTTACTTATGGCTAATGATAACCAAGAAAGAAAGATGAGTGGGGGTGGGGGAGCTATGAACAAAGATAGGAATATTAATGCTTTTAGTTTTTTGTGAAAATATTTTCACTACAACTAAAAACTCAAGGTAAAGAGAAGACAAGTTGGCATGCGGCCTCAAAACAGTTTTAAAGTCCCCTAGATTCCAGACTTGATTCTATTCATCTAGGGCTAATAGTTCTGAAATAAAGATGGTTGTTTCTAATCTGTGCATAAAGGTGCAGTAAACTCAACACAGGCTCCTTAAAAGATGGCTGAAATTTGTTGAGGGACATTAGAGATCAGCTCATTAACTCATAGTAGCTCCATTTCAAAACTCAGATAATTTTATATTCCAAGCTGTCATGCCTCTCAAAACAGAATATTTTTATAAATTAAAAAAACCAAATGACCCCACTCCCAAATCACTGTGCAACAAAATATGAAGGCAGATGTTCCAATCTGATTCCTAGGATTAAGAAGTTCTGAGTGCCCAAGAGATTTCTTTCTACATCTAATTAGAAAGATATTTTGGTTGCCTGAGAATGTAATAAAAATGTTTTTCAAAGGATAAATTAAGAATTTGTATGTACTGTTCATTTAAATGGCTACTGGATTATTAGCACATGCTTAGGCTCTTTGAATTTAAGTACTAAATAAATAGAACTATAGTGACAAATCACAAATGACCTTTTGGCTGGGCCTGGTGACTCACACTTAGCAATCCTAGCTATTTGGGAAGCTGAGGCAGGAGGATCCCAAGTTCCAGGCCAACCTTGGCAACTTAGTAAAACCTTGTCTCAATTTTTAAAATGTGAGTTCCTAAATTTTTGTTTATTTAATTTTTATATTAGCATGCATGACATTAGGTGTCACTGTGGCATTATCTAACAAAGTGTGTTTTAGTAGCTTCTGTTCCCCCATTAACCTCACCTAACACACTGCTCCTCTGAACCCCCCTTGTAACTTACCCCCCCATACCATTTTCACTCTCAGTCAAATATGCCCTTTTGCCACCCTCCCTCTTCATTACCTATTTTTAACCATCTCTTGGTCTACTTTCTAGATTTTCAGGCTTAACCTACATTTACACCTATCATAGATATACACATACACATCACAAGCTAGGATCCCCCTATGAGAACATGAGGTTTTTGTCTTTTTGAGTTTGAGTCACCTTGCTTAATATTATACCTTCCAGATCCATCTGCTTTCTTGTAAATTTCATAATTTCATTTTTCCTTACAGCTAAATAAAATTCCATTGTGTATATGTACCATATTTTCGAATCACCTGTTGATGTAATTCTAGACTGGTTCCAATTTTCTGCTACAGTGAACAAGGCAGCTATCAATATGGAGGTATTAATATTTCTGGGGTAGGAGTCCCTTGAGTTTATGAGACAGGAGTCATATGTTAGTTCTAATATTTTAATTTTTTAGAAAACTCCATACTGATTTCCACAATGGCTATACTAGTTTGCAGTCCCACCAGTAGTGAATAAGGGTTCCTCGTCCCCAGATCTTCACTAACATTAGTTGTCTAATATCCTGATGATAGTGGTGTTCTCAAAGCATGATGACCATGGATAGAGAGGACTGGGGATTTAGATCAGTGATAGATTTGAGTGCCTTTGCTTAGCATTCATGAGGTTCCAGGTTCAATTTCAAGTACAACAAAACAAAAACAAATGACCTTTCTGTCAAGGATGGACCATCCTGTCCAAAAGTCCTGTCTTCTAGTAACAATGTTGTAGCTGTCCCAGTCATTTATTAGCTGTCACTGAAACACTGTATAGCAATGCTTTACATGTTTGTGGTGATGTTGGTATAAGCAAACCTACTGCACTGCCAGTAATACAGAACTGTAGCAATACAATTACATAAAGAAATACTAGATACTAAACAACTATGAGTTCATAAGTTCAGTATACTATAATTTTATCATTACAGTATGTCCTCCTTTAAAAACAAGTGTTACAGTGCTGGAGAGATGGCTCAGCAGTTAAGAGCACCAGCTGCTCTTGCAGAGGACCCAGGTTCGATTCCCAGTACTGACATGTTGGCTAACAACTGTCCATAACTCCAGTTCCAGGGGATCCGATGCCTCTTCTGACTTCCACAGGCATTGTACAACATGGGTGCTCTTACACACATGCAGGCAATACACTCAAACACACAAAATAAAAATGATAAATAAAATTAAAAAAAATTGTTATAAAACATATGCCCTGTTACAGTGGCAGCAGCCCCCATCCATCCATTCTACAGAGCCCACTGCATCAAAAGGCCTTGCAGACTGACTGGTATATACCATCCAGGTTTGTGTATGTGTATTTCATGGTATTTACAAAATGATAAAAACTGTCTAACATCACATTTCTAAGAATGTGTCATTATCAGTAAACAATGCATGTCCGTATTTATTTCTTTAGATCTAAGGACATAGTGAAAAATATGAATGGCCTAGTAAGAATGGGTAAACTAAGAACATTTGGACATGATATAAACTGAAATGCCTCTTAAGACTTTAAACTCAATGAAATGTTGACATATAATAAATGTTAGTATATATTATGATTAAAACACTATTAGGGACTGGAGAAATAGCTCTGTCGTAAAGTGCTTGCCATGCAAGTTTGAGGAACTGAGTTTGATCTCCAGATCAAATCCAGGCAGAAAAGCCAGATGTTGTGGCACCTGTTCATAATCCCAGTAGAGGGAGGTGGAGAAAGGAGGTTCCCTGGGTTCATCAGCTCACCAGCCTAGCCTAATCAGCAACTTCCAGGTCCCAGTGGCAGACCTGGCCTCCAGAAACAAGGTAGACTGTGCCTGAGGAGAAATGATACCGAAGGTGTTCTCTGGTCTTCATATAAAATGTGTAAGGGGAGGGAGGGAGGGAGAGAGGGAAGAAGGAAGAGAGAGAGTATGTGAGATTGAGAGAGAGAGAGAGAGAGAGTGATATTGAGCTGTATGAGTGCTATTATAACCTATTTATAAATGCCTGCAATATCGCTTTTTGAAGCGTAGTCTCCACCCCATTACTTCTCAGATCAGCTCCAGTTCAGCTCTGGCCTTGAGAGTCCAGTTCTGTAACCACCACCAGGAGAAAATGTTTCCATCTAGCACAGTTCATCTCATATTTTACTTCTTGAAAAATCAAGATTCTTGACAGTCCAAAACTCTTCGACAAGTTAATACAGGTTTTGGTAACAACATATATAATACCAATAGCAACACTATTACTTTTATATAGAACTTTTTCAAAATACAGCATTTCTTGGTTGCCAATGCCAGCACAATGCAGGCTGACTGCAGCGATTCCAGGAGGGCCAACTTTCAGTATGAAAAGCTCCCACTTCAATTAAGAACAAGTGGGTTGAAGACAGATTCTGACCCCATGAAACCTTAGGCAACTTCTTTAACCTCCTAAGCCTCAGTCTCCTGGACACCAAAAGGGCCATTTTATATATATATATGTTTAATGATAACCAATAAAATGATACTTACAAAAATAATTCATACACAAAAATTCAATAAAAACAAATTTCTAAAAATTATTCATAAAATGTCACTTGTTATACAAACAGCTTAACATGGGCATCCTTCTTACAGATATTTATACATGGAGCGCTGTGTTAGCCAATGAAAACAAAGCAGCAAAATTAGCTCTTTTCATGAAACTAAGATTATGGTGCAGAAGATAAATAACAGATTTAATAATAATAACTGCAACTAAAATCACTGTGATACTCTAGGGCATATTAGCACATCCTGACATAAACCTGAAGACAACAGAATGAGAAATGACAGCTTAATATGAAAGTACATAAAAAGCAGATGAACAGCTGCTAATTTAGCAGAGCAGGGAAGCTAGTTTGAAGTTAACATGCCAACCAAAAACAGGGAAAACCAAGTATGGAAAATTTAGAAAAAAGGATGAGGAACCAGAAGCCCCCATGGGTAAAGGAGGATTGTCCAAGAAATGGTGAGAGACCCTCACCCCTTTCCCTCCTCAGTCAAGCAGCTCTCCCCTCCTTTTGGAAAGGTTTCTTCTCTGTAAATATCAAGTGAAAGAGGTGCTGGATTTCAAGAGACCTGCACTAGTGTGAATGGAAGGAAGGAGCAAGTCCTAAAAGAAACAAGGGGTGAATGTCTATGTGCAAAGCATTTTCAGTCTCCTTCCCCCACATGAGTATCAATTATTTACATGAAAAAAAGATTTTTTTAAAAAATCAAGTCTTACTTCATCAGACACACTGTATACAGTAAGTCTTTATAGTGGTTCTAGGTACACTAAAAAGCTATATTGCACCATCAAGGACAAAGATTTGTTATGTTCAAGTTTTATATAAAAAGAGAGAAGAGAGAGAGAAAGGGAATTAAGCTTAGAGATTAGGTGATCTATTGACCACACAGGTTTCATAATGAACATGGAGACAATTCAATACATCTTTAGGCAGTATCCAAACAATATGCTTATTTTAAATTTGTGGAAGAAGGGGCAGAAAGATTACAAAAACCAGGGAGGAGGTCCTACAAGTGCCTGGGACCCTGCTCATATGAACCTACAGCAATGGTGTCAGCGTGCACAGGACCAATGCAAACTCAGACAAAAACTCAGCACAGAACTGGGGAAATGGACAGCTGACCCCAATCTTAGCTGAAGAAATATTGGCAACTGATTACTGCTGGGTGAGGAAGAGCTGATCTTCTAAATCAAGAGACTCTAGATAGGTTAACTAGACCTCAGAGATGAACTTGCACTGAGGGACCATCTGGGGACACTAACTTGACACAATAGGCCTTAAGACAAATGACAGAATGTATGAATTCCAATGGGGGGCTATGGAAGGGTGCCAGTGGGGAATGGGGTATAAAGATGATTAAGACTGATTGAGATATTCTGTATGAAATACATAAAAATTCAATAAAAAATAAATATTAAAATTAAACCTGTAATTTCAGACATTGTTGCTTAATCAAGGCAAAGTTTAGAAAACTGAAGAGACAATTACCACACTGAGTGGTCAAGTAATGCTAGGTAGACCATTCATCCCAGAGATGCAGGGGTGGGTCAACATACGTAAATCAATAAATGTAATTCACTACATAAAAAGACACAAGGACAGAAATCACATGATCATCTCATTAAATGCAGAAAAAGTCTTTGACAAAACACTGGGTAGACCAAAATTCCTGCAAACTACAATGATCCCCATAAGCATCATTTTAGAAATGTTTAAGACTTTTAAGGATGCAAAAGCTTTCAGATTTACATTGACATAACATGGATTGCCCTTACTACCACTTACCAAGCATCCACTATGTGCAAGGCACTAAGACAAGTGAAACAGGCCACCTTTATGTGCAATCCCTCTCTTATGGATTAAAAATCTATGTCTCTGAAGTAATTTACTTCCCCAGTCATGAGGAAGAGAGAGTTGAAAGGGGGAGAAGGGTGAAGAAATTTCACTGAGTACCACTACTACAACTAAATTCCCAATATAGTTTTCCAACATTCCTAATCTGAAAACCCTTAGAAAATCCATAAAGGCAGGTAAAACAACTGAAGACTCATAAGCAAGCAAATGGCTAATAGATTTGTTGCTTGGACATTCCAAAACTGTACTATATCCAAATAACAACTACAAAAAACAACTGTGAATTTCAGAGGACAGATTCACTGTGCTAACCTTACCCTGCTGGAGACTTCATTGTTGCCTCCATCAATGAAGAAACAGCAAACAAAACCACAAAACTCTGCAAAGTGCACACACACGTACACAGGCACTCACACACCTGTATACACACACCCCTAACCGTGAGTGTTTGTGTTCTTACAAAGCCAATGAATATTTAGCAACTAAATTTATTTTCTGAAATTTCTAGAAATCCTCCCACATTTGTATTATCATAACAAGTAGTAATTTGGTAAAACTAAAGGAAACCCTGTTATTCACACTTTTTAAATGTGCTTTTAATTTCCCTGTGACTAAGGCTAATAATAATGTCACTTGCAAAACAGAAGGTTGAGTGAGCACCTAAGGAAAACAGGAGTATTTTCACAGGCACAGTTGGTAAATACCCCTGGCTCTAGCTGAAGATTTTTTAAAAAAATATTTTTATCAAAAAAAATTTTTTTAATTGCCCCAGGGTTTGTGAGCTAGCACCCATGTTGAGATGGGCTTTCAGTAATGCATCTCCCTGAGTCATTTTTTTAAAACGTTTCATACATTATTTTTATTTTATGTGTATGCATATATTGCCTACGTGTAGGTTAAGTGCACCCGTGTTGTGCAATGCCAGCGGAAGACAGAAGAGGCTGTCAGATCCCCTGGAACTGGAGTTACGGATAATTGTTAGCTGCCATATGGATGCTGAGATTCGAACCTCCAGCCCCCTAAAGGTTTTTTCTTAACTGCAAGTCAATCACAATTCAACTTGGAAAACCTCGTTACACAGGTTTTACTGCTGTTATTCTTCCAAATAACACTAATACTTCAAGCATTATCAATATCCATTCCTTTTTATTGTATTTCTACCTGAGCCCACACCAAGAGGTCATACTTAATTGAACTAGTCAAAAGGCTCAAAAAGTTAGGTACTCCAAAGGCTGACTAGTCTACTGCTTGCATTCATTTTGATTATGCAAACATTCAATTTGCAAGTTACAAGTGTTCTAAGGAAGAAAACAACTTGTGGGACCCAACACACAACTCTGATAATGTCAAAGCAATCTCTCGTATTACAGTGTAGCAGTTGAATAAGGACAGTAGTATACAAGGGCAAAGAAACAGTTCCACACACGCCCTACTAACAAACTTCAATCAGTTAATCAACTAGGGTCCTGGAATAAACAGCCCTAGTAAGAAGAAAATAGGTACTTGGGAAATATGTAAAGCCTAATCATATGAAACAAAAACATTCTTAATCCAGGAATGGTGGTTCACACCTATAATTCCAGTCAGTACTTGGAACACTAAGGAGGACGGCCACAAGTTCAAGGCCTGGGACAGAGTGAGAAATGTCTCAAAAATAAATAGATAAATAAATCATAAGTAAAAATAAAGTGCTATATATCTAAAACTCAAGACACTTTTATTCCTGCACACATATTTTTGCTTTAAGTGGCAAAATTCAAAATATACTGTAAATGCTTATCAACAGGCAATTAAGAAAAGAAAGACAAACACCCAATATTAAAAGTAAATGTGTACAGTCTCAAAGAAATGCAAATTACCTCAAAAGAGAGAAAACTGGTTAAAGAAATAATGACAAGCAATTTGCATTTGAAGCTTTACCTTGTGAGTCTGACTCCTGGGTCCCAGTTCTCAGTCTTCCACATTTCAATTCAAACCCACTAAAAATAGTGACCTTATCAAAGGTTTCAGTTTAGATCAGGCCAGAGGATTAATCTATTTTCTTACTTAGGCCAGGCCATCAAAACAGTAACTTCAGTGACACGGAAGCCATCATCACAATAAGGGGCCATTCCAGCTCTTCAATTCACACTTCCCATAGGGGCACAGAAGGTACAAACATGGTCAATATTTAAAAATCTGTGCAAGTAGAAGCAACCCAGGGTCCACTAATCCACTGATGCACAAATGAACCAATGCACAATTATACATGAAAAGTGGAACATCATTCAGTCTTAACTGAAGAAGGAAATTCTGGCACAATAACATGGATAACCTTAGAAGACACTGCGCTAAATGAAATGAGCCAGCCATAAAAGGACATATCATAAATAATTCTACTTCTGTGAAGTACCTTGAAAAATCAGCACAAAGTACAGCCACAGAGTAAAATGGTGATGGCTGGATAGGACGCCAGGAGATGAAGGAAGATAGAAAATTCTTCATTTCATGGATGCAGAATTTCTATTTGAAAGGATAAAAAATATTCTGAAGACCTGTGGTGTGGCAGCTATGCAACAATGTAAACATATTAAATGTCAGAAAGCAGCCAATGGTCAATTTTATATTCTATATACTTTACATTAACAAACCAAAAGATGAAAGCAATTAAATTCACAATGCCTGTAAAGACCCGAAAAGACTTTCCAATAGTTATTAGCGGAAGACACTCATTGATTAAATGTACCTTGCATTACAGATAATCTACAAGATGATGGGTATAAGAATTGGAACTGATTAAAGAAAGGGTTTCAATAGAAGTCACTTTTAAGCTTCTATATGAAAAAGTTTCAGATTTGTGATTCTGAAGAGAATGTGTCTTTTCAAAAGATCCTTGGAAAGAGTTCAATCACTAAATAAAATAAAACCAGTGTATCATGCATGCATTTAATTTTCCAACTCTATATTAACCTGTGCCTGAAATATATTTTAAAAGAATGCATACTCTGCAACAAATCTTTTCTTCAATCACCATATGAAAACCTCGGACAGGGATATTGTACATTCCTGGGAGGATTGAGGATTTGACAGAAGTTTCCTTCCAAACAACTCACACTGCTCCATCATGAGTTTTTCATACTTAAGGTTTTCCACCACCAGTAAAGGAACAAAATAAAACAGAACATGAGTTAAAATTATCTACTGGTAGTTTACTGCACGTTTCTTGTGTTGGCCTTATTGGTCTACCACAATATATTACTTTAAATCACATTGCTACTATCAGTGAAAAGAAAAAGAGAAACGGGGAGGAACTAAATAAAATATTTCAACTGCAAGAAAACATGTTTCAATGCATTTAAAAACTCTTAACAGTTCTACTTTTGAGGATTGGCTGTCTACTAGTAAGCAAGTTGGGTTTTTGGATTTTTGGTTTTGTTTTTTTTTAATTGCTGCAATTTCAATCTCCCTGAGTATTTTTCATTTGACTTGTTTGTTGTATTCTCATACTCATATAAGCTGCACTAGAACTCAGAGCAATCCTCCTGCCTCAGTCTCCTGAGTGCTGGGATTACAAGCGCACACCATCATACCTGGTTTGGTGTGGATTTGGGGAATCAACCACAAGTCTTCACATTTGTGTGGCATTTTACTGACTGAGCTACCTTATTTATTTATTTATTTATTTATTTATTTATTTATTTATTTTAAAGTTAAAGAACCTAATTGTACAACAGGGACTCGGTCAATTCCCCAACTTTTAGTTTAGGCCTAAAAATATGAAAGCATCCTTATTTGTAGTATGGTAAATCACAGGGGGGTAAAAAAGAATCCAGCATCACTGGAAGTACTACTTAAATGATACAGAGTCTTCCTAATAATTAAGGAATTGTCAAATCATCTTAACATGCAATAAAGCATGTTAAAACAGCTACTAAAAAAGGGGACGAGGTAGAGTGCTCAGTAGGTAAAGTGCTTGAACCACAAGCTTGAGAACCCGATCCCCGGAACCCATGTAAAAAGCTGGGCAACGTGGTACCCTTGGACAAAAGGGAGGCGGAGATGGACGGATCCTTGGAAGTTTGCAGGCCGCTTTGCCTGACCTAGAAGAAAAGTTCTAGGCCAATGAGAAATCCTGTCTCTAACAAAAAGTGGAAAGTGTGAGGACAGACATCTGAGGATGTCCTCTGACCTCCCCACACACAGGCTATGCACACGTGTACCCATACCCACATACACAAATGTATGTGTATATATGTATATGTGTGTGTGTGTATAGCTACTGTACATATGAGCAAAGAAAATTAAACAACTAACAAAAATTAACGGATGGTCCTTGAGAACACAGGAGAAAAGCAAAAGATTCATGTGCAGAATTTTCCAATTCATGACTCAGAGACACAGTATTCCAAGTAGGTGGCAATCTACCAGTAATATGTGGCTACAAATGATTCCACTTAAAATTTAAAATAGTGCAAATACTACTTCACCAAAGGGAGGGGGAGGCATGGACGAAGCAACTCAATAGTCATGTGACCAAAAGTAACAACTGAGCAGAGCATTTGACCAATACATTTTTAAAAAGGGAACCACTTCTGTGGAGTCACATGTCACATCAATTCTAAGACAATCATTCCAGATACTGACCCCTGTACAAAAGCAATGTGTTACTCTTTGTCAATAATCAACCGGTTTTCCTTCTTAACTTGTAAAGCAGCTCAAAAAGTCAGAGCTTCAGCACTCCACGGGAAGAGTAGTCACCACTTGGGGATTACCAGCACTTAAATGCCTTTCATTCCATAACTTTCAGTTTGCTAAAATAAAATGCCTGGTATTGCTGATGGACTGAAGGAAAAGTTAAGGAAGTCAAAGAACAAATGTGATATTATTAAAGTCACATTGCATCTATATTCATCTTCTACTGCAATGCCTGAAAGCTTGTAAAAAAAAAAAAAAAAAAGTACTATCAGACCTTAAAACAAATCCCAGTATCTTTTAATAATTTTTAATGCATTTTTAACAAGGTCCTAAGATAAAACACTCATACCTGCCAGCCTTTCATCCTCCCATCAACTCCAGGCCTACTAGCTAAATCTCACTGCTCTTCAAACAGTCAAGCTTTAGCACGGACATGAGAAAGCAGTCTGAATGTGAACATGACAGTGCAGGAGGACAAGGCAGCAGCCCAGTCTGGCAGAACTGTGAAAGGGGAAAGCAGCCCAGAGTCTCTCCTGGGAGCAAACAGCACGATCCAGCACATTCATGTGAGGACATCCTCCAAGGCCAAGAAGAAAAACATCTGTAAGCATGCAGGTGTGCCAAAGTTCTCAGCACTGTGGCATGACCCTGTCATCTGCAAAGTTCACGATGTAGAGCCATACAATCAAGTTACAAAAAATTTCACACACACACAAAATATCTCATGTTTCCATTTTAGGTAAGGTTACAAATGTGTGTTGGATGGCAGTCACAGCTGGCCTAGGCCTAAGCCTGGGATGGCCACACCCACCATGGAATGAACTGAAAGAAAGTTCATACAGGTGACATAGATGAATCTCAAATGTGTTGAATGTAGTCAAACTCGGTGGTGAAGGTGTGATTTAAAATATAGTATATAAAATGTCATCATGTAAAAAGTAATCTACTATAACAGAAAGAAGATCAGTAGACTGGGCTGGGAGAAGGGGTTATCAAAAAACAAAGGATAACTTTTGGGGAGAGGGATTGTTCCTTTAATATCTTGACCATGGTGACAGCTTTATGGATTTATACATGAGGGAAAACGTGTCAAATTTTTCACTTCAAAAAATGCAGATTACTGTATGTTAATTATGCTCAGTACAAATTTTTAGACACCTATCAGCATATATACAGTAACTACAGTTACGGAGGTGGGTGAAATTACTAATACATGCTATGAAGCTTAAGGGGGTCAGCAACTGGATCATAAAGAAGGCAACACTCAAGGAAATAGTAAACCAAGAGATTAGGAAGGAGACCAAAGAATTAGAATTGAAATTCAGAGAGGCTAGCTGGCATCTTTGAAGCGAAGGAAAAAGTTTTCCAGGGGGGTAGGGGATAAGAAAGACTAATCTAGAATGCCAAACACACTGAAGTGAAGGTACAGAAAGGAGAAAGCGGGTATGAGAGAGGACTGATGGGTTAGCACCAACACAAATGATTCTCACCTTTATCCAATTATTTCTGTCACATTACCCAGACACACTAAGAATTCTAGAGAGCTGTTTTTGAGTTCAAATCCAGGGCCTTGAGAATGCTAAGCATCTCTCCCACCAAGCCACACTTCCAGCCATGCTGGAGGAATTTTTATTTCATATTTGACTGTGAAGAAAAGCTATGATGCTTAAATGCCAAAAGATTTTCAGACTAGTGCCCTCCTAACCATTACATTATAGTCAACATGAATAATAATTAACTGTCCTTAATAGAGTGCTTAAAAGAAATTAAATCAGAATTAAGCTAAGAGTTATTAATGCATACACTCATTAAGCATGGCAAAAAGTTCAACCCAGAGATCTATCTTTCTGTCTAACTTTAACAGGAAACTAAATACTTGAAATCCTTCCAGCTTATCTTTTAATGAGTAATAGGGTTCCTTATTTTCCTATCAGACAACCAAGCAGAGAAAGTTTGTGGGGTTTTTTTTGCCTGATATGTTACAATAAGAGTGTTTACATGCAGATGTGCACTGCTATACATGTAGCAGTAGCTCCAGATTAAATACAGTGGACAGTCTTCGAAACAAATACAGACTCATGTTATAGGATGCTAAAAAAAAGAAGATAGACTACTCATTTCTCAAAGTAAATATGGAAAAGTAGCTATGTTGAATCACTTTATTGTTCATATTCAATTTATTAAATATCACAGGACTCAGTGGTTAAGAGCACTGACTGGTCTTGCAGACAACTCAGGTCCTGTGCCCAGCACATACATGGCAGCTAACAACCATCTGACCTCTGACCTCTGCAGGCACTGCACAGATACAGGTACACTTACATACACACAGGCAATAAACTCATACACATAAAATAAAAATAATAAATTTTTTAAAAATTATTAAATACCTCAAAATGAAAAGAGTTTCCTAGCAGAGTTTATAAAGTCTCTTGACTCTTAGCAATCACTTAAAAAACACATCTAAGCTCAGGGTTTTATAAAATAGGGACATTTTACACTGATTAAATGAAGTAAATGTAGAAGGCTAAATATAGCCACATGTGGTTATAAACAATGACTGACTTTATCTGTTCATGTCCTTGAAAACACTATGCCACATCAGTAAGCCAAATCTCCTTTTCTATAGAAGTAACACTAAAGGAAGGCTACCGGTACACACACTGTCCATGACAACCAATCCCTGAGTAAGACTCAAATGTTACATGTTCACAATAGCCACCATTTCACAACTATGTACATTGTTATCTACAATTACTCAGAATTTTTATTGCATTCCTATGTAATTAAAGAGGAAAAAAAAACTGTTGCCTTGAAAGTCATTATTTTTTTTTATAAAAGATCAATGATTTTTTTTTTAAAAAAAAAGAGGATTGGTCAAGTTTTTAAATATTATTCTGTCATATTTAGAAAAGTTTTGTTTGTGGATGATCCTGTTTACATTTTTCCCTGGGTTTAGAAAGAGGACATACTCCCCCAAAGTACTTTTTTAAAAAAATTATTTATTTAATAACCATATAATTAGCAGAAGCATTTCATTACAACAGCATTGACATATTCAATAACAATTTCCAGAGCTAAGATGCATCTCTTTCAAAATTGGCTGTAAATTTTTAGGTTTACAGTTGAATTGATAATTATATAATATTGTACTCCGTATAAATCCTATAAGACATAAAATTAAATGAGGTTTTAAACTTTTAAAAAGATCTCCATTTCATTATTAAAATAGTTTCATACAGAAAAATTCATTTTTAATACAATTGACACTACGATTCATATGTGTTTCTACTCTCTATATATCTGATTATTACTAGTCACAGTCTGTTACTTTCTGAGCTCCTTGGCATCTGAGCATGGATATAAAGTCATCAGGTAGATTTCAATGGTACTGTTTTTCACATCCACTAATTATTAAGGAAGAAATTTTTATGCTTTGAAGAATTTTTTTTCTTTATTTTAATACCGATTTCCCAGGTAGCAGCCCCCCCATAGCCTCCCTACCCTCACTAGAGCCCTTATACTCAGATATCCCTGCTACTGTCTGCTGTGTTGTCGACACCCCCAGCCATTCCCCACTACTTGCCATTCTGGTAAATCTAGTCAGCCTATTTAGAGGTCTTTGATTTTAGGAGGGTCAGCTATGCTTCATCTAGCAGTAATCAGTTGTATATATTCCTTTGGAAAAGATTGGGGTCTACTGCTCATTTTCCCAGTTCTATGATGGGTTATTATCTGGGAATCCCTTTGGCCACCCTGGCCATCAATTCAAAGGAAGGTATTGCTTGTCTGGCATTGTTCCTTGTTATGTAGCCTTTAGCTATACATATGGACTCTTATAAAATTATGTTGGCCCATTTAATCTTTGGTTATACTTTTCTTTTGGGTGTTTAAGGCCGTACAGTTGGTCCAGGTAAAACCGATTTATTTTCACTCTTAAAGTCATTTGAGGATCTGTTCCTCAGGGGTCACATGGGCTTGGGAAGAGCCCCTGGCTCCATTCTTTTACCAGTTCTGCCTATGTGAAGATAAGTCAAAGGTCCTACTCGACCATGGTTGGCTTCACTTGGAATAATAGAGGAAATGAGTCCTCTGTGTTGACCCTCCTCTTTATAGACTGGACAATGGTTCAAGTCCATCTGGTGGCGTCTCCTCGGCCTCCTTGATCAAGAGGAGGTGACCCACCACCATTATAGTTCATTTTGAGAGATGCTCATAGTCCCCCGGAACTAGTCAACCTAGGAGGCAAGGAGCAAAAAGTGTCTTTTATGTCCCTCTGACCAAATTATTACAGGCCTCAAAGTATGTCTATTAAACACCCAAGAAGGTTAGTTCTACCAGTCTGGTATTTTTAATTACTGTGTGTCATGTAGATAAATCTTG
>NW_008330777.1:3552820-3555494 GCF_000622305.1 Nannospalax galili
AACTTTTTTGTTTCATGAAGTTCCATTTCTCAATTGTGAATTTAGAGCCTATGCTATAGGAGTCTTGTTCAGAAAGTCCTTTCCTGTGTTTGTTAGATCTAGTGTATTCCCTACTTTCTCCTCTATAAGACTCAGTGTAGCAGGTCTTGTGTTGAGGTCTTTGAGCCATTGTTGAAATTGACTTGTGCAGGGTGAAAGATAGGGGTTTAGTTTCAGTCTTCTACAAGTGGAGATCCAGTTTTGCCAGCACCATTTGCTAAACATGCTGTCTTTCCTCCAGTTAATGTTCTTGGCCCCTTTGTCAAATATCAGGTGGCTAAAATTGCAATTACTCATATTTGGGTCTTCAATTTTGTTCCATTGGTCTATGGGTCTATTTTTTGCCAGTACCATGTTGTTTTTATGACTATAGTTCTGTAATACAGTTTGAAATCTGGTATAGTAATCCCCCCAGCATTGCTCTTAGTGCTCAGGGTTGTTTTGTCTCTACTGTTGGGAGCTATTAATATAAGCACAGCCATTATGTACATTAAGCTGTGGCAGGCTTGCTTTTTTACTTAGCGTTTGTGTTTTGCACACCAGTACCTAATCTGCCAAGTCAGGAGGAATGTGTTTATAATTTAGGGAAGATGGTTAAATGGTGGAATTCACAACAAGTATTTGACCATTCCTTGACCCTCAGATACAGGTGGGAAAAACAGCTGTTGAAGCTAATTGAGCTAAGCAAACAGTGGCTATCTCTGATGTTCTACTGTATAAAAAGGCAGAGCTGAAATAAACCGTGGCTACAGTCTCTACTGACAGTCCTCCCAAGTATCTTTTCTTTGTCTCTTGTTTTTTCTTTCAATCCTCACTCCCCCTTTCAGGTACTGTCCATCTTGGCCGGCTGGCACCGGCAACTGGCGCCTGGAACAGGGACCTGAAAAGTAGGGGAAAAAGTGAAGGACACTGCTGGAGAAGTTAAGTGAGTGCACTCGGTAAGATTGGGGAGCGGTGAGTATTTATCTTGGGAGAAGATGGGGCAAGGAAACAGTCACTCAGTTTTTGTAAGGAATATGCTTGGGGCCCAAGGAGCAAAGGCTGAGATTAAAGAGGAGAATCCGATAAGTGGCAGCTCGTATAAAAGTGAAACCAAACCTTCCGCTCTGCCAGAACCAGCTCCATTACCCTTCTCACTCTTTTATGAGGACCCCCGTCTGGGGCTAGAAGAGGGATCTCTTGACCCTGAGGATGAGTCTGCCCTAGGAGAGGAGATGGTTGAGTATGATCAGGAAAAGTGTCCACCTCTAATTGCCTTGTCTGAGTAGGCTATCACTGGGAAACTGAGCAATTAAGGGCAGAGTTAGGGGATGTGAAGAAGAAAATGTTAAACAACAAAGAGAAAAGAACTAGGACCAACCCAACACCCTCTATTATGGTAGGATTAGATCCTCCCCCGCCTAGGCCACCAAAGGATGTTGTGTCTCCCATGATTGCCATGGCTCAGGAGCCTTCGACAGGAATTTTGTACCCGCTTAGAACCATGCAATCTCCCAATCTCTGCTACAACAGGCCATCGGGGCCACAGTAGAGCGAGGAGAGTCAGTGCATGGATTTCAAGTCTTCCCAGTTTCTGACCAAGTTGATCAGCAGGGCAACAGGGTGTGGTCTCATGCACCTGTGTCATTTAAGCAGCTTAAGGAGCTAAAGACTGCTTGTGCTCAGTATGGTCCTACTGCCCTTTTTACCCAGGCTTTGTTAGAATCCCTGTCCATGGACGCACTTCCGCCTGGCGATTGGAAGCAGATGGCATAGCTTGCCTTTCAGGGGGAGATTATCTGTTGTGGAAATCTGAGTATGTGGAACAGTGCCAGGTGACAGCAAATACCAATAGAGCACAGAATATTCCTATAGATTTTGATATGCTAGCTGGTGAAGGACAATATAGGGATACTGCTCAGCAGTTGCAGTACGATGTGACCTATGTGCAGATCAGTGCTGCAGCCCGAAGAGCCTGGTATAAACTGCCGTCTAGTGGTAGGCAGACTGAGGATTTGTCTAAGATCAGGCAAGGTCCGGATGAGCCATATCAGGATTTCGTGGCTAGACTACTGCAAACTGCCGGTCGCTTGCTGGGGGATAGTGAAGCAGGTTTACTTTTAGTGAAACAGCTTGCGTTTGAGAATGCTAATGGACCCTGTCAAGCTGCTATTAGGCCTATTAGAAAGAAAGGTGATTTATCAGACTATATAAGATTATGCTCTGACAGGCAAACTATGTACATGTTACAATAGATACATTTTCTGGCTTTATTATGGCTACTGCACAAACAGGGGAAGCCACAAAAAATGTTATAACTCATTGCTTGACTTGCTTTTCCATAGCTGGGATCCCTAACATTATAAAAACAGATAATAGCTCTGGCTATACCAGTCAGGAGTTCCAACGTTTCTGTTTGCAATTGGGCATTGAGCATAAAACTGGGATACCATATAACCCACAAGGACAAGGTATAGTGAAAAGAGCTCACGGTGCTTTAAAAACACAATCACAAAAAATAAGAAAAGGGGAGTTATATCCCCAGACACCAAGTAATCTTTTACACCATACTCTTTTCATTTTAAACTTTTTGAATTTGGATAAAAATGACCGCTCTGCGGCAGACAGAATGTGGCATCCTCAGTCACAGGATACT
>NW_008330777.1:3558161-3561337 GCF_000622305.1 Nannospalax galili
AGGATGGGCAGTGGGGCCTGGGGGGAGCTGCTTCGGGTGTGGCCAGTTGGGACATCAAGTGCAGAGAAACAAGAAGCTGGGTGTGGTGGCACATGCCTTTAATCCCAGCACTCCGGAGGCAGAGTAAGGCGTATCTCTGTGAGTTCAAGGCCAGCCTGGTCTACATAGTGAGTTCCAGGACAGCTGGGGCTACAGGGAGACGCTGCATCAAAAAAGAAAAAAAGAAGAATATTTACAATTTGCTACTATGCATGAGTTGGTATGGTATTTACTGATGGTTTTTCTAATGGACAAGCAGCATATGTGATTTATGGACAAAGTTATTCTTTTCAAACTTCCCCTGCTTCAGCATAGGTAGTGGAACTTCGCACTGTAGCTGCAGTGTTCCAGCTTTTGGCCTCAACACCCTTCAATCTCTATACAGATAGTCATTATGTAGCTCGAGCTCTACAGGAAATTGAAACAGTACCTTTTATTGAAACTAGAAATGTTCAAATTTGTTTGCTGTTAAGACAAGTGCAAAATAGTATTAAATCTAGAAAATATCCTTGCTATATAGGACATCTCAGAGTGCATAGTGGTCTTCCTGGGCCATTAGCTTTGGGGACTGCATTGGCGGATAAAGCCACTCAGCTTATAGGAATGACTCAGGTAGAGCAAGCTACAAATTCTCATGCCATTCATCACCAAAATAGCCAAAGTTTGAGAAAACAATTTCATATTACTAAGGAAGCTGCAAGACAAATTGTGCGACAATGCTCATCTTGTCCTCAAACACAAATTGTTCCTCATTATGGGGTTAGTCCTAGAGGGCTGAAGCCTAACCAACTGTGGCAAATGGACATTACTCATCTTCCAGATTTTGGCAGGCAAAGGTATGTACATGTTACAATAGATATATTTTCTGGCTTTATTATGGCTACTGCACAAACAGGGGAAGCCACAAAAAATGTTATAACTCATTGCTTGACTTGCTTTTCCATAGCTGGGATCCCTAACATTATAAAAACAGATAATAGCTCTGGCTATACCAGTCAGGAGTTCCAACGTTTCTGTTTGCAATTGGGCATTGAGCATAAAACTGGAATACTGTATAACCCACAAGGACAAGGTATAGTGGAAAGAGCTCATGGTGCTTTAAAAGCACAATTACAAAAATTAAAAAAGGGGGAGTTATATCCCCAGACACCAAGTAATCTTTTACATCATACTTTTTTCATTTTAAATTTTTTGAGTTTGGATAGAAATGACCACGTTGCGGCAGATAGAATGTAGCACCTCAGTCACAGGATACCTACGCTCAAGCCAGGTGGAAGGATCCTTTAACTGGACAATGGAATGGCCCCGACCCTGTATTGATATGGGGAAGAGGGCATGTTTGTATTTTTCCACAGGATGCAGATGGAGCCAGGTGGCTACTGGAAAGGCTGGTGAGGTTTGCCAGACGAGTGCCAGAAAACGAAGTGGAAAAGAATGATGAGGAGGCAAATGTGATGATGATGATCCCGCAAATGATCTTGGCTGAGTTATACTGGACTTATGTTCCTGATCCACAATATTGCACCCCGCAATATGGGAGGAAAAAGAGATAGTAGTGACTGTGAATGACTCTCAGTTAATTGCTCAGCCAGCTTCAAAACACCTAATGATGCAAGTGACAATAAATTTTTATTATTTGGGATTGGGAAGCAGGTTGCCTATTTGTTAAAAAATGATAAGTGCAGGTGTGTATAAGTAGATGACTGTGTGCGTGTGGGATGAGGTGGATACTGTACCAATGTCAAAGTGTTACTGCCAAGGGATAATAGAGAAAAAAATTTCTCCACAAGCATTTCCACCCTGTAAGCAGTGGCAGATATTCTAAAAGGTTGAGAGTCACCTTACCATCGTGGTCCTCTATCACTTCCATTGTGTATGGTTTAGTGGGACTTGGCATGCTTTCCCTCCTATGTCCTTGTTTTCATCTGGTGAAAGTGAAGTTATTTATGAAATCCTTGTGGCAAGTCAAGTCTTCTGTGCATGATATGAGATTGCACTCAGTAGTCAAAGACAGGTAAGATCTGGGAGAAAGTCAACCTAAGACAGGGCACAGCTGATGGAAGCTATGTGCCGATTACGGGTAAGGCTTTGCTCTAGCAAAAGACAACCTAAGACAGGCATGGTCCTTCTGTCCTAGATATAGCATAATCTGGGGTTATAAAAAATAAAAAAGGGGGAGATGTTGGGAGCTATTAATATAAGTGCAGCCATTATGTGCACTGAGCTGTGGCAGGCTTGCTTGTTTACTTAGAGTTTGCGTTTTGCACACCAGTACCTAATCTGCCAAGTCAGGAGAAATGTGTTTATAATTTAGGGAAGATGATTAAATGGTGGAATTCACAACAAGTATTTGACCACTCCTTGACCCTCAGATACAGGTGGGAAAAACAACAGCTGAAGCTAATTGAGTTAAGCAAATGGTGGCTATCTCTGATGTTCTACTGTATAAAAAGGCTGAGCTAAAATAAACCGGGGCTGCAGTCTCTACTGACAGTCCTCCCAAGTATTTTTTCTCTGTCTCTTGTTTTTTCTTTCAATCCTCACTCCCCCTTTCAGGTACTGTCCATCTTGGCCAGCTGGCACCGGAACTATCCGAGGTCTCTTGTGCTTCCATATGAATCTTAGGATAGATTTTTCCAATTCTGTGAAAAATGTCATGGGGATTTTTATTGTCATTGCGTTGAATCTATGTATGACTTTTGGTAGGCTGGTCATTTTAACAATATTAATTCTTCCAATCCATGAGCATGGGAGGTCCTTCCATCTTCTGATGTCTTCCTCAATTTCTTTCTTTAAAGATATAAAATTTTCATTGTAGAGCTCTTTAATGTCTTTGGTCAGTTGTACTCCGAGATAGTTTAATATTTTTTTTTGCAGCTATTGTGAATGGGAGTGTTTCCATGTGCTCTTTCCAAGGAGATTTCGGGTGGAATTTTTGGCATCTCTTAGATATAATATCATATTATCTACATAAAGGGATAATTTGATCTCTTCTTTTCCAATTATTACTCTTTTAATTTCCTGTTCTTGTCTTATTGCTCTTTCAAGAGTCTCAAGCACTATGTTAAAGAGAAGTGGAGATAGTGGACAGCCTTGTCTGGTTCCTGATTTCAATGGGAATGCTTCCAGTTTTTCTC
>NW_008330777.1:3561576-3562227 GCF_000622305.1 Nannospalax galili
TTTGAACATAAATGCATGTTGAATTTTGTCAAAGGCCTTCTCTGCATCTATTGAGATGACCATGTGCTTCTTATCGTTGAGTCCATTTATATGATTTATGATGTTTACTGACTTACATATATTGAACCATCCCTGCATCTCTGGGATAAAGCCAACTTGATCATGGTGGATGATCTTTTTGATGGGTGTCTGTATGTGGTTTGCAGGTATCTTACTGAGAATTTTTGCAACTATGTTCATTAAAGACATGGGTCTATAGTTTTCTTTTTTGGTTGTATCTTTACCTGGCTTTGGTATTAGAGTGATCCTGGCTTCATAGAAGAAATTTGGGAGTTCTCCCTCTGTTTCTATCATTTTGAATAATTTAAGTAGTATTGGTTAGAGGTCTTCTTTAAATGTCTGGTAGAATTCTGCTGTAAATCCATCTGGGCCTGGGCTGTTCTTAGTTGGGAGACTTTGTATTACTGTTTCAGTTTCCTTATATGTTATGGGTTTGTTTAAACTGTTGATCTCTTCTTGGTTTAACATTGGTGGTTCCTATGAGTTTCATGTAGTTAATAGGGTTTCTTCCAGTGTTGACTGTAAGCTTTATTGCATTGCTGTCTGATAGAATGCATGGAATTATTTCAATCTTTTTGTATTTGTTGAGGT
>NW_008330777.1:3562854-3579190 GCF_000622305.1 Nannospalax galili
CCAATCCATGAACATGTGAGGTCTTTTCATCTCCTTGTATCTTCCTCAATATCTTTCTTTAAAGATCTAAAAATTTTACTTTAGAGATCTTTGATTAGGTTTATTCCAAAATACTTTACTTTTTGTGAGGCTATAGTGAATAGGAGGGTTTCCATGAGCACTTTCTCAGATTGCTTGTTATTGGTATATAGAAACGCTTCTAATTTTTGAAAACTGATTTTGTAACATGACACTTTGATGAAAGTGTTGCTTATTTCTAGCCATTTTCTGGTGGAATTTTTGGATAACTTACATATAATATCATATCATCTGCAAATAGGTGTAATTTGACCTTTTCTTTTCCAATTAGTACTAGGTGTTTTTACTATGATGCGCCATGGAGAGTTTCTTTTCTGGTCCTGCCGGTTTGGTGTTCTATATGCTTCTTGTATTTGTATGGGCATGTCTTTCTTTAATTTTGGGAAATTTTCTTCCACTATTCTGTTGAAGATCTGGTCCATGCCATTATCTTGGGATTCTTCTCCTTCCTGTATGCCTATGATTCGTAAGTTTGGTCTTTTTAATGGTGTCACAGAATTCCTGCATATTCCATTCTTGTGATTTCTTAAATTTTTCATAATCTTTGCTTGTGTAGTCTAGTTCATCCACTTTGTCTTTCAGTCTTAATATTCTGTTTTACATTTTATTCATCCTATTGGCGAGGCTTTCTCCTGTCATTTCTAATTGGCTTACTGAGTGTTTCACTTCTTCATTTCAGTCTGAGTATTCCTCAGTATTTCTCTTCTCTGAATTCATTAAGCAGTTTATCCCTAACTTCCTTCAGTTCTTTGATTTCTTTTTTGTGTGTGTGTTCTTTAAATTCACTGAATTCTTTTCTCATGTTTATAATTGTTCTTTTGAGTTTCAGGTCCTGCATTATCTCTATGGGATTCTCATTGTACTCCTCTAGAGTACTCTTGATATTTGGTGGGGATATGTTATTTTGGTGTTTCATGTTATGTTCTCTGTGATTTTGACATGTGAATCTTTTATAGTTTCTGATTCTTGTGTGAGGCTCAGGCCTTCAAGTTTAGGTCTGATTCTTTTTGTGAACTTTATGTGCCTTTGTGGTTTACTTTTTGGGCATGAAAAGCTGATTTGTCTAAGCTTCCGGTTCTCTCTTTTGATTTTATATTGGAGTGGCCGGATTGCTTTTGTCTTCAGGAGTTCCCACAGAGGCCCAATTCAGGTGAGGGTCAGATGTTTTCAGGCTTTCTCCTAAGGTCTGGATCCCTCCAGGAATGATTCTGGCCTCAGGAATTTGGGGGTTGGACTGGCCAGGGAGCCTGGCCTAAGAAAGATGCTGTTCTAGGGCAGGTGGTGGCCATGCCACCAAGCGATGCAAAGGCAGATGGGGCCGGAAGAGGCCCCAAGGCCTCCTGGGGACTGCACTGAGAAGCTAGGTTGGTCTGGACGCAAGGGATCAAGAAGAGGAAAGGTCAGCCCCAGTGTCCCAGAAAGAGGCTGGTGGGTGGTGTAGGCCCAGGGAAGCAGAGTGACTTGAGGGCAGGGCCAGGCCCAGAAGCAGTGCTCCTGGGGCCCAGAGAAGACACTAAGTTGGTCTGGATGCAAAGGATCAGGGAGCAGTATTGGTTCCCCAGGTGTCTGGGGCCCAAAGAGAAGGAATGGGGCAGCGCCCAACCTCAGAGGAGAGAATGGTGGCGGAGATGGGAGGGTAAATGAGGCTGGAGAAGTCAAGGTATGGAGGGCACAATGGACTTACCCCGAAGGTAGGAGAGAGGACTGCCGTGGGTCCTGCAGGCCCAGGGAAGTAGAGGGAGGTGAGGGTGGGGCCAGGCCCAGAAGCAGTGCTCCTGGGGACCCCAGAAGGCACTATGTTGGTCTGGATGAAAAGGATCAGGGAGCAATATTGGTTCCCCAGGTGTCTGGGGCCCCAAGACAAGGAATGGGGCAGGGCCCAAACTTGGAGGAGAAAATGGGGGGGGAGCTAGGAGGGTGAATGATGCTTGGGGCGGGGGGGTCAAGGTGTGGAGGGTGCAATGGACTTACCCCAGAGAGAGGCCTGAGGGTAAGAGAGAAGCCTGCTGTGGGTCCTGCAGGCCCAGGGAAACAGAGGGAGGTGAGGGCGGGGCCAGGCCAAGAAGCAGTGCTCCTGGGGCCCAGACAAGGCACTGTGTTGGTCTGGATGAAAAGGATCAGGGAGCAGTATTGGTTCCCCAAGTGTCTGGGGCTCCAAGACAAGGAATGAGGCAGGGCCCAAATTCGAGGACAGAACAGCAGTGGAGATGGAATGAGGCAGGGCCCAAACTCGGAGGAGAGAAGGGCTGCAAAGATGGGAGGGTCTCCCCCAAAGCACTTTTACAATCATTCAAAGGACAGCAATGAAGTGGGGCAGAGTGGGAAGAAAGACACGATAAAGAGATTTACTCTGTGTAATTATACTATATACAAAGCTGCAATAAATGATAGTGAAAAGAAAGCACTGAAAACAATATATCTCTTATATTTAGGGCCAGGCCCCATGTTAATAGTTTGGGATACATACTGGCCTCTAAAAGGTATTAAATCAATATATACCACAGATGATCTTGAGTTACAAATGTCAATATTTGGAGCTTTGCAATCACCTACAGTGCTGACTAGAGGCTTTGACAGATTTACCCCAGGGAAATGAAATGAGGGAAAATAGCAAAGATAAGACCCTTGCTGCTGCTGCTTATGTAAACTTCACAGAGCCACTGACAGTGTCTGTATGGCCCTTCCCATATCAACTGAGATCATGGGGCAGAGAATGAAAGGAATAAGGAAATTAGACACCATTCAAGATGGCAGAAAAAGTAACAAGCAGCAGACATTCCAAGCAGTTGCATTCAGAGAAGGAAAAAAGAAGAATGAACAATGAAAGTAGAACTTAAAGATGACTTCCTAGGACTGGAGAAATGGCTCAGCAGGAAGGGTTCCCAGCACCCACATGGCAGCTAACAACTGTCCTAATTCCTGTTCCAGGGGATCTGACTTCGTCTTCTGACCTCCAGAGGCACTGAATGACAGGAGTGCACTTAGATACATGTAGGCAATACGCTCAGACATATAAAATAAAATAACAAATAAAATATCTTTAAAATATATTTTTTTAAATGCGTTCCTAGAAAAGCATCATGCATGCACCACTATCACCACCAACAGGACCTCCTCCTCACAAGAACAGAATTATTCACTCCGTTATAACCTTTCATAACAGCATGTTCCAGTTCTTAAATACAGCATGCATCAACAGTGCCTGGAGAGTTTGCTAAAAGAGTACTTTTGAGGTGAGGCCAGAGAATTTGCATTTCCAACAAGTTCCTAGGTGATGATATGTTGGATGCTCTATACTTACCCTTCCATAACCCTTATCCAACTCATGATCGCTTTCTTAACGTCTGTCTTCTCAGAGCAGAGGAACTCTATTACATATATCATTATAGGGATTGGCACACTCTGTCAGGTGTAGCATAGTATCAAAAATTCACTGAATAAAGACTATGCTGAAATACATGGAGGGTGTATAGAGAGAAAGGGACATAGAAAAAGAAGACAACACAAATTCATGAGCATTTATACAAAGAGGCAGAAAATGAAGTGACAATGAAGCAGAAAATACAAAAGAGAAGATTCATGAGTGAATTTCATATCATTAAAAGGACATTTTCAGGCCCCACAAGAAAAAAAAAAACAAACAACAAAACGAAACCAGCCAGCACTACAGTGATGCTGTAATCCAAGCACTGAGGAGGCAAAGGGCAAAGACTCACTGGTGAGTTCCAAGCCAGTCAAAGATCCTATCTTTAAAAAGAAATGGGCTGTGCCTGATGAATGACACCCAAGGTTGTCCTCTGACCTCCACATGTGCATGTGTGCATCCTACACATGTAAGCATGCATGGGTGTGTGCACACACACGCATGCACACACACACACACACACACAAACCACCACCACCAAAAAAGACATTCACAATGGAAAGTGCCGTAAATTAAAGTGCAGAAGCACATGATAGATGTGCTGTATTTAGCTATCCAGGACCCTAACCATCACTATCACTCAGGTCCTTAAATATTTATGGGTCAGCTGGACATTATGGTAACCAGGCCCTCCAAGACAGCTATTCTCCATTTTACAAATAATCTAGGTTTTAAGTGGTTAAATCACCCACCTTGTCAGGAAGACTACAACTCCAATCTGTTTTTCTTTTCTATTTCATCTCAGTAGAATGGATTTGGGCAAATTGTTTTACTCTTTATTTAAATGTTACTTTCTCATTTCTTATTTGTTAGTCTTTCTATTAATTTTTGCTGTGATGGTTTTTTGTTTGTTTATTGTATTTATTTTTAACCTGCTATTTAATTAGTACCTCATGCACTAAATGATAGGGTTTTAGGATATAAACTCCAGGAACATGGCAGCTCTTGGGCCTGAACTCAGGCACTATTTATTTATTTATGAAACAGTAACAGTATGTGATGGCAACCACAGAAAGCTTAGAAGATTGGGCAGCAACAGATTCGTTTCCACTGTCACTGCCATTACCATCCCAATATTATGTGTGTATCAAGACACAGATTCTACAAGTGAAGAAATCAAAGCTAGAAGACTTTAGGACCTAGGCTAGAAAAATCTATTATATTCACATAAGTCTGGTGAATTTTGTTACTTTGTCTATACTTAAGATGTTGTCAATATTTTGTTTTTAAAAGCAGCAATTTAGAAACACAAATATGCTAAAAGCTATTGGATACTCTCATATACAGGAAGATTTGTGTGTGTATGAGAGAGAGAGAGAGAGAGAGAGAGAGAGAGAGAGAGAGAATAGCAGCATTACAGGCTTTGGGGAGTCAGTTTGTAACAGAATTAACCTCCAAATAACAATGGCCAGAGAGGGAATGTAAAAATGAAATTAAAAAGAAAGCAGGCACTATAGATTAGCACCCAATGCCAAGACTGGACTCCCTCTTTTGAAGCTGTTGACCAGGGGTTCCAAAGACCCTCAAAAAATACTGGCTATTGCCCTTGCTCTTGGTTATATGACAGAACTCAACAGTAAGATCCTATTACTGAAAACACTATATTCATAAGTCATTGAACAAACAAGGGGAAATCAAGGTGGTACTGATCTCAATACTTCGTCTCTACTGGCTAACTTTCTTAGTGCTATGCATGCTACCAGAAAAGAAAAGTAATCATCAACCTTACACAGCTGTGGACCCTGAGAGCTATAATAACGACTAGCCTGGCAAGATATGCCCACTGGTGTAACAGCACCACAAATGTAACAAACCACCTTCTGATTGAATTTAAGGTCCACTTCACAAGATGAAGCCCATACCTAACACTGATACCAAGCCTAGGAACCTGTGTCTAAACAGATCATAGGCCACAGAGGAGAGTCATTACTATTATTCTGCTAAATGGGCATAGCAGTCAACAAACTTCTAATGACTTATTGTTATATCCAAAGGTGAGTGCGTCCCTCAACTCTTACTACAGAAGCTTTTTCTTGCTGATGACAACACAGAGACCCACAACTGGTCAACATGCAAAGAAAGAGACTGCAGAGTGCTTAGCCTTGAATGTGGCACCTAATATCAAACCCTTGCCTCCCAAGACTCAGGGATCATTACAGAAGAGGGGGCAGAGAGACTGTAAGAGCCAGAGACAATGGATGACTATAAGGAAACAGTTATTTTCCAGACAGCAAAGCAGTTACTCATATAAATTCATAGCAATTTTGACAACATGCACAAGACTTACATAAGCTAAAGTCAGACAAATTCTCAGTGTGGGGAGGGGGCTGGTTAAGAAGCCCCAACAGTAGCTGAGGAACTACTGGCAACTGTTAGCTTCTGGGAGAGGAAGAGTCAGTTCTCCTTAAGGGTGTAATGCTGGGTAGGCTGACCAGGTTCATGGGGTGGACCCACATGAAGGGCATCAAATTAGACTCAATAAGCCTTTGAAAAAGTACTAGAAGACATGCAATCAGGAAGGGAGTAGGAAGGTGACATGCAGCTAGAGAAGGGTGGGGTCTGAATATGATAAAATACATTGTATGGAATTCTCAAGACTTCTATTTAAAAAAAAATTAAAAGGTGAAAGACAGCAGAGAGCAACAGTCTATTCCCTCAGCTATGTCCAGAATGCATAAGGTAGGCCCTCAAGACAGACTTGACCCAACAGACCTCCACTTTGTCATAAGTGGTACTTCTTATTTAGGGTACTTCTACACTACCTGGAAATATACACTACCTGGTTTGCAGAGGTGAGGTATTAATGAATTCCCACAGCACTGAAAGTATTCAAAAAGTGAAGGAACAGACCAGGATATGCTGGAACTGGGCCATGATAGCACAGCTTGAGCCCCTTAGGATACAAAATTATACTCTTTCCTGACTGTGATTTCATAGTTTGAAAAAGCACTGGTTTGTATAATAACCCTGTTATATAACACTAAATCTCTTTCTAGTTAGCAAAAATGAGGTTAATATGATCAAATTTATAAATGGTGTGTGCATTTTATTTAAGTTGCCAAGACCTGTCTACATAAATTAGTATTAATGACTGCTGTTAAAAAACAAACAGCCGCTGGGCCACACGCCTTTGATCCCAGCACTCGGGAGGCAGAGGCAGGCTGATCTCTTTGAGTTCAAGGCCAGCCTGGTCTACATAGTGAGTTCCAGGAGAGTTGTGGCTATAGGGAGACTCTGTCAAAAAAACAACAACAACAAAAAAAAACATGACTTATCTCTGAGGAAAGAGACCATGAAACAAAGCAAATGGTTGGTTTTTCTCCAAAGAAAGCCACTTTTTTTGTGTTTGGTTTGGTTTTTTTTTTTTTTTTTTTTTTTTTTTTTTTTTTTGGTCTTTTTGAGACAGGGTCTCCCTGTAACCTGAGCTGTCCTGGAACTCACTATGTAGACCAGGTTGGCCTTGAACTCACAAAGATCCGCCTCCCTCTGCCTCCTGAGTGCTGGGATTAAAGGCGTGCCACCACGGCCGGCAGAATGTCACTTTTATAACTGATATTTATAATAGATTCTCTACCACTCTATCTCTAAACTATCTATCCAAATTTCCTCTGTCAAGCAATTTAAAGTAACAGATTTCTGTCAATTCTTTTATAACATAAAATAATTCTCTATATTGTCTTTTACCCTTTGTATAATGTTTTATGTTTTTCATCCAGTGTCAATGACCCAAGTATTAAAAGCTGGATGTTTCTACTGTGACTTTCATGCCCCTAAATCCATGTGGTCTAATAGAAATAATAAGGGGCCGGGGATGCAGCTTAGTGGTACTGCATGTGCATAGCATGCATAAGGCCTGGGGACGAATGAGGAAGAGTCATACATATAAATTCAAATGTTTTTAGTAGCCACATTAAAACAGTGAAGAATAAGTTACTTTTAATGTGTTCTATTTAACCCAATATATCAATATTTCAATGTGTAATTTATAAAATATTAATGGAATTTTAAATCTTCAATATTTTTTATTTAATGTTATTATTTCATAGAAAATCTTCAAAACCCAGTATTTATCTTACAGTTACAGAAAATCTCAACTCCAGATTCTCCGTATTTCAGTTGTTAAAAACATGGCTAAGGAACCAGATGGGAAATACAAAGAGAGGTTTCAGTGAACTGAAGGCTACAAATTCCTGACATTCATGCCTAGCTAATCTGCTAAGTAATTAAAGAAGAAAGCCTTTTATTCACCTACCCTTTGATTGTGTATCAGAGCAAAACTGTGAAACTGAATGCAGACATAAAATTCAAAGTAACAAATGCAAAAGCATACACCTCTGCATTAGCAAAATTAAAATATATTATCAACAGTAAAACTTTAACCAGGAAAGATCATCTGGTAAAAGGGGATATATATTAATGGAGTACCTACTATATCTAACACTCATTCATAAATAACACAAATAAGCTGTTCCAGCAACGACTCTTGAACAGGGTCAACAGACCTCCAAACTGGGAAACTGCTAGAACCTTTTTGCTGGTAACAGGGTCTTTCTGTCATAAATCCAGATGCTTTGGCCAATACCACCCGCCATTCCTGCCTCCTCTGGTCAACGTCGGAGAAGAACAGTGTACTGCAACCCCTTCTCTCTGCCCTCTAGGCAGCCATAACATAAAGTTATGCTTTAAAGCTTTGGTTTTCCTTCCTTCGGAAGTTCTCAAGTCCTTCAGTCTATTTGTGTGAACTCCTCTCTTCCTCCAGGTCAGGGTTTTACCTCACTCCACCTACATTTAACCATGGCCTCTAAAATTTAGCACACTCTGCCTTTCTAAGCTATCTCCCTAAGTGATCTGTCTATTCTCACATGGTTGGAATAATGTAACTAGCTCTAAAAATGAGATCCTCAGAGTAACAACAGTATCACTTGGGAACAAGTCAGAAACGCAAATGCTCAAATACACACCAAGGCTTACTGAATACAAAACTGTGTGGGTAGACTCCAACAATGTGCAACAGCCCCAACCGATGTGGATGTGTGTGAAATGCTTGAAACCAACAGGCTGATGAACTCAAAACCCTCGGCTGGACCTCACTCCTGTCAGTTACACTTGACATATCCAGTAGGGTAGCCAAAAACATTTGATTATATTTTTTCAAGAAGATAGACCCATAGACTACAGAATTGAAGAGTAAACATATACATGTAGGCAAAAAAGATCTGCCCCCAAGATCTAACATTTTCACTCTGCCTGCCTCTGCCTCCCAAGTGCTGGGATTAAAGGCGTGGGCCACCACACCTGGCAATAAGACAGTTCTTACAGACATCTCTGATTCTCACAACCAGCCCTGGAAGGTCATGATATATTCTTTTTAAAGAGTCAAAATGTAAAAGCACTCTTGCCATCCTTCTGCTCTTGCTAAGCCCATGATCTCTGCACTTTACCTACCATATGAGGAAATCTAGATGTTAATGATTAAGTCCTTGTTCACACTAGCACTCTAGTTTTGGACCCTTCACTACAGGTCTACAGTTCCAGGCTGAACCACAACAAAGGTCCAGTTCTTGCTTCCATCTACCAGTTCTACAAAGCAACAGCATCACACACCTCTGCAAACTGCCAAGTCATAAAATGACACTTAAAATCATAATGGAGATAACCAGAAAGGGGCAGAACACCAGCAAGAGGAAGCACTGTAAGGACAGCCACATCCAGAAGCAAGCCTCCCAGGTCCTTTCACTTTCACATTAGACAAACATTGACATGGATGGGCTCGGGAACGAGAGCAGTATGAATTTCAATGTCAGTACTGTCACCTGAGTATAAAACTAGGCAAGTGCATAGGTTTCTTAGTGAAATGGAGCCTTACCAACCTATCATTAGACAGGATTGAATAAGAGCATCCAAAATACCTGCCACATCAGTTCTCAAATAAGAAGTAGCTATCTATATTTACAGTAGTAGCATGTACCTTTTCCTTATGTCCTTGTACTAATAACTAGCTTTTTTTGGGTGGGGGGGTCTTTTTGAGACAGGGTCTCCCCATAGCCCCAGCTGTCCTGGAACTCACTATGTAGACCAGGCTGGGCTTGAACTCACAGAGATCCGCCTGCCTCTGCCTCCCTAGTGCTGGGATTAAAGGCCTGCACCACCACGCCCGGCTAACTGGCTTTTTTAATTTAACTTTTTTATATGGGGAGCGGGGTGAAACACACATGCCAAGGTGTGCGTGTGGAGGCTGGGCGACAACTTACAGAAGCTGATTCTTTTTGTGCACCATATGGATCCCAGGAATTATATTCAGGTTCTAAGGCCTTGGCGTCAAGCACCTTTACCCACTAAGCCATCTTGCTGGCTCAAGGACTATCATTTTCAAATGCATTTCCTGGATGCTTCCTTTTTCCATCATCACATTCCAAGAGTTTAATATAATCTTAAAATTTTTAAGAAAAAGTAGGGTTTGGGGGCAGAAAGAGTGTAAGAGCCAGGGCTGGTTCATGAACACAGGGAAGCAGAGGCTTTCAGGCTACTGGCAGCTTGCACATGTGAACTCGTGGCAATGGTGACATCAGCACAGGACCATGCCAACTCAATCAGAGAAGAGTCCAGAGGGGAGGAGAGAAATGGGTGGGGGCTGGCTCCAGACAGAACTATTGGTAGTTGACTGATGCTGGATGAGGGAGAGTATGGCTTGGATCTCCTAGAGATCCTCCTGCCTCTGCCACTGAGTACTGGGATTAAAGACATGCACCAGCCCAGCTTTATAAAATTTATTTTTAAATAAATAAATAAATAATAAAGTTTGTGAACTTCTGAGATGGCAATCCAGTTAACTTAAGAAGGACATATGACTGACTAGGCTAAATGTTTAACATACTAAACTGACAAAACATCAAACTCAACTAACAGAGCATACACACTATACCCCAGGAATATTACCATGTACCGGAAAATACAAGATCACAAAAGGAGACTGAAAACTGGTAGTCGTGGTAAATTGTAAGCATTAGTCAATTTGTACCATTTGTTTTTTAGACTTTGTGGCAAACATTCAGTTCATTCATTACCTACACTAGACAATAAAATTCTTCAATTTCCAATTCGGAAGGTGGGGCAATTCACTAAATCTTCTTCCAAAAGTAAAGAAAATTTATGCATTTAGGGTTGGACTGTAAGGTTTGCTCTATACCCTAATAAATATGAAATATTTAAAACAATGAAAGAAGAGCCCGGCATGCTGGCACATGCCTTTAATCCCAGCAATCAAGAGGCAGAGGCAGGTGGAGCTCTGTGAGATTGAGGCTAGCCTGGTCTACATAGTGAGTTCCAGGTCAGTTGAGGCTATGCGGTGACCCTGTCTCAAACAAAGCAAAACAAAATAAAAGATTTAATTTTTTCTCTAATTTAAGAATGCTTTCACAGAATGAGTATACTACTCATAAGAATCTCAGAAACGTCCAACTCTGTTTTGGACAAGGTCTCATACTGTGAACTTGTGGCAATCCTCCTGCCTCAGATTCCAAATGTGATTACAAGTATGAGCCATCACAACCGGCTTTATTTTTTCAAGGAAACTTTGTAAATACAAAAACTATTTCAATTTCTTTTTATCTGTTTACAGTCTACAAATATATAACTTAGAGAGATGCCCAAACCATAACCATGCTATTAAGTTATCTCTAAAACAATTTTCATCAGGTCCAAAAACAACAGAGAGTAAGTCTAACTGGAAGAGATTTATTTTGCTGACATATTATTCCACTTGGTTTAGCTTCCTTCCATCTATCAACTCATCCCCTTCCCACTGCTAACCCACATTAAATAACTGTTTAAACTGCCAAATATTTTAAGATCTATAGATAGTTGGCTCAATAAACTCATCTTGACATATTTCTACTGAATCATAAAAATTCCAGAAGTCAATTAAAGTGAATGTTTTTAAGCACGGGAAAACTGATTTCACATTTCATCTCAAGTATACACAAGCAAGGAATTATGATGACCTCCTTTCACTCACAGTTAAGAACAAGAATTGAATTGTATTACACCTAATTCATCTACTGCTTATACTGCTCTGACACATATCTCCCTTTCCCAACTTCATTCCATTCCAAGTTTTAGTCTCTGGGTTTTATCATTCATGACTGCTTACAACTTCCTGTCTTGATTCAAGAGTGCTCAAATTTGGGAAGTACTTCTGGAAGCAGATTAAACAGCTCAGTTTTTTAAGACCAAACTGCAGCAAAACTCCACATCCTGTAACAGAGCCTGTATTTCTTCTCCTATGGAGTTAAGATTAATATATACCATACTAAACTAAACAAACCACGCACAGACATTATCTTGTTAATCTTTACAACATTTCTATAAGGAAGTCAGGAGGTGATAGCATCTATCTGGGGAGATCTCCATCCTTTTCAGATTCTTCAAGCAAGTTTCTTAGACTATAATGTTATCTGATATGCTACTAAAATAACCTGTAAGATGCAACTGCATCTTAATAATTTAAGAGAGCAACTGAAATGAATCAGCAGAGCCTTCCTTTTATTTGTACATCTCTCTAAAGTAGAAGTTTCAACAGTACACCAGGACCTAATAATCCTCTTACCTCTTTCTCATACCGTGAAATAAATCTAATAAAGGTTCTAGCCCCCTTAAGGAAAAGAACCAAGCTTGTAGTCCTCTTTATCTTTACAAACTCTACCGCCAGTAACTAAACAGTTGGTCAGAGGAAATTTCTGAGGTACACAGAAAAGCTGGAATCAGACTAGCTCCGTTTTCTAACCACTAATAAAAATGGGCCTAAACCAACAATTCTGGAAGCTCAGTCTAGCACCCAAAGCCCCCAAGAGCCTTTCAGAGAGCCTGCACTGTCAAAGCAATTTTCACAACACCAAGATGTCACCTGGCCTTCTGACCTTCATCCTCTCAGGAATGCACATGAAGTCAGTCAGCAAAAGCTCCATGATACGTGATTTCACAATAAACTGTGCAATGAAGCAGACAGGCGAACCCAGCTGTCTCTGTGCAGCTGCACAGTAAAGACTCTTACAGAAATGTGAAACAGCATTTGTCTTCTGTCTTACAAAACAGTTTTTGGGTTTTTGTTTTTGTTTTTGGTCTTTTCTTCCTATAGCCACAGCTGGCCTGGATTCCCATGGAGACTGGCCTCGAACTCACAGAGATCTGCCTGCAAACTCACAGAGATCTGCCCGCCCCTGCCTCCCAAGTTTACAAAAGATTTTACAAAAATGTTATTTATATAAATATGCAGGGCAGTTTATTGCTGTGGGTTTTAAATAACAGGAATTTCTAACATTCATTAGTTTTAAGTTTCTAGTAAAGCAAATGCTTAAAGATATAATGATATTTAAACACAAAAATCTCTGCAAGCACTCAGCAATTTTTAAAAATATAAAGGGTTAAGAGGGATTCGGATAGGGGAGAGGATCTAATATGATCAAAATATATGAAATTTGCAAAAGTTCAATTTAAAATTTTTTTAAAGACTATAAAGGGATAAATATAAAACTGGAAGGCTTGGTGACAGGTGATCCAGGCAATTCATCAATTACTGTGGACCTGACAGAAAGAGAACAGGCTAGACTGTTCCTCCTTCTGAGAGAAGCGTAACAAACCACCTGTGAGGTTTCTTGCTACAAAAACAATGACTGACTCTGAGCAAACTTCTATTTCAAATTCCCCTACAAATTTATAGGAAACAGAGGGTTCAGAAGATTACATTAAATACTAAGATCAACACTATAAGACAAATGGCCAGCTCTAGTCAACAAATTGCAAAAAATTAGAAAGGGAGAACTTAAAGATTAAAAGATAGTTCAGAGACTAAGTGCAGTAAGACCTTATTTAGACAAAATAGAAAACCATGAGACACACATGACAATTTGTACACTAAATATTTTATATAAAGGAACTATTAACATATAATATTGGCATTGTGGTCATCATCTTTAAAGGCTGATTCCATATCTTTCATAAATTCACACTACTTATTGGTGAAATGTCAGGATCTAATACTACCTCAAATTAATAGGGATTGGGGAAAATGGATGAAATAAGATCAGCCATCAACTGATAAATACTAAAGACACATAATGACATATTCATACATAGGTTTCTTTACTCCTTTTCCTTTGCTTCTTTGTTTGATTTTTCTATAACAAAGTTTGGGGTGTTTTAATGTTCTTAAGCCTAAAAGCATTAAAACCAGTGTTGCTTCTCACCAGGCTCCTGGAAAGGGGATATTTCTGCCTCTCACAGCACCCCCAATGCTTTGCTTCACCTTTCTTTTTTTGTTGTTTGTTTTTTGACAGGGTCGCCCTAGTCCCAATTTGTCTGGAACTCACTATGTGGACCAGGCTGGTCTCGATCTTACAGAGATCTGCCTGTCTCTGCCTCCCAAGGGCTGGGATTAAAGGCGCGCACCACCATGTTGCTTCACCATCTAAGTGCTGGCTCTCAACAACTAGCAAGAAGGAGAGAGCATAGAAAGGAAGCCTGAAAGTGTATCAGGAAGCAAGTACAAACTTCACACTAGAAGGCAATGTTCTTGTCCCAACTAAACAAACACAAGCAACTTGGAATTATAGCCTGCATCATAAAATGAAGGAACACTTTAGAAGACAAATCCAGGTGGGGGAAGAGGAGGATGAGGGGATACGGTGCATTTTAAGATAACTTTTCCCACTAAGTCCTTTGCTTCAGGTACATCAAAGACCCTGAGTAGTCTTCACATTTTGTTTAGAACATCTTGAATTTTAGAGATATTGAAGGACTATCCTTAAAAGGTGTTTGCCTGAGGTATGCACAAAGTCCCTCACACTAAAAAGATCATGTAAAGATAGGGAACTAAGGAACAAATAATCTTAAATTCAGAGTTTCTTGCACAATGATCTGAATGGAACTTAAAACAACTAAAGGTTAAAAAAAAAAAAAAAATCACAGAAGCCTTAGAACTTGCTTTGCATAGTAAGAAAAAGGTAAGCCTTACCAGAATCAGACATGGCTACTCTGGTACCATCCAAATTTCAAATATCCTATACTGTCATCAGACCGTAATGGCTAATGGCTGGTTCAGGACATGATCAATGCATTCACGGAGCTTATATAACACAAAAACACCATAATCATCTCTAAGAAGTATTTTGATCATCTATCCTTAATTTAAAAATTCTCAAGTATTCCTTTAAAAAATGATGCATGGAAAAAGGAAAATATATACTGAAGTTGTTAAATTGTTTATAAATGGATAAACAATTGTTCTTTTTCTTTGTTCTTAGTAGGCTACTCTTCTAAGGGAAAATGCCAACATTTTTAACCTAAGTGTGCACAAAATGGCAAAACAAGTACTTGTTTAAAATAAGAAAGCAGTTAATCACATTTTTTCATTCCTTGAACTATAGCAAATTTGAACTTTTGCCCTCATTTTTAAAACTCAAAGTTTTAACAATAATAAAGACAAATTTTAAAATACTGATAGTATGTAATCAAAGTCTTAAGGAAAAAAATGCAAAAAGTTATTATGTTACAAGAAGGGGTTGCTATGCTGTTACTTCTTTTAAACTTTCTCAAAGATTATCATGGAGTCAGATAATAAAAAACTTTAAAAACCAAACTATCAAATCTATTTCCTGGAAGCAAAATTAAGATCAAATGAACAGTATATTTTAACATCTTATGCACTGCTATTACTAATTTTTTCATGGAAAAAATAAATACCAATTTTTATGAAAATTCTTCTTAGAAAAAGTAATAGGCTTTTAAATGTTTGGGGGGGGTTGCTTTGTTTTGTTGTCTTTTTGAGTCAGGGTCTCCCTGTAGCCACAGCTGTCCTGGAACTCACTAGATATATCAAGCTGGCCTCCAACTCACAGAGATTTGCCTGCTTCTGCCTCCTGAGTGCTGGGATTAAAGGCGTGCATCACTACACCTGGCTGAAATGTTTTTTATAAAAACCTCTTGGTCAATTACATTCAGAAAAATTCCATTAACTAAGCCATCACCACTATCATCAGGCTTCCTGAAACAGCAATGTTACATGGGATTAACCAACATAATATCACAATAACAGCAAGTACTCTGTCAAATTGTTGGCAGATATTTTCTAGTATTCAATATTAAAAATGTAGCTCACAATTTTCATAAGGGGCTATCCTAAGTTTCCCTACAAGATTTAAGAATATTTCTCAACATTTGTGATTTGGGGGCACTCTAGGGAAAAAAAAATTAAATATCAATGAAACCATTACTCCATCTGGAGATATGTAAGTCTTTAGAAGAATCTTCTTAATCTTACATGGCAAGCAAGTGCTGAATATATTAAGATAGTAGATTCTCAAGAGAAAAAAAAAAGGCAAAAAAAATACCTTTCCCTTAATCAGCTTGCCAGCTACAGTATTCCATTCATTTTAGGACTGAAGTGCTTCTCCAGGAGTTGTGTGAGTAGATTTCACTCATACAGGAATGTTTCAATCAGTACACTAGAAACACAGGCCGTGTGTTCTGTGCACTTAGGTGGAAGTAGCTACTCTGAATTCAAATATTTTGCTGTCTAGAAGCAGAAGCCTGGCAGAGAAAAAGCACTTATACTCAGAGAGAAAGCACTTACACTTAGGTGGTTTGCCCTTGGACATTCCACTGAATCAATTAAAAAAAAAAAAAAAATCAACATTTCTTTCTAACAGTAAGCTTGGCTCTTGCATTAAGCACAGGGTTTGGGATCCCACGGGCTATGGTGGCAGATGCCACCTGAGTGGCCCCTCCTCGACATCGGTCTAGCCTGAGGCTCCTGAGTGGGAGGATGCTGGGGGGGGGGGT
>NW_008330777.1:3580042-3580552 GCF_000622305.1 Nannospalax galili
AAAGACAGGTTTTATGTTTCTTGTGGAAAACATGTGGTTGGATATTTAGTGGAAGACCACATAAAAGCTGGAATAAATCTGGACTAAAAAGTGGTATGATTAATTAATATTTTAACATAAATATATCCTACTTGACAAGACCAAACTATCTTCTCAAAGCCTTTGTGTATCTTATACACTGGTACAATTCTTATAAAAACTCTTTCATTAACCCAAATATTTTCAAAGCCTCTCTTTCAGAATTTCTCTTGGTGATCTGGCATAGTCTCTTGAACAATATCAGGTACAGGCTTTCATAGATATTTCTGATCAAAGTGAGGAAATTTCCATCTATTCCTAGCTGATAAAGCGATTTTTGTCATGAATGAGTACTGGATTTTGTCACAGGCTTTTTCTTATTGACTGATATAGTCACTTTTTTTCTTTTCTTCTTTAGTCAATTAATGAAATGGTTAACTTTAATTTTCAAATCTTCAACCAGCTTTGCATAGCTAGGATAGACTGTACTAG
>NW_008330777.1:3580660-3588043 GCF_000622305.1 Nannospalax galili
ATAAAGCAATAGCATGTAAGTACTCAGAATGATTTATATTAAAAGGTCACAAATCTGTAGGGCATTTTTTTCACAAGTAGCATTGTGATGTATTACCAATTCATGACATTAATAATGACCAAACTGCTCTAAATAAGCACCTAAGGATCATCTTTCATTACTCCACTTCTAACACTAAGGACAGTGAACTCTACCTTCAAAATATATCCCATAAGTAATCTTCTTTCCATCACTCATATCTCTACCTGGTCTCTCCCATACTACTACACCCGCCCTCCCTCTCCCTCCTTTCTTTTCGCTTCCTCCCTTCTTCCCTCCTTCCCTTCCTTTCTTTCTCTCTGTCCTTTTCAAGCACAAAAACTACTCTTTACTTAAAACCTAAAGTAATATTCCAAGACAAAAATTAGATCAAGATACTGGGTGTGGTAGTAAGCACCTATACCTCTATAGGTATAAGCATTCAGGAGTGAAGTGTGGACTACACAGTGAGTTCAAGGCCAACCCAGTTATACAGTGTGACTGCCTCAAAAAACTGAGGACTGAAAAGATGGATTAGTGGACAAAGTGCTTGCTGCTGTATAAATATGAAGACCTGAGTGTGACTCACCAACACCCACATAAAAGGCAGTGCAACCGCACATCTGTAACCACAGCACTGGCAGAGGGAGGGAAGACAGGCCAACCCCTGGAGCTCAGTGGTCAACCAGCCTAGTTGAAACAGCACTGTTCAGGTTCACTGAAGAATCCCTGTCTCAAAAAATAAGCTTGAGCGTGATCAAGGAAGATGCCTGGCACCAATCTCTGGCCTCTACCAGCACACACTCATGCAATGGTATCACATACACACACACTAGGGATATAGCTCCCTGATGCACTTTCTGTGTGTCATAAGCTGTGTTTTTGAACACACTGGAAGAACATTCCCTTGAAGTCTTTTCAAGTTCTGTTTTCTCTACCTAGAACTCTCCCCTTAACTCCTTCCCTTAATTTTTACATGACTGGCTCTATTCCCAAATTCAGATAGTTCTCAAGTCAAAAGCCTGTCCTCACAGCTTTCCCTGCTAGCCTTGACATGCTCACACAACTCTGTAGCCCCCGCCTCCTGCCATTTCCTTGTCTAATCCTCCTCACAGTACCTACCACCAGATTTTCTATCTGCTTCGCATCATATACATATGCTGCAGCCAGAATCTGTTTTAGCTTGCATGTACCACACACACACACACACACACACACACACACAATCTAACTTTGTATTCCACAAAATTTCAAACATATAGGCATAAAAAAAAAAACACTAAAATGTCTTCATTCATCCATCAGCAGTTTTCTACAATTATAAAGTTCACTTATACTTCTATTTACTGCCCCGTCTATATTACTTAGAAGAAAATCTCAGTCATTTCATCTAAATACAGCCATGCTTTATCTCAAAAAGGATTCCTTTAAAATATATACTAAACCATTATCACAGCTAAAGTGATCAATACCCCCCCAACATTGTAAAGCATCCAGTTGGATGTCTCAATTACTAAGATGACAAAAAGTATTAGGTGCGTCAATTTAATCATGCTTCTGACTCCTCCACAGGGAACTAGAGGGAAACTGCAAAGCTAGAGAAGGGAGCTAGCTCCTCCTTTGGCTCTGCTCCCTGTTCCCGCCAGTCACCTAACATCCCTTCTTCACTGCTGCCATACTCCTTCAAGTAGCATGACTCAGGATCAACTTTCCTCTGTCCCTAAGGGACCCTAGCTGCTGAAAACAGGAGACACCATTCACTGATCTTCGTATGCCCCACCCCCTTTCAAACCCAGGACAAACCAAATAGTGGCCCCTCTCAAAGGCCTGAGTTTCTGCCCCCATTGGCCTCTCAACAAGCTTCTAAATGCTTGAAAATTGAGAATATAGTCCCCTAGCCCATTTATAAAGACATATATTGAGGGCTGGAGAGATGGCTCAGTGGTTAAGAGCACTGACTGCTCTTGCAGAGGACCCGGGTTCAATTCCCAGCACCCACATGGTGGCTACAAACCATCCTTAACTCCAGTTCCAGGGGAATCTGAAGCCCTCTTCTGACCTCCACGGCATCGCATGACACGGGTGCACTCACATGCATGCAGGCAATACACTCATACACATAAAATAATTTTATATAAAAATAATTTTAAAAGACATATATTGATATAAAGCTACTAAAAATGCAATCATTCTGATATAGATTTGGTCTAGAGTACTAAAATCAAGAGCCAAAAATAAGCAGAATGCTTTATATTAGCATTTTTGATTTTTCATGTAGACACTTCAAAATGGGTTACATTTCTCCACTTAGAACTCCCAGAACCTGGGTGTGGGGATGTAGCTCAGTTGTGAAGCACATTCCTTACATTTATCAAGTCTTAAGTTCATGCCAAATTTGGAAGAAAAAAAAGGGAATGAAAAGAGTCAATTGAGACATCAAGTAAACAAATGACACTATTGCTGGCTTTAGAATTTTATTTCTCTTGTTTCAGACATAAAAATAACTGCAAGTCTTCTGTAATCACAGTTAATTTTAGACTATCTGCATGTGAGTTAGCCATGACAAATCATACTTTGTGCTCTCCTGGGAATTCTAAATCACCTACTCCTTTTTAGGACAAATACTCTGATGTATTCTCTGAGATCTACTTTTACTTCAGAACAAACAGGGCTAAAAATAATTAAATAATTATTTAGACTCTAAAGACTAATAAGACTCTAAAATAATTAAAGACACAAAAGCAATATGAGGCTATTGGGTTTGCTTAAAGTACTCCTAAAAGGTGACAGTGATCCTGTTGTGAAGTTAGAGTCATACTTCTCAAATCAGAAATTCAGAATAGCTTATCTTCTCTGGGTTTTGCTGCCTAAGTCTACACACAGGAGTGACAGCATTTGATTTGCCCTAAAGCTGCTCCAAAGAGTCAGTGAGGTAATCCAGGTAACACACAGAAGAGGGGAAGGTCTGGGAAGCACAGGACTGCCTATTATCAAGAAGAATTGCTTGCTCTGAAATACAAGCTCATCCACAATCAAATTCTTTGCTCATCCACAATCAAAATCATAAAGTATTCTAAACGCCAGCTATGGTATGTTATTTCTGTTGACTGTTATCTTGGAAATATCAACAACAATAACTCTAAATATGAAGCATCTTTCCTATGTACTTTATCCAATTGAGGACATTAATAAGGGAGCTAAAGAGATACAAGACCAAGAGCATGTCAGTAAACTGCACTCAACTACAGTGTTCTAATGTTTCACATACGTCTCTCCAAATGGAATATGGCAACAAGCTCCCAAGCAATCCCCCCTCACTTCCCTTCTTCCTCTAATCAGTTCTGGGCACCACAGCCAATAGCTGATCTCATGAAAAATCCACTCTCAGATCCTGGTCCAGTTCTCCTGGAGACTGACACATACCTCAGGTCCAAAATCTTAAGTGTAGTTTGTAAGGTCCTTTGCTATTCTGCACCCCAAATTTTACTGACTATGACTTCCTAATATAAACACTATCTCAACCAGGTTTGTTCCACTGCTCACTTTGCTCTTCCATATTGATAAACTGTCTTCTTCATTTGTCAATTTCTTATCAGTCCTTCAAGATCCGCCTCAAATCTCATGTTCCCTCCACATCCAATCCTCAAGGATCTCCTATAGGGTCTCTGTATTTACAGCACAGCTTAACATTTACATTTGACTATATACATTTGTTAATATTCCAGAAGCACTTTATATAATATTACTGAAGAACAAAGTCATGAAGTTAGAGTTTGTCCAATACTTGTCAGTGCTAGAAAAAGAGCAAGTATGGCAATTCCAATGTTTAAGTGTCTAACCTGCAACACAGAAGTAGCAAATGCATGGTAAGCCCCAAACAATACTGTATTTTGTGATGAATACCACAGCTAGGTATCTGTGGATAAGTAAAGATATCCACATGATACTGATAACAAAAAGCTTGTCACAGTGTTTGCAGAATGATTACATCTCTAGATATGTAAAAACATTTATTTTATGTACACACTGAAAAATAATCACAAGAATTTTAATACAAAATTGTAAAGCAACAGCTATCATTGGACAATGAAAGCTGAGCTTATGAAACAAAGTGATACAGTCTGCTTCCAAAAGAAGTATAAAAATTCATGATATAATGTCAAGTTTAAAGCTAGGTTACTAAAAACCACACGTAGAACTTAATCACAATACACAGAACATGAAAGTTTCTTGTAAATTTTAATCTACAGCTGATCTTACACAAACCTCATTTTTTAATCCATTTTCATTAATTGATTTTGTACTTGTATTTGTGTACCACCGTGCCCAGGAGACAGGAGAGAACTTTTGGAAATTCAATCTCTCCTTCCACACCACATAGGTCCTGGGGATTGATTCAAGTCTTCAGGCTTGGGGGCAAGCACCCTTATCCACTGAGCCGCCTGTCATCCTCAGATTTTCTATAATAAGAAGTCATTTTTAAAAAATAAATCTCTTCAGGTGGTTCATTCCCTTTTATATTTGCTATCTACTTGTGTGTGTGCATGCTGTGGCTCACATGTGGAGATCAGAGGACAACTTGCAGGAGCTGGTTCTCTCCTTCCACCATGGGAGTTTCAGGGATTGAACTCAGGTCACTAGACTTGGCAGCAAGTGCCTTTACCAACTGAGTCATCTCACCAGCCCCCAATATCATTACTTTTAGCATCCAAAATAAATAAATGAGCTGGCAACATGGCTCAGGGAGTAAGGTGATAGCCATACAAGAGCCTCAGCACCCACTTGAGAGGTGGAGTAACATGTTTGTAACCCTAGCACTAGGGGATGGTGGGGACTGAAAGACATCCAGAGCCTGATGGCCAGCCTAGTCTAGCTGAAAAAGGGTTAAATTCCAGGTTCAGTGAGAGACTGTGTCTTAAGGGAATGAGACAGAGAACAATAGAGCAGGAAATCCAACATCCTCCTCTGGCCTTTGCCCACGTATGCACAGGTGTGCATACTTGCACACAACACACACACACACACACACACACACACGGTGGAGAATAATGGAGGAAGATATTCAATAATGACCTCTGACCTCCATACATGAAGGTACAGGTGTGGACACTTACTGGTACATGTGCACACACAAAGAAAAGTAAATAAACATCATTCCTAAAAACACGATTTGGAAAAGCACTTGGGTTCCTCAAAAACACAAGAGGGAAACAGAGGAGAGGAAGGAAGTTGCACAAAAATAAAGGATTCAAAGGTAATGCTTATCTGTTAAGCACTTGTATTTCAAGAATGGGCAAAACCTAAAAACACAGCAAATACCTGCTTTTATATTCAGTGCAGGGGAAGCCCAAACTCAATAAACAATATTAAGCTATAAATTATTTCACAGTGACTTACACCTGGGTCAGATTCTGGCAATTTTTAAACATTTTTATATTTTATTTACTTATTTATTTTTGTGTGGGTGTGGGTGTGGGTGCATGCATGCACATGTGAGAGGGGGTGTGCATGCCATGGCTGTGTATGGAGCTCAGAGGACAACTTGCAAGAGTGAATTTTCCCCTTCCACCATCATATGTGTCTCAGAAATCAAACTCAGGTCATCAAATTTGGCAGCAGGTGCCTTACCTGCTGAGCCATCTCCCCAGCCGAGACTCTGGCAACTTAATACCCCCACTTCGTTCTGCCCACCTCCAAAAGTCATTCACAAATTTCTATTTACTTTCTAACCCAGAAATCTGAATTTATTTACTTTAGTGTCTATTTTTTTGTTTTGGTTTTTGAGACAGGGTCTCCCGGCAGCTGTAGAACAAGCTGGCCTCAATCTCACAGAGATCTGCCTGCCTCTGCCTCCCAAGTGCTGGAATTAAAGACATGCATCACCACACCCGGCATTGTATCTATTATTTTTATACTATTTTATTTGTTTTTGTTTGTTAGTTTGTTTTTGTGACAGGGTCTCACTATGTAGCCCTGGCTAGCCTGGAATTCACAGAGATCCAGGGTGCCGGGTTAAAGGTGAGCACTATTTTATATAGTTTGTTATTCTTTAGATTTATCTCTTCCTAAACAAAACAGTCCTCTGAAGGATTTCACATTAGGCAAGCAATCTTGTTCCTTTCCAGAACTATGAGCGTAATTGTACATACAGGTATGAACAGAGGAAGGAAGCACCCGGCCAGCAACACTAACAAAGAACAACAGAATCACATCTAGGCCTGCTGCAGGGATCCATCCCAAGCCCAGCCAATCATTCCTCTTTACCATTTTGCCTCCACTCGCTCACTCCCCACCACAAATTCTCTGCACATCAAAGTTGCCTCTGTTAGAACATATCCTAGTTATTTCCAACAATGATAACCAATGTGTGAGCACTGGCATCCAAGCAGATCTGATGTCAAAGCCAAGTTCTGCCAGTATAGCTTTGGGCAAGACTCAACTTCTTTGAGGCTCAACTTCCTTGTCTTGTAAAATGATGGAAAAAAACCTACCTGTGTGAGTTAGTGTGAAGGATGAGAACTAACAGAGAAGCCTCTGCTCAGCCCCTGCTGGGCATACGGTCGGCATATAATACAAAGCCATGATTCCCAGCGCTGAGCCTCTGTCCCTGCACTATGCTCTAACAGCTGAAATGTTACTGTCCCCTCTCTACGTGAAAACCTCTTCCTGTCAAATAAAACCCAGGGCATACCACCACCTCATCTGATACAAAGCCTTCCTCGATTCCCTTAATCACTGCCTCCATATTCAATGCTAGCACAATGTCTGCTTGGCCACATCACTGTTCTTAATATAGAAAACTGCTATTATTTGGTGTGGTTTTTTTTGTTGTTGTTTGTGTTTTTTGTTTTCTGAGCTGACTGGAAGTTCCTTAAAGACCAGTGAAAATCTTTGTGGCACCGAGTCTAAAGCACACAGCAGGCATTGAAAAACCATTGAACAAGATTCTACCAGAATGCTGCAGCATACAAGGGGGAGAAATGACAAGAGCAAGTGTTGCTGGGAGATCAGACAGGATAAAAACAGAAGACAGTCTGCCACCTTCAGCAACGAGGACATAAGCAACCTTAGCAAGATTAATTTCAATAAGCAGAAGCTAAAACATGGCAGTCAGCAGGTAAAGATAATACCTTTAAAAACAGAGCCAGTGGCTGGAGAGATGGTCCTGTCAATAAGGGCTTGCCTCACTGATATGAAAACTTGAGTTTGTTCCTTAGCACCTACGTAAAAAACCAGGAGTGGTGGCATTTGCTTGTAATCCCAGTGCTTGGGCAGGTGCCGGTGCGGGGTGGGGGGGTGGGGAGGCGGTGTAGAGACAGGAAGACCCCCCCCCCCCCCCCCGCGCTGGCCCCCCCCCCCCCCCCC
>NW_008330777.1:3588106-3599184 GCF_000622305.1 Nannospalax galili
GCTTGCTGGCCAGCCAGCCTCGCATCTAATTGACAAGTCACAGGCACCAGTGAGAGACCCTATATCAAAACACAGAAGTGGTGCCATACACACATACGAATAGGCTCGTGGGCGTGCATGTGCACATGCATATACACAGGGTGGAGAAAAGAGAAAAGAAATGAAAGAAACTTAAGGCGAAAAAGTAAATTGAAAGTGAAACAGAATTAATGGAACATTTCTACATGGCAAGAGGAACCAGGAGGTAGAGGCTGTTTGAGAAAGAAGGAACAAAATAAACAAGATTCTTTATCTCTAAGGGAGGACTGTTGAGGGAAGAATCTGCTAGATCAGCTAGAGCTAAGGATGAGAAAGAATGAGGTTGAATGCAACTTAAGTTGTGAAGTAACAGTAGTCCAAAAACAGATTTTTGTGGCCCAGACTGATCTGGAACTTGGTGATTCTCCTGCCTCAGCCTCTGGAGTTCTGTGATTGTACATGTGCACCACTGTACCCCAGCTTTTAGACTAGACTACTTCTTTTTTTAATATTTTATTATTTTTTGTGTGTGTATAAGTACATTGCCTGGACAAGTGCACCCGTATTGTGCAATGCCCTCAGAGGTCAGAAGAAGGCATCAGATCCCCTAGAAGTGGTTGTTAGCCACCATCTGGGTGCTGGGAACCAAACCTGGGTCCTTTCCAAGAGCAGTCAGCTTTCTTAACTGCTGAGCCATCTCTCCAGTTCCTGTACTAGGCTACTTCTAAAGACTTTCCCAGTCTGAAACATGCAGTTATAGAATTTTCCAAGCCAATGGACTACCTCTGTCATCAAGCTCCTCCTTTCCTTTCACCAAAGCCTACCCACCACTCTGACTATAGTCTTGAGGACTCCCACTCCAGCTCAGTGTCAGCTCCTTACACTTTCTCTATGTCACACTCAGAGCGATCTTCCTATGTCACAGTTTTACATATTTTATACTAAAGTGGACATAGATACAGATAAATGGATAGGCAGACATGGGTATATATGCATAAGCTATAACATCTGTTTTTATAAAGGAGATCTGTGGGGGTGATGAGATGGCTCAGCTGATAAGGCCTGCCACTATATCTGATGACCCTAGAACTCACGTTGCAAAAGGAGAGAACAGACTCCCATAAATGTTCTCTGACCTCCACATGTGCCCTCACTATGGCATACAAGCACAACTCCACCCCAGACACACAGCCTCACACAAAATTGCTAAAAAGAAATGTAATAAATTAAATAAAAGCAAAAAAAAAAAAAGTGTATTTATTCCAATACAACTAACACGTTAGGAAAAAGTTGACCATTACATTAACTTTACATTGATATATATGCAAATGTAAGAAACAATAGGTAAGCATAGAAAACTGCAAACAAGCCACACAGAAATATATGAAGGCTGGGATGTGGTTCAGTGGGTACAATGCTTGCTTGCAGACATACAGTTCCTGAGTTCCATCCCCAGCACCACAAAAACTGATGGTGGTGCCAACCCATAATCCCAGCACTCAAGGCAGAAGGTTCAGAAGATGAAGGTCATCTTCAGCTACAGAGCAAGTTTGAGGCCAGCATGGGATGAGAGAGAGACAGAGAGAGACAGAGGGAGAGAGAGAGAGACAGACAGACAGACAGACAGACACAGAGACAGAGAGACAGAGAGAGAGAAATACACTTCTAACTTCACTTTACTGCATATCATGAGCCTCAACCCACCTGTACTTCCAACCCAGTTCTAGATAATTCTCCACTTCACTATTAACAATTCTCAAGCTGCAATGCCTTTGATACCCACAGTTTATTTAAAAAACATTTCTTCAAAATCAGGCATCATATTTATTTTGGCATTATGCAGTGCTTAATCACGCTGTATGTGTAAAACTGCTTATCCTAACTAGGTTTGTCTCTCTTACCATGTCACTAAGTTTTTAAATGAGCTGCCCTCTTTTCCATTTTTACAGATGTCTTACAGTTCTTATTAAGATTTTTCATACTGTAATGAGTGTTAGAAACTTAGATGGGGAATTACTGAACACACACATTTGAACTACTGCAGCTCTGCCCACTTATTTCCTAGTGAATTCAAAGTTACAGTGATAAGGCAACAATAAGGGACAACATCCTTCACATCAACTGAAGGTCCCACTGCACAGGAGACTGACTATTCAGTGTCAGGTGTCACCAGTGTTGGTGTCAGTGCCTTCCAGATACTTCTCTTGAAGAATATATTGGAAAACACCTGAAATAATGAAGTAAATAGCTGTTTATCTAAAACAAAGTATCTGTGTCCAAAGGAAAGGCACCTATGAGGACAGAGAGTGGTGGAGTTTTTTCCCAGCAACCGAGTGCTTCAGCATTTAATACCAGAATCACAAAATACACTCGTCTCCATTTTCAAAGAAAACACTACTTAAAACCACTCTGGGTGAGTTGGTAAACACATACAAATCTGTATTTGCAGAATGCCTTCATTTCTTATATGAGCACCAACAAACAAGACTAGACACACAAAATAGACAATGAATGGGCTCCTCTCTCCATTCTTACATTTGTTTCTGTAAGTGAACTGCATTGACCACATTACATTTTGGAAAGAAAAAAAAAAAACAGTATTTTTATCAGCAGGAAAAAAAAATCTAAGATTACATAAATTTATTTTCGATCAACTTTTGCCTTAATTATAGAATATAAAGAAGTCTTGTCAAAAATCTAAGCCCTAAAAGAAACTTCTGTGATGGAATCAGGGACTACAACTTTACTGTATATACTAAAATAATTGAGCCATCCACTTTTTTTCCTGTTCTGGGAACCAAACCTTGCTTTACCAATGAATTATACCCCCATCCCCAAACTGTGCACTTTAGTTATTTTGATTTTTTTATTATATATATGTGTATGTGTGTGTCTATGTCTATGTGTGGTATGTACATGCGAGTGCGGGTTCCCTTCGAGGCCAGAGACATTAGAGTCCCCAGAAGCTGAAGTTAAGGTGGGTGAGAACCACCAGACATGGGTGCTAGAACTAAACTTCGGTCCTCTTAACTGCTGAGCCTCCAGCCCCCAAACTGTGCACTTTAATATTTTATTTTATTTTATGTGTATGAGTGTACTGCTTTCATATTAAGTAAGTGTGCCTATGTTAGGCAATGCTAGCAGAGGTTAGAAGAGAGCGTCGGATTCCCGCAGATCTGGAGTTATGGAGGATTGTTAGCCACCACGTGGGTGATAGGAATTGAACCTGGGTTCTCTGCAAGAGCAGTCAGTGCTCTTAACCACTGAGCCACCTCTCTAGTATTCCTTTTTCAATGCTAAAAATATTCTGAAATGCTAAAATAAAAAATTATATTGATATTATATAGAAAGTTATCCAAGAAATAATAGTTTATACATCCACAGATAAGCTCGATCTTAAATGATAACATAAGATATTAAACATTGTTTTTTCCTCTATTCTTTTTCAATTAATCCTATAAACTTAGCTCCCTAGTATTTATTAGAGTCTGAAAACAAAGTGTGATGGGCAGTGTTACAGACCCTAAAAAAATAATAACTTTCAGAATTAATAAAACTATTACTTCAAATTCAACACAAAAACAACATTGTTTGACAAATACAGTAAGCTAGGTGTGATAGTACATACTTTGATCCCAGCACTCAAGAGGCAGAAGCAGAGGCAGGCAGACCTCTGTGAGTTCAAGGTCAGCCTGGTCTCCAGGCCAGAGCTACATAGCAAGACACTGTCAAACAAAAAATAAAAAATAAAAAAATAAAGAAAAAAGAAAGAAAAGAAAAGCACAGTGGGCCCTCCCCATCAAAAGTAAATAAATGGCATATCTAAAAATAATCAGAGCATTAACAATTAACAAAATCACATGCTAAGATTTGAACTTAGAACAGTGTCTTCCTTGATATATTTAATTTTGTTCCTTTTCAGAAATTTAATGTTCCACCAAATTTCATTTGTACATGGTACTAAGTAACAAAGTAGTAGATGGTTCCAACTGATTCTATATAGTAGGCATTATGTCTATAATGTAATTGTCTAAAACTTAAAGTTCCTTCTTAACTAAATGTGTTCATAATCTATCACTAGTCCACAAAGTCAACAGTCTCACATGTAAGAGAAAACAAAAGGAAAACAATTCTGCTCTTAATAGAAGTTTTGATGAGAGGAGCTGGAAAGATGACTCAGCAGTCAAGAGAACCGGGGTTTGGTTCCCAGCACCCACATGGCACCAACAACTGTCCATAACTCCAGTTCCAGGGGATCTGACGCCCTCTTCTGACCTCTGTGGGCATTGCTTGATATGGGTGCACTTACCCAAATGCAGGTAATACACTCATACACAAAATAAAATTTTTAAAGTTTTTGATGAGAAGGCCAAAAAACTATTAATGTTTGAACGCCAGTTATTAAAGATATTTATAGGCATAATTGTGTGCTTTCCCTTAACCATATGTAAATTATGAGGAACATTTAAGTTTTACTTACATATTAAATATTGGATTTTTTTCTATAGTCTAGCCTTTTACAAATGTTTGGGAAAAAAAGCAAAGTAGATGCATTTTGCATTAAATGCATAGCGGTATATAAATAAAGTGCTGTGAATTTCCAAGTAGCTCATGCTGTCTTCTGTTAAAATACCTTAGAAAGTTTTAAGAAGAAAAAAAAAAGAGAATGTTTATCATCCTTGAAACAAGTCCACTGAACAACAAGCAGTTATCAATGTATTCCATATAACAACTATCATTTGAACACTTTTATAATATTCCATAAACTTTTTTTTTGAGGCACTGTCTTCTGTGGAGCCCAGGCTGCCCTCGAATTCCCAATCCTCTGTCTTAGTTTTCAAAATATGCCCACAAACATTCATGTTTGATTCCCATATCAATTCTGTTGGATAACCAGTATGAGTCTCAACTGATGAAGCAATAAACCAGTACAGGGCTATTCAAATCAGTTCTTTCAGATTTGTAGTACACATACAAGAATCACTCAAGAACATGTCAAAATACAGTCTCAGGTAACTCACCCCACCCAGGTGGATCCCAGAAGTTTGCACTCAAAACAACAGGTAAGTCTCACAGATGTGGGCTGTCCCCCACCCTGGCCACATTGTTAAAGATATTGTTTTAGCTAGTATGACTAAACCTGTAAGCAGTCTAAAAGCTCCACTGTTTTTCTTTTACTATGAATCAAAATTCTCAAATGGTTACATAATTGAGCTCTGCAGATCTCTACAAGAGATGAAAAAAATCTAAATGAATATAAAATATCATATTCTATTAAATTAAGTACCTCTAATATAAAACTCCAATAAAAATTATTAGAGGTAGGTGCCCAAGTTTTAAGAAACTTAAAATTGAGAGGATTCCACCAGAATTTCTTTCCTACAATATGTGGGGAAGACTGACTTTAAATTATTTTAAGTCATTACCATGTCACAGTTTGAAAACTATTGCAGTTTACCGAATGAAGAACTAAAACTTGGCCACCCACAGGTCCCAGGAGCATAATGAAAAACTCCAGATGAAAATACAAAAGCACTTAGAGCATAACCTTGTGCACACACTGAAAGTAATGCAACTGTCCACTTTAATTTTCTGTTCTGGGGATTAAATCTAGGGCCTCATGCATACTAGGCAAGCTTTCTATCAATGAATACTCCTGGTCCCATACTGTATACTTTAAAAAGGATAAATTTTATGATATATAGATCAACCAATTTTTAAAAGGGAAGAAAAAGGATGGAAGAAAATTTCAAGTCCCAATATTTACCAGCAATTTTAAGCTTGTAAAACCTCATATCGGCATTCCTACTAAACTACTAAACAGTACAGGTAAATTAGGAACTGCCTCTTGGTATTCCCATTATGTTCTAGACTGTCTACTTTCTATGTGATTAGTCAGGAGAGACACTAACAATGACTCAGAGTTGGAGAATATTTGACTTGTGAATGGAGGGCAGCAGGAACACTGCAGGCCCTTAGAAATGGAGCTTAATATCTTACTAAGCAGCATTTCCTAATCTACCTGGATTTATAAGGTTTATTAAATAGATCATGGCCCATGCAAGGTTCAGTAAATTTGCTAAATAATTGTTGCCTAAACTGTATCCATGTGAAATGTTTTCTCCATATTAAATATTCCTTTATCCTCACTTCTGCAATCCTGAGTTCAACTTCTGAAGTAATAACATCATCTGCAGGGGGAATAAAATGTATCATTTAAGTAGTAACAAAGTATAAATTTTTTAAATTACTAGCCAAAAGTAATTTTACAGTTTTCATTTTACTAATGCCTGGTGTTAAAAATCTTTAAGCCCTCTTCTGACCTCCACGGCATTGCACGACACTCACATACATGCAGGCAATACAGTCATATACATAAAAAACAATATATAAACTGGGCGTGGTGGCACACGCCTTTAATCCCAGCACTTGGGAGGCAGAGGCAGAGGATCTCTGTGAGTTCAAGGCCAGCCTGATCTATATAGTGAGTTCCAGGACAGCTGGGGCTACAGGGAGACCCTGTCTCAAAAAGACCAATAATAATAATAATAAATATTTTTTAAAAATCTTCTTGATAAACTATAGAAGAGCAAAAAGCAATCTCTTGAGCCTAAAAATTAACCTTAATTTCTATTCAATTCCATACCTTCACAGTTTCTCTCATTCAAATGCTTAAATATCTAAGGTAACTTTAATAAAATGTTAAGAGAAAAAGAAAAACTAAGGAAAAATGCTAAATAATTCAAGGTAGGCTAATTCTTTATAAAATATCGTTTTCCTCCAGACACAGACATACACAGACATACGTACACACATACACACACACACACTTCAAATGCTGCTCTTTCACGTCTATGTAATCTTTTTTAATTGATAGATAATAATTGTACATATTTATGTCTATGTAATTTGAATAATTTAAAATCTAAGCCTCTAATTCTAGTCTGGAAATGGGGATAAAAAGCTACATATTAGGATGCAATGGCCTCTAAGACATCACATAGAGGACTTTAGCCAGCCATTATGCAAACACAAGTTTAAATATATGTTAACTTTTAATGTAAACCAAGACTTCAATGCTATGCTTACCTATGGAAAAATCCTATTTTCTGTGGCAACTGTCTTCATGAAAACCTCCTTGGTGACAGGAGCATCATAAACAGAATAGATACAACTGTCCAGGATGACCACAATGCTCCCTCCTCTTTCAAGAGAGGTACACTGCTTAGGCAGTAAGCTATCCTCACTGGACTTACCATGTTTCCTTATATAATTTAAAAGTATCTTGTAGGCAATGCCTGTGTTCTGCCCACTTCTATATCCCCAGACTGTGACCCAGTGGTTTTTAACCCTGACTCACATTAGAACTACATGGGAGTTTATAAAAATATTAATGCCTGGGCTCTATCCCAAACCCATTAAATCACATGGGAGTGGGAGTGGAGGGCAGGAAGGGCCAGGAATCAGCAGGGGGAGCATTTATTTTAAGATCTGTACATGATGTCAACAAGCTGCCAAAGTTAAGACTCACTACACTCTGACACTTGAAATACTGTATTTGTGTGCACATGTATATAAGAATATACGTATGAATATATGGGCATCAGAATTTATGTCAATGCAAGAGATTCATCCTCAAGTTGGTCCCAGCTCAGTCATCTCTTCCCTTTAAATGCACAGCATTCTAATAAATAACCATTACATGTTTTACTGCCAAGCTTCCACACTGCTGAACTCAGTGCTTACACTTTTCTTCCTGTTGCTATACCCTACCCTTCTTTCTAGATTCCAGCCTTGCTCTCTCTAAATATATACTGTTTTATTCTTCATGTCTTGTCCAGTTTGCTTAGCCAATGCCATGAATACACACATGTAATAATCAGGTCTAATTTGAAAAACATACACAAAAGCTACCAGCAAGAAGTATGCCATGCCCAAATTATGCACTTCAGGCTAATTACTGTCACACACAAAAAGGAGAAAATGAAAAAATACGGAGAAAAGGTTACAAAATGCTTCCTAATAAATGAAAACTAAATTTTACTTCAGTATAGGGCATCTGGGTATTTGGACTTTTGTAGTCAATAGAGTACCCACCCTATATCCCATCCCCCACCCGGCAGTTTCGGGTTTTAGCCCGTTTCCTTGCCAAAGCTATCTCTTAGTTGATATGGTGTCTTTGGTTGCAGTCAGGCACCTTTGCAGCAAAGTACTGAACACACTGTGACCAATGGAGTGATTAAATAGAAGCCACAGTGAATATGTCGCACGGATGTTTGATCTGTACTTCTAGAAGAACGACTTTATCAACCACTGAACTAGCTTCTCTACATACAAACTTCATGCTAATCTAATATAAACTTGGTTGGGGTTATATTCTGAAAGCAGAAAGGTCTCAACACTAGATAAAATGTAAGTCTGCTTTTCACTACTGACAGATTGGGTGGTACCTAAAATGTTTCTAAAATAGAACTTTCAAAAACAGGAGTGCTAAACTATGTTAACACAAGAAACCCTTCAGCAAGTGACTCTCTCGCTGTTAAAAACTGCTAGAGGAAGAGTATCTAATTCTAAAGCGGCAGCACTCTAAAGACATGGAAACATTCACCTTCCAAGTTCTGCAATGCACATTCTGTAAACAATCTGAAAAGCTGTCCTAAAAACCTAAAACTGTGGGAAGGAAACATTCAAGAAGTATGCCTGCTAATTAGATACTGTGGTTAAATATTACTTTGTTTTGTTGGGTCCTACAGCTTGAAACAGAACCATGGTTACCACTAAAGAAAGCAATCCTCAATTCCCTATTCAATAAAAAAAAGTTCAAATTCCACAGACAAAAAAAAAAAAAAAATGGTACCCTGGGTTGTTTGTTTTTAAGGAAGATTAAATTTAGGAGTTGCCAACACCCAAACGAAAAACATTCCAGAGTATTCGACTCAATTGTAGTGGGGAGTCATCTACATTCTCAGCACTGTTCCCTCACTCAAAGGACTAGGAACAAAGGATGTTTCTTAGTCTCTCACAAGATACACCCTACTTATTTCCCCTAGAAAACACTATTCTTGTTTTTAAAAGGTAATTAAAAAATAACTTTAGCACAAGCAGGCAGACAAAAAGTGAAGTTTAATGTCTGTCAACCTATTTCCCAAAATAAAGATCCCTGTCAGATGAAGCAGGAGTAAAAGGCTGAAAAGACTGAAAACGACAAGGTCTTTTATTTGGAGCATAAGCTACTTTTAAAAATAAAACTGAGGAATGCAGCTTTTCCAAAGCTTTGTCTTCAATTTCCCCTTAATCTTCATCTTTTTACATATTTAAAAAAACTGGAAATTTGATTACCATTCTTAAGAATTCCTTTAAAAGCAACTTTAATGAGTAGCAGACATCTTTTGCAAGTAGTAAACCACAGAGGACAGTTGTTCTGATGGATAAAAATCTCTCTGAAACATTCACATAAAAACATAAAAATACAGAGACATACTCTGATTTTACAGGTAGAGAAATCATAATATTTAAAATCATAAATATCAATATACTCCCTAACTTACTGCAAATGATTTTACTTAAACTAGTATTAAAGTCAGTAAGATCTTAGGGAGCAAGGTGGTGGGTCTTGCAAACATGTAGCCCAGGCTGGTCTCAAACTCCCAATCCTCCTGCCTCAGCCTCATAAGGCTGGAATTATAGGTATGTACCACAATGCCTGGCTTTTAATGTTTTTTTGTTCTGTTTGACTTTGCAGTGCTGGGGATCACACACTGGGCCTTAATGCATGCTAAGCAAATGCTCTCCACTGAGCAACACCCCCAGCCCAAAGTTACTAAATATTTTAATAGACATTTAATGGCCAAGAATAAAAGGGAAAAAAATGAAAACTTAAAAAGCCATTAAGTAAAAGATGTGGCTTCCCACGGTGCCAAACAGTCAAACCACTTCCACCAAAGAGTTTGGGATTATTTTCTTTCAGGTAGATGGGAGTAAGATTATACACACTTGGGTAACATTTTTTACCAGTCATCTAAAGAAATGCGGTTTCTGATGCCTGGAGAAATATCTTGGGATCAAAAATACTCAAAACAAAAAAGCACATCTCCCACAAATGTTTTCCACACTGTTAAAAACAGCAAGAGATCTCTAAACCTACAGAACTGTAATTGTTAGAGCATTCCAACTGTCCAAAATATCATTCAGGAAAAATAAAAGAGTAAGAGCAGGGGAGAGGGGGAGGGGGAGGGGAGGGGAGGAGAGAGAGGGAGGGAGGGAGGGAGGGGGAGAGAGAGAGAGAGAGAGAGAGAGAGAGAGAGAGAGAGAGAGAGAGAATTCGCGCGGTTGCGCGCGTGTTCAGGAACTGTTCCGAAACTGGTACAGTGCAGACGTTCCATTGGACATTCTCATCTCGGATTTGCTGCGACACCGCTGCCTTGGATATTGCTATATCTATACTCTCTATACAGGTGTTTTACTTGTAAAGACTCTAAGAGGGACATGGAGATAAAATAACCCGATAACCCGAGATGGACACGTGGGAAACCAGAGTACGTCATCATCTCCATGAATCGATTTTCCTAACAGATCATGCACACACAGGGAAGTGTAAGTTGGCAAATCTTGGGGCCACGAGCTGTCTAGGAAGCACCAGGAAGGACTACAAGAGCTGAAAAACACGTGTCCTAATGCGGGGCTGGGGAACTTCCCAGGAATCATTTGTTCAAAGTAGAACTCCATCACCCGCAGCAAGTAGAAGGAAACTCTGGGCCCCGGGACGCGGGAGCTCCCTGCTGGAAGACCCCAGGAGGCGTCAGCCCGCCTCGCTCCCCAGGCTCACCTCGGCCGCCGGGATGTTGACCACCCCGGTGGAGCGCCGCTTCTCCCGCAGCTTCCTCTTCTCAATCTGCCCCTTGCCTTTCCTGGCGCTGGGGCCCGAGCTCCGGCCCTTCTCCGGGGCGCCGTCCGGCTCCTCCTCGTCTGCCCGGGACGGCGGCCCGGAGGCGGCGGCGGCGGCGGCGGGGGTCTCGTCCTCTGGCCGCCGGGAGCCGGGGGCCGCCCGGGGCAGCGCGGCG
>NW_008330777.1:3599280-3644911 GCF_000622305.1 Nannospalax galili
GGTTGAGCTCGCTGGGAGCGGAGGTGGTCAGGGGCCCCGCCGGGGACTTGGCGGTCGCGTCGCAGCCGCCCGGGCCCGCGGGGTTCTGCTTGGCGCGCATCTTCTCGCGCTTGGCCTTCCATTCTTCCAGAAAGTCCGTGGTGCTGCCGCCGCTCCGGTAGCCGCCGGTCGCCATGTTCCCACAGGGGCCGGCGGGGGCGCCCCTCACGCCGCTCGTCCGGGCTGCCGCCGCCTCCGGCCCGCGGCGGGAGGATGCAAGGGGGACGGCCCCGGGCGCGGACCAGCGAGCTCCGTAGCCGCCGGCGGCTCTGCGGGAAACACAAGCGGCCAGGCAGAGGTCAGGTCCCGGCGCCGCAGGGCTGCGATGGCCGCACCCTCGGGGTCCTTCGCGCGTCCCACCCGCCAAGTCCGCCGGGCTCACCTCCGCGGGATCCCCGAGCTCGCCGCCCCGAAGGGAGGAGACAGGGGCGGACCCCAACCCGGCCGCCCGCCCCGTCCCACTCCATCCCACCCGGGTCCGCGCCACGCGCCGGGGTATCTGGGCCGCCAGCACCTGAGTGCCAGACTGTCCCCGGCTCCTCGCAACCGACACCTCCCTCCGGGACTAGGCGCCTCGTCTTCGGCCGGTTCGGAAAACTGGGGACGCATCGAGCGGAAAGGGGACTGGTGCGCGAGGCGGCCCGAGCAGTCCCTTACCTCCGGGGAGCGTAGGTGGACCGAGGCGCCCGGCTGAGCGGTGCTCAGGTGAGCCCTCCGCTTCCGACGCGCGACGAGCCGCGGCAAACTTGCGGTCCTGAGCTCCCCAGCAGTCCCAGTACGGAGGCAGAGAGCCAGCGAGAGGGGGAAGCCGAGCGGTGCCGAAACGGGGCGGAAAGAGCCGACTCCGTGCGCCTCGGGGGCAGGGGGTAGTTCCGACTACGCCCCGCCCCCTGCGCCCAGGTGCGCGCCGCCCCGCCCCTCCGCAGCTGCGCCTCCCCCTGCCCGGGGCGCGCCTCCCGCGCCCGCAGCCTGAACAGCGCATTCCTGGACCCGCGGCCTCCGGGCTGCAGCCTCCCGGCGCCTAGGATTCCGGGGCGGGACGGCCGCTCCACGCCCCCCTCCCCTTCGCCTCGCTGGTCTCCCACCACTCTTCCTTTTAAGTACAAGATCGTGTTATTCCTGGGAAAGTTGTGACTTGCTGAAGGAAAGTGCTACCAGCTTGTGATGATTCAGGACCTGGCTAGCCAGGATAGGGAAATACCCCTGTGTTCCTTTCCCTTGTCGCTGCCCCCTTTTCAGATGCACTGGTGTGGTGGGCAGGAGACGAAGCAACAAACCCTGCACACTCCTAAAAAAAAAAAACGAGCATCCTGTAGTTAGCTAAAAAGACAAATTCTGAAGGAATTATCCGGAGTTTACTAGTCTCTCGGGCTTTTGACTTGTCATAAATTCCTTTCCACACTTTATTGTATTTGTGCCTCACGCTGTCTCTACACCTCCTTTTCGAGATGGATTTAGCAGCAAAACTCCCCACCAACGTGGCAAGGCTGGATAGTTGTATTTCTCCAACCAGATATGTCCTGGGGTAGGTCAGATGCAAGACATCTAATATCTCTGGGTCAGAGTTGGGTAGGCGACCAGTGACCTCACAGACACACGTAAGATCAGAGCGCATTGTCAGGGGCCATGAACACCAGGTCTCCATTTCCTAAAAAAGAGCCCTGAGTCACATGTCCAGGTGGCACGCGGTAGGTGGGTGGTAGTGTGTGCCTGCCACAGCCAGGAGAAAGGGAAAATGACTCACATGCCCTACACAGTTCTGGTCTTTGGTCTACCTGTTGGGCTGAACATATGGTTTACCAAGAGAGTTCTAGAAAAGTCTTTGGTAAAAGGCCTTCCCTGAGAGTAGAATGTAAAGCTCCAACTGCTTATGTACCATGTTACCAACTTCGGTGCACCACCTGAAATTTTTCAGGGGTAAAGGCTTGACTACTAAATGCATTCACATTCATGCACTTTCTAATTTGACTGAAGAATTCCCCTGGGAGAGACTGTCAGATACCTAGATAAGAGGATACACTCAACCTGGATTTAAATATATGTAAAGTAACTGACAATTTTTGATCATATGTTTAAATTATCTGAAATTTAGTAGCTTTTTTACTATAAAATGGTAATAACATGTGTTAAGAGTTGACTCTGCTTATAGTGTACTTGATTCAAAGACTGCTCTCAACGTAGTCCCACCTATTAAAATATCAGTCTCACAGGGCGTAGTGGCGCACGCCTTTAATCCCAGCACTCAAGAGGCACAGGCAGGCAGATCTCTGTGAGTTCAAGGCCAGTCTGGTCTACCTATTGAGTTCCAGGACAGCTGGGGCTACAGGGAGACCTTGTCTCAAAAAGACCAAAAAATAAAAAATAAATTAAAATAAAATTTAAAAAAAGAAAAAAGAAAAATCAGTCTCTGGAAAGACAGGAAGTTTTAAAAAAAGATGACTCAATTAATATATAATATTAACTTAAAAATGATATACTTTGAATGAACTAGGGTAACATATGCCATATAAATTCATCACATCTCTTAGACCAGTTCTCTTAATAATAATCGGCTCCAACTCAGGAGTGCTGGCTGCTACTGACTTGCTCCACTTTGGGCAAGTTGCTTAACTTTTGTGCCTCTGTTTACCTGCGTATAAAATGGGGATAATGATACTTCCTACATTGGGAAAGTGTTGTGAAAGTGCCTAAGGTCCTTAGATAAAAGGAATTTGTGAAAACTAGAGTAGTTATTATTAGTCTATTAAGTGCCCAAGGAATCCTGGATGAAAGAGATTATTGAGGTACAAAGCACTCTATTATTGCTATCACATATTATACCTTTTGTCTTGACTCTACCATTCTCAATATTCCCAAAGATATATTTCACAACCACACTGCTTCCAACATTGCACCACAATATTTAGCTGAGTCAATCCTAAATTGCAAGATGTTTGCATATCATCTTTATGTATAAGTTCTGATGAAATAATCCTCTAAGACTTGGAGCTTGGTTTCTCAGCACTATTGACATTTGGGGCTGGGTGAATCTTTGTTCTGGGGTTCACACCATTCATTGTAGAATACTTAGCATCATCATGGACCTAAGTCTTCTAGATGCCAGAAGCATCACTAAACCCTATTTTGACTTGAATGCCAATATTTCTAGAGCATATGCATTATTCCTCAAATCAAAATAATACACAGGCATAGCGTAAACCATTAAATGTTTCCGGCCTACAAAGATTATAACAAAAGACACCAATCCCTGCATATCTCCACTACCCAAACTGCCAGTATGTTGAACTCTTAACTGTTTCTGATAATACACATTTTCATGTTTATTGTTTAAATATGCTTAGTTTTCTACTTTTTGTTTTGTCCATTTTAGACACCTGACTAGAGAAGGGAATTCAGCTCTCTTATGCTAGCTATACATAGGCTTTTCTTACTCATAAACTCCCAACCATATTTGTATCCTGATTCTTATGGAATACACATACAATATTTATAGTATTAGGACTACATCCTCAGGCAGCGGCGTTATGTGGTGGACTGTGATTCCAGTCCTTTCATTCTCACAGGTGTTTTTCCTTGTACAGCTATCTGCAGTTCAAACTTCCTCCTTTCTTAATTTTTCAATCCCTGCTGTATTTTTTTTATACTACTCATAAGTTTATACCCAAATTTTCCTCTTTTTAGTATAATTTAGTACATTGGGTAAATTATCAGCTCTGTTCTTTTTCTTGGGGGACACATCTCCTGGGTCTCGGTGTGCCTGGAGTACCCTTCAGAGCATTGATGGTTCAAGATCGGCAGAGTGTGAATTTCCAGGTCTCAGAATCAAGACAGGCTGCCACCTTATCACCGAACCCTGCACAGGCCACTTGATTTTCAGTTAATCCTGTTTCCATTCACATCCTTTGTTCTTTGTTAGATGTATATACTGCTGCTTCCAACTTTTATTCATCAGGTTATCCCTCTTTGTGTATAGTGTGTGAATGCAGACCCATCATGTGCCATAGCTCACATGTGGAGGTCAGAGGACAACTTCATCTATCAGTCTGTGCCTTGCACCTTGTTTGAGACAATGTCTCTTTATTGTTCACTGCTTGGAGCCCAGGCTAGTGGCTCTTGAGCTTTGAGGATTGTCTCCCATCTTGCTGTAGGAGTGCTGAAATTATAGCCACATACTATTATGTCCACCTTTACATGGGTTCTGAGGATCCCAACTCAGGTCCTCATGCTTGAACAGCAATTCCCAGCCCTGTGAACCTTCCTTATGAAGGATAAAAAAGATCCGTCCTTGTAGACTTTATCTCCTGCCCAACATTAGAATTGACCCTGCTATGCTGAAGTTGGCCTGCTTTCCTTCTCTCATCATTCAAATTTTTGTTCTTATGTCTATCCTGTTTGCTGTTACTGCTTTATCGTTTTACTTTTGTTGTAGAAGCATTACTGGAGGGAGGAAATGTAAGCATGTGTTTAATCTGTTATGTCTAATAGGAAATCCAATTCATCTACTTTGCAAGTTTCCAGATATTTTGAAATCCTCACTATAACTCTTGATCAATAAACACCTCTACATTGTATTACCTTCCTTACTGAATTAAATCATAAGCCCACGTTGATGAATACTGTAAGAAAGAACTTCACAAAATGTTTTAGTTTCTTACACATACACACACATCTACTCACCCTAGACAGGGAATCCATGACAGACCAAAGTCATGATTGCACCAAAGTCCAACTTAGTGAACCAAGGAGTTTTAAATGGAGTTACTATCACAGGAGCAGGGATGACTCAGAGGAGCAGCTGCATCACCAAACCCCATCACTGGAGCTCTTTGCATAGCTTGCAGGTAACTTGACAGTCCATGAATCTCTCCTTTTCACAGCTCTTCTCTCCTTAAAGGTCAATTGCTATCAGTGTTAATTCCCCTTTCCCATATCATTTAATATAACCGTAAGTTCCCGAGACAAGGGCCAGGAAGTCTTTAGAGACCAGCATCTGCCTACCAACCCCCTGTAAAGTTCCCTTGACTCCATGATCCAATCTCATTAGTGCCCTCAGTTCTCATATTCACTGTCAACAGTCCTGGAAAAGTTACCTTAAGTCACTATTGATTGCTACCTTCATTCTTCCCATTCTAATAATTTCCAAATAGTTTTTGCCCCTTTCCACTCCACTTATGACTCACCACTTGTCAAAATTATCAACAAGATAAACCCAGCACTTACAACTGTTTTAAAATCCTACTTAGTCCTTCTGCATTATTTAGCACACTTAATGACTCTGTTATTTAAATCATCCTTCTTATAATTTAGTCACCAAAAGAATTTTCTTTTTGCCTCCAACTTCACTAATGTACCTTCTCAGCCTCTTTTGCCCCGTCCTCTTTTTCTGCTTACCCTCAAAAAGCTAAGGTCATCCCAGGGCATAGTTATTGCCCTTCTCAGACAACACTCTTTGCCTAGATGATTCCATGGAATTCCATGGGTTAGATATCACTGCCAAATGTATGTCATAAAGTAACCTTTTCCTCCCTAAATTCCAGACTTCCGTGTCCCATTTGCCCCAGTTGACATTTCTATGTAGCTATCTAATAATCTTCTCAAAGTGAGTTGAGCTGAGCAAAACTCCCCATCCACTTCATCTGCTCCACTCGACTCCTCTCACATTTCTTCCCCATCTTCATAAATAATGTCACCATCCATGTTCAAGCAAACACCACAGAGGCTTCCTTGATTCTTGTCTTTCCCTTACCACATAAATCTATTTCATCATCCTATTGGCAGCCATTTCAAAATGCATTCAGGCCTCAGAACAACCAGAATGATCTTCTCAAAAATAAAACCAGATGCAGGACTCCCTCAAAATTCCTTTCCCTGTATTTAGCCCCAAAGCACGGCATGGGTTCAGCTGTGATTCAGGCAGGCCTAGGTGAAGCTCATGCCCATAGTGGTCCTTGTCAGCATCCAAGTGGTACTTGTTCTGCAAATGTGCAGAAAACAAAGTTAGGGGTCATGGAAACTTCCACTGAGGCTTCAAGGGAGAGCCTGGGAGGCATTATAGATTTAAGAAGCAAACAATTTTCATATTATGTTATCTATCCATTGTTAGAGATTGAACATGTGCTACTGTTGTAATAATAGATACCTACCTCTGCTTACATCAAGTTTAGCTTAAGTCCCTCCACGCAAACACAGTTTAAAGAAGAAACTTCTAAGGCAAGTAGGGTTGTGATCAAGAACAGAAAGTTGAGTTATGCCCCTTCATATCAAGCTTGGGCATTCCTAAGTCTTGTGACCTTGGACAGATTGCTTCAGTTCTCTATTATAGCATTTACCTCATAGGATTATTGGAGATATTAAATGAGATTTAGCTTCCAGATTTTGCTTTTGACAAAACCACTGAACATACCCACAAGTCACAACATTTTTTAATGTAGGAAATTCTTGTCAATAAGAACCAAATTTCAATGAAATTAAAAGGATGCCTTCCACCTGTAACTCAACAGCCACAAGAAGAAAATTTAGAATTCCTCAAGATAGCAGAATAGGATGTAATGTCTTAAGGTACCAAAAGACAAAGATCAAATACTTTAGACCAAAAAAAAAAAAAAGCTACACATGATAAAATGAAAGGGCAGACAGCAGGATGAGGCCAAGAATTGTGATGGCATGTCATATAAGGAAAATTATCCAGAATACTGGATGAATTATGACAACTTACTAAGGAAAAACATAGCCATGTTTTAAGAATGGTCTAAGAATATAAATAGTCAATTCAAAACATTCAAAGGCTACTGAATAGCAGGTAAACAGGAAAAGATTTAAAAATGCCAAAATGCACTGAAAGGGACTATTTTATATTCACTGCATTGCCATGGTTAAGGTCTGATAATGCCAAAGGTAATGGGAACTTGGAGGGAAAATGGTTAGTGCTGAATAATAGTTGATTCAATCATTTTAGAAAACATTGACAATACCTAATTAAGATAAAGATGTGACTTCCCAGCAACCTTATATTTGCATTTTTAGGCATCTACCCTAGAGAAATTCTGACATATGTTCAGGGACTCTTACATGTGCTTCGTGGCACTAAAGGTAACTGAAAATGTGGAAAAGCTACCTACAACTAACTAGTGACCAAGAGGATATATAGGTGATAGTTTTTTCTCCCAGCACTCAGGAGGCTAAGGCAGGGGATTTTGAGTTTGGATTGTGAACCTAGGCTACATAGCAAGATCTTGTCTAAAAATACAAAACAAACAAAAGGTAAATATAGTTTAAAAAATATAATAGAATATTTTGTAGCATCTCAGAAACATTTTTTAAGAAACAGTTTGTAAGCCAGGTGTGGTGTTAAACACCTTTAATCCCAGAACTAAGGAGACAAAGGTGGTAGGACTTCTGTAAATTCAAGGCCTGCCAGTTCCAGGCCAGGCAGAGCTACATAGTGATATGCCCCCCCCCAAAACCCACCAAAAGACAAAAACAAAACAAAACCCCCACAATTTTCAGGGACTGGCCAGATGGCTCATTAGTTAAGAGCATATTGCTCTTGCAGAGGACTGGTGTTTAGTTCCCAGAACCCATGTCAGGAGACACAACTGCCTGTAACTCCAGTTCCAGGAATCTGACACCCTCTTCTGCCCCCTAACAGCACCTGCACTCACAGGCATATACTCACACACAAATACAAAACACAGACACATAATTAAAAATAAATCTTAAAAAAAATAGCATCTCACTATATAGTCCTGAACTCAGAGGTCCGCCTGCCTCTACTTCTGCCTCCCAAGTGCTGGAATGAAAAAAGTCTGTACCTTCATACCTGGCCTAAAATAAATCTCTTGTTTTTGTTGTTTGTTTTTTTCAAATAACTATCAAATGTATTCGCTTTTGTACATTCCTAAAGCATATAAATAATAATATATATACTGCTGTCAGACTTGTACTTTTGTAATAAAAATGCAAATATATCAAAGTTAATTACTTCTCAGAACAGATTAGAGAGGAAAAGCATAAGGTGCGGCAACATCACTGTGTTTTTGTTTTGTGCTTTGCTGGGCCTTACGGTCTTGCACATACTACACTGCTGCTCTGGCTGCTTCATTCCCCACCCTGAAGTGCTCTTTTATAATATTTTGTTTGCAAAGAAAGATATCTAAGTCAAATGTTATAATCTGCTAAATCTACATGTGAGTACATAAACTTTTATATCTCAGATATTTTAATTTTTTTTTAATGTGTGTGAGTGTTTTGCCAGCACCTATGTGGTGCAATGCCCATGGAAGCCAGAAGAGGGTGTTGGATGCCTGAAACTGGAGTTATGGACAGTTGTTAGCCACCATATGGGTACTGGGAACTGAACCCAGGTACTCTGCAAGAGCAGTCAGTGTTCTTAATAACTAAGCCATCTCTCCAGCTCCCGGATACCAAGTTTTTTGTATGTTTCAAATATACCAGAATTTAAAGGAAAATACCTAGATTTACAATAATCTTTCCATAAGGTAAGTTAGATTTTAAAAAGACTGCAACTTTAACAGACTTGGTCTTGCCCCAACTTGTCATGAGGAAACCTTAAAATTTCCCCCTTTGTTTTTTTAAAGTAAAATCTCTACATATTTGGAGAGAACTTAGTGAAGCCATGTGCCCTGGAAATATTTGAAATGGTTTGTGGTTTGGAGCAAAACAAGAAAACAGAGGCCAGCCAGCAGTTTTGAAGCCCTAGTTCCCTTTAGCATCACTGATCTTTCCCCCAATTTTACTGATCTTTCTACTAATATCTGGAGACAGATCTCAGAACTGTGCATAGGCCTTTGCCTGCACAGGCAAACAGCTGGATGTCTCATGTTAGCAAACCCCATTCTCCTTATTTAGTAATACATTGATGCCATTGCAACTGAAAAACTGGTCCCATTTTTTTTCTGAAACCGTTTTTGGTTTGGGAAACTATTATCTTTTTTTTTTTTTAATTAATTTTATGTGTTTGAGTGTTCTGTCTGCATGTAAGTGCACCATATGCACATAATGCCCACGGGGGCCAGAAGAGGGAGTTGGAGCCACTGGAATTGGAGTTACAGATGGTTGTTAGTGCCATGTAGGTGATAGGAACCAAACCTAGGTCCTCTGCAAGAGCAGCCAGTGCTCTTAAGTGCTAAGTCATCTTTCCAGCCCCCATTGTCCTTTTTTATTTTTTCCATGATAGTGAAAAAGTATCTTCATCAAGGAAAACTTTATGCAGATGCTGTCCACACAGAGGGGTGACTAAAAGCTCAGTAGCAGTGCACCTGGTTGTCTTGGTTACTGAGGATGCTATGCTCCTCATGCTGATGTGGCTTATTGCTCTCTCCACCAACAGAAATTGGACTGTGCCAGCAATTCTGGAAGGAGTCCTGTCTATTGCTGTGGAAGTCATCAGCTTCATGAAAGCTCAGACCCAGGCTCAACTTTTATTTATTTATTTATGTATTTTTATTTTTATTTTATGCATATAAGTATTATGCCTACATGTATATAACTGCACCTGTGTCATGCTGTGCCTGCAGAGGACAAAAGAGGGCGTTGGATCGCCTGGAACTGGAGTTTCTGATGGTTATTGTTAGCTGCCATGTGGGTGCTGGGATTTGAACCCCGTCCTCTGCAAGAACAGCCAGTGCTCTTAATGGCTGAGCCATCTCTCCAGCCCCCAACCCCACACACCACCCTGGGGCTCAGCTTTTCAGAGAGATTTTTATCTAGGGAAAGAAAAAAAAAAAGATTTTATCTAGAAAAAAAAAGATCAGACTGAAAGACATTGCCTTTCCGAGGAACAAATCTTAAAATATGTGATGGAACTTTATCCAGTAGGTGGGCTGGTGAAACCTGTTCAGAACAGTTTAGGAACTCTTCAGGGTTTTGTTACAGATATTTTTATCCCGAGAACTAAGGTAAATCTTTTGATTCTCATCCCACAAAGAGTATTATGGATGCTGCTAGCATTGCTTATGGACCAACCACCATTTCAGAAGTGGAGGTGAGACATAAAAGTTCCCATGTGGGAAGGACTATCTGTGTCCTGAAGTCTGCTGGGATTCTTACTGTTTTCTCTGCAAGCAGAAATCTTCAGAATCTAAAATACCACCAAATTCCTTTCAGTGCTATTTCTCAGCTGAACTTGAAATTAAACACCCATTCATCATCCTTTTTGACAAAAAGTCTTTAAAACTCTGTTGCTCACCAAAGAAGACTGATGTACAGTAGTGAAGATGAGTGACGACTTCAATTCAGTTGTACTGATTTATATGAATCAATGTTTTTCAGTGTTTCCTGACATCAAAGGAGAAAAAGAGAAATCAACTAAATGACACCAATAACATAACCCATCTAGGCAAATAAAATCAGATTTCACTATTGTTTTGCTATTGAGCAAAATTAAAAGTTGACTTTTATTTACACACTTGACTTTAATTAAAATTGACAAGATTAATACTTTGTATAATAATTATAACAGGAATTTATTGTTTACTACAAGGTGAGCCCCTTGGTAGCCATTTTATATACAGTGCCTAATTTAACCCTTTAAAGAGTATTATGGATGCTGCTAGCATTGCTTATGGACCAACCACCATTTCAGAAGTGGAGGTGAGACATAAAAGTTCCCATGTGGGAAGGACTATCTGCGTCCTGAAGTTCCAGGCCAGCTGGGGCTACAGGGAAATCCTGTCTCAAAAAGTGAGTTCCAGGCCAGCTGGGGCTACAAGGAAATCCTGTCTCAAAAAGACCGAAGGAAAAAAAAAAAAAGACTCTGTCTCTCATGGGGCTGAAGATATTGCTCAGTGGTGTTAACAGCACTTGCTGTTCTTGCAGAGTACCTGAGTTTAGTTTCCAGCACCTACATGGCAGCTCACAGCTATCTGTAACTCCAGTTTCTGGGGATCTGATGATTGCTTCTGGTCTTCTGGAGCACTGCATGTATGTGTTATACTTACATGCAGGCAAAACAGCCACATAAAATACAAAATCAGTAAAATAAAACAAGACTGTCTCTTTTTGCACCACTATGCCTGGCATACTGTGATGCTGTGTCAGACAGTATTTGTCAGCTAGCACATTAGTCAGTTTTGCCTCAGAAACTCACCATCTCCCAGGTTGTTACTTAGGAAGTGGGGACATTTTAGCTTTGAGGAACTATCCTGTGTAGGTGCTATCACACATGTTCAATCCTCAGTCTTGTAGAATTGGAATGTGACTTTATCAGCATTTAAAGAGCATATTAATGTCCTAGGGAGGCAGTCACATTACTATAGCCATTGCCTGATGTATAAGAGCCAAATTGTACACTAACTTACAGAAAAATGGGAAGTTAGAAACACAGGATTATTAAAGTAATCATAGCATGTGTTTCCCAAGAAGGGAAACGACATGGAATGAAGACATAACTGGTAAGTTTATCTGGTAAATATGGACAATGAACACAGGGCTAACAAGTTCATCAGTCTCAACTAAGAGAATCTAAAACACAAACCTCTTCAAACATGGTGCAACCTGCCGAAGTGACAAGAACAGGATGGCCCCACCCAGAACCTTTGCTACAGGGTTCTGTGTGAGAATGGCTGACTACCCCCCACTACTGATAGACATGTTCATTCTTTACATATGGTCATGTTTGGTCAGACTTCTTTCAGATGAGCTTTCCTATCTTTGAAAAGTCCATTTTCGGGCTTGGTGGCACATGCCTTTAATCCCAGCACTCAGGAGGCAGAGGCAGGCAGATCCCTGGGAGTTAAAGGCCAGCCTGGTCTACATAGTGAGTTCCAGGACAGCTGGGGCTACAGGGAGACCCTGTCTCAAAAAAACCAAAAAAAAAAAAAAAAAGGATTTATTTTTGATAGCTGTTGATTACCCTCAAGATAAAAGCAATCTAATTGGACTTAAAGCCCTCTCAGTGGGAGAGAACTCATGTGTGGTGCTGTAGACACAGCCATATACACATGGCTAGAGAATTCATAGATCTTAGAGAAACTCCTAAGGCTGTCCTTAGACAAATGTAATTTTTTACTGCACGCTGAATATGGATCTGTATATTTACACACAAGTATGCTAGTCACCACTCATCAAAGAAACATCTTTTGGAGCAGACAGAGACTATTACAGAATTCCATGGCTGGACACACATAGAGGATAAGTGTCTGTGAGATACCTAACCCTAAGGGACACATCTACAATGGAACCTCTACACCTAAGGCTCATGGAACATAGTGGAACAAGGGGTAGAGAAAATACTAATGAATCTCTCAATGCTCATCAGTGAAGCTCCCTCATGCAAAGGAAGGCAATGAACACAAGAAGCCACAAATGACCAAAGCATAGAGTCTGCAGAGTGTGCGTCCCTGGACAGGACTCCTATATTAAACTTCACCCACCTAAGGTTCAGGGACCATTGCAGAAGATGGGGCAGAAATATTGTAAGAGCCAGGAAAGTAGGTACATGACCATATAGAAACTGAGTCTTGTAGTCGCCTTGGACCTTGCTCATATGAACCTACAGCAATAGTGTCAGCATGCACAAGACCCAGGCAAATTCAAATAGACAAAAACGAAGCATAGAACTGTGGTTTTTAATTTTTTTATTATGTGTATGAGTGTATTGCCTGCATGCATGTAAGTGCACCCTTGTTGTGCAATGCCCAAGGAGGTCAGAAGATGGCATTGGGTCCCCTAGAACTAGAGTTAGGATGGTTGTTAGCTGCCATGTGGATGTTGGAATTCGAACCAGGGTTTTCTGCAAAAGCAATCAGTGCTTTTAAGCACTGAACCATCTCTCCAGCCCAAGCTGATCTTCTTTAAGAGAGAGACTCTAGATAAACTGACTAGATCCCAGTGGATGAACTTGTACTGAGGGACGTCTGGGCAACTAACTTGACTCGATAGGCCTTAACATATATGACAGAATGCATGAAATCCAGTGGGGTGGGCTACGGGGGATCCAGATGGGGGAGGGGGTATAAAGATGATTATGATGTTTTATATGAAATGCACAGAAATTTAATAAAAAAGTTATTTTTATTTTATGTATATGAATGTTTTGCCTGCATATATGTAAGTGTATTATGGGTATACAGTGCCTGCTGAGACCAGAAGAAAATGTTAGGTCCCCTGGAGCTGGAGTTATAGGTGGTTGTGAGCCACCATGCGGGTGCTGGGAACCAAACCTAGGTCCTCTGCAAGAGCAACAAATGCTCTTAACCATTGAGTTATCTCTCCAGCCCCCAAACATCCATTTAAAAAAACCTTTTTAAAATTTAATTCTCCCAGAGCACTTTTGTTTTTGTTTTTCTTACATGGGAATGTGTGTGCGTGTGTGTGTGTGAGTGGTCTGGTGTATGCATCTGTACCTGCCCATGTAGAGGTCAAAGGTTGATGTTCAGTTGTCTCTATTATTCTCCACCTTATTTAACTGATTGTGTGTGTGTGTGTGTGTGTGTGTGTGTGTGTGTGTGTGTGTGTTCTCCCACTGAACATGGAGTTCACTGTTTCTGTGAGACTGGCCAGTGAGCACTGTGGTTACAGTCATGCATTGCCATACCCAGCTTTTACTTTGAGCGTTGGCAATCTGAACTCAGGTCCTCTTTTTAGAGCAGGGAGCAGTTTACCCACTGAGCTGAGCTCTCTCCAAATCCCTTCTGGGGCAGTTTTATTGGTGACCATGGTATAACATCAGTATATCCATAACTAACATTTTCAAAGCCCCTGGAAGGAGGTCTGATCTTTTCATCTTCCAACAGAAATTGCTCCTAGTTTCAAGTCAGTATCTAAGGTACATGAAGAAAAGGATTATAAACCTTTATTGAAGGAAAGTTTTTAGAGCATGTCTGAGTACCAGGCTCTTTCTATGAAGCATCAAAATGTTCCTGCAAACTAGTTACAAATCTGATTAGTTATTTATGATTCATCAATCTGGGCAGCATCGATAGCACACAATAGAATGGAGGTCCCACTGAACAATACCGAATTGTGTGGCTTTCCTAAGGTGGGGACAGGGAAGCGGAACAATAGAGAGAATAACTGACGGGTTACTGTCAGTTTCTATTCTGTAAGGATTAAAGTGGAGACTTCCTTATTGCACTGACTCAGGTAAACCAGAATCTCCTGTCTTCAGGAAAAGCTGGTCTACTTTAGGATCTGCTTCCTTAAAGTTTCAGCCTAGTTTTGTGGCATTTAGCATGCATGGCATCGTTTTGATTTGGTCTGATCTGTTAGAACTTGTTGTAGGGCTTCAGTCCTGCACTGTCATAGAATTTTTGTTCAATACAAGTCATTGTTTTAGGCGAGTGGACACAAAGGTAAGCGCCACCTTCAAAGAGACTGCAGTTGTATAAACAAATGATCCAACAAAACAGGCACATAAAGAATATCTAAGGAAAAAGACAAAAAAACAACAGATGGTAACCAGCTGTTAACAGAACTAGGAACACATTGCTATGGGAAGCCCAGAACAAGGACAGCGATGTTTCACCAAGAATGAAATGGACAAGACAGGCACATAGTGGCAGTGTCTGCAAAGAATGGGGACTTGGAAGACTGGCAGTGTGGACAGGGAGGAGGCAGCCAGCTCTTAGGACAAGACACAAGAGACCTTCCCAATTCCCTGGGATGCTTTACTCTACTGGTTTGCCCCCTGAGCCTCTGCCTCTCAATTCTGTGTCAGAAGCTTCCGTGTTCCTCAGTTCATTCTCTAAGCCAGTAACTTCAATAATTATTTTTAAAATTTATGATATAGATGTGTGACCCAATATTCAAAGCTACAGGAGGAAAATGGGTAGGAACCCCACTTCTGATGGCTAGCTATTCATCCTGCCTGGGAGAACCAGTGAACTAGCTTCCCACATATCCTCCCAGAGACTCTGGATGGGCACCTGCGGGCCTGCATGTATTCATACACAGATATGTATATAAATTTTCTGCATAAGATTTTACATGAAGAATAGACGGCCATTGTACCCAGCTTTCTTCACTCCAAAGCAGATTTTGGAACTCTTTCATCTTGATTTGTTCTTATTCATTCATTTGCAAGTTTTTATGTAGTGCTTCCCATGTTCCAGGTATTCATAGGTCCTGCGGATATAGCACTAGACAAAAGAGACAGTATGTTTGCCTTCATAGCATTTACATTCTAGTAGAGGGGTTCAGAAAAGACAGACAGAAAACAAATTAAGCAGTGAAATACATGGATACAGTGGCTCTATGGTGATAAGGGAATTTCATCGATAAACATTTCGCTGTATTTCTCTGAAACAACTTATTAATAGATGATAGTGGTAAGTAATGAAATTCTCAAACAACAAGAATAGGAAAAATATACAAGAACCAAGTTAGACAAATCCTTAATTAGTAAAAATTTCCTTCTTTGCTTATATATCAATACTCAAAATATCCTGTGGAGAAAAATCGTTGAGATTGTACAAAGGACTATTATTTTGATTCCCCACAATGATTTAAATATGATAGATGTTTAAAGAAGTTCTTTTGTGTGAGTGACTGTTAGATAATTAGTGTCCCCATGTGGTTTTATATTGACTATATACTTCAATGTCTGTGAAGTAAACGGAATGTTTTAGTTGGTCTGGCATCTGCATTAATTTTTTTTACAGTTAATGAATGAGGATAGTTTCAAAATGTTCCATTACTACCAAAATATCATGTTTATAGATGGCTAACAATTGGATTTATACTGAAACTCTATCAACCATTATGATTAAAATTTATTCTATCCTCTGCAATTTGATTTTTTAATTTTCCTTTCAAAACACCCCAAAGGCAGTGCAAGCTTCTAAATATGTTATTTTTATTTATTAACAGCACGCATGCTGAGGTAAGGACATTTCTAATGCTCCAAGTTGCTGACTTTCACATGATTTAGTCTCTGACTCTTCTTTCAAGTTGTAGTGGTGGAGAAAGGGTTGAATGTGTGTGGTATTACATGTTCCACACATGACAGGACAAAACATAGAAAGCTTTAATTGTCTGGAAATGATTATTCAAAACAGCTCCTTTTATTAATTCTCCAAATTCTTTAGATATTCATTTGATATGAGTCATTAAAAAATAAAAGTACTTCAAACTTCATCCTAGAAATACAGATGATAAATAATGAGAATGAGTTCATTTCTTCTTATTTCTTATAAGGATGCTCACTTCATCCCAGCTTATTTTTTAAATTTTATTTATTTGTTTATTTAATATGTGTGTTTTGCCTATGTATGTGTAAGTGTACCCATGTTGTGCAATGCCTGTAGAGGTTAGAAGAAGGTATCTGTAACTGGAGTTACAGATGGTCGTTAGACACTAGGTGAGTGCTAGGAATAGAATCTCTGTCCTCTGCAAGAACAGCCATTGCTCTTAAACACTGAGCCATCTGTCCAGCCCCCATACCAGCTTCTTGATTGATATTTTTACATCTGGGACCTTCATTTAATTTTTAAGCTCTTCCCCCTAGAGGCTGGAGATATGGCTTAGCAGTTAAGAGCATCTTGCAGAGGACCCGGGTTTAATTCTCAGCACCCACATGCAGCTAACATTCATAACTCCAGTTCCAGGGGCTCTGACACCCTCTCCTGACCTCTGCAGGCATTACACGACATGGGTGCACTTACATACATGCAGGCAATACACTCATAAACATAAAATAAAAATAATAAATAAAATACTTTTTAAAAGATCTCCCCCCACTCCAGCAATGGAGTCCGAAAGTCTTAGCCTTTTTTATAGTCTCTTTTTTCCCCTCCTGATTGACATGAATGTGGATCCTGCTTATCCCTACAGTCTGATTTGTTCTGAGAAAGCATCAATTCTGGGGACTCTTCACCAATGCCCACAACTTACAGTCCTGGCAAATGACTCTTCCTTACTGATGTCTACTGCTGAGATGCTCCACAAGAAGACTGCCCTCTTCCTTCCTCTGGTGGACCTACCTGTGCAGGACAGCTCTGACTTTTCTAGCAGTACCAGTCCAAAGTTACCCGGTCCTGGTTCTGAGGAGAGCCTTGGGAGGAAGGAGGAGAATAAGATCCGGCCCAAGAAACAGAAGATACAGCTGGGCTTGGTGGAGCATGCCTTTAATCCCAGCACTTAGGAGGCAGATTCGAACTATGTTCTCTTAGACCCAGCTGTGCACACTCAGTGACAGAATTCAGAGACAGAAGTACCTCAGCCTCCAGCAAATGCAAGAACTTTCTAGCATTCTAAACCTTACCTAGAAACAGGTTAAGACCTGATTCCAAACCAAAGAATGAAATGTAAGTGATAGTAGACACAGTGTGAGTCAAAGGGGCTCTGCATATACAGAACAGCGATGCCTCCACTCCAGCTATCCCTAGGAGTTTCTGGTGAGCACATTTGGAAGCCTTCCAATGTGGAACAACCAGACCTGGATCAGTCCAACTTGGAGCAGCCAGACCTGGATCACCCCAGTTTGGAACAACCAGAACAAGAGCAGCCAGTCTTACAACAACCAAACCTGGAACAGTCAGGCCTGGAATGCTCAGTTCTACAACTTTGGAGAGGACTCTCTCAACCCCACATGGAATTCCAGCAACTTGTTTCTGCTAGTGATTTGGAGGCTGTTTGGAAACCAGTGGAGAAAGTAATAAGTATTTTAATAGTTCCAAGCCTTGAATTTATTCCTGAACTACTTGGTGAATACATTGTGGTGAAGTGTAAGGAGTACATTATTCAGTTTCAGGGCTGGGGATGAATTAATTCCTTCTTTCAAAGATTTTTTGATGATTGTTTGATTGATTGAATGTGTGTGTGTGTGTGTGTGTGTGTGTGTGTGAGAGAGAGAGAGAGAGAGAGAGAGAGAGAGAGGGAGAGAGAGAGAGAACTAACCCAAGACCTTGAAATATGCGAGGTGCCTGCTCTATTACTGAGCTGTATTTGCTGTCCTGTATTGGTGCATTTGTTTCAGAACTTGTCTTTTCTTGGCATTGTGGATCTTATTGTAAATAGTGAGTTGGTTTGAGGGGTGGGTTTAACTGGAGTCTAATCAGAGAAGTTTAAATAACCCTCCCTGCTACGGACATAGACATGATGAACCTAGCTACAAACTCAGCATAAGTTTGGGTATCTTTAGGATGTAGAGTCTAAAAGTATAGGAAGCAAACCCTATAAAAATATATCTAGGTATGGTGGCCATTTGGAAGGATGAGGCCAGAAGATCTTGAGTATGAGGCCAGACTTCATAACAAGTTCAAAACAAGCCAGGACTACATTTATGTAGTAAGACTCTGTCTCAAAAAACAAAACTAAAACTGTGTGATGAAGGAGTAAGTACTTCTGTTCTGGCAATTGGAGACTTTCCCTGTTAACAGTGTGTTTTCTTGATTCTTCCATTCTTTTGGATGTTCTTTCTTACTGTGAGCACTACTCTGTTCAAAAATATGTGTAGAAAGATGTTTTAAACTTTATTTCATCATGATAAATCGATACCTGTTTAGTTAGCTTAAATACAAATTAAACAATGAATTCTCAAATCAGTTGGCAAATACTTAATAACTGATGTTAGATGAATAAAATTAATAACAATTTCTTTTAGAATTCTACTTTATCTACCTAGCTATAGATCACTAAATTAGTAGACTTTGTAGATATATGACTGGGAAGAAATGTTTCACAGCACCTAACATTTTTCCTTAAATTAAGAAAATGTCCATATTTGCTTTCTGAGCATCGTCAGTGAGTTTGAATTTCAACACAATCAAGAAATAGAATAACAGCCTGACATGATGGCGCATGTCTTTCTTTAATCCCAGCACTCAGGAGGTGAAGGCAGGCCAATCTCTGTGAGATCAAAGCTAGCCTGGTCTACATAGCGAGTTCCAGGCTAGGTAGGGTTACCTCAAAAGACTAAAAAAGAAATAGAATGACAAAATGCAGTAGTGTTTTTATATGGTGCAATACTTTGACAATGGCTAATGATCAACATTCACTCAGGGAAATCACTTAACTTATTCATAAGGGGGAACACTAGATATCACCTAACAGAGGACTTGCAATCAGCGACAACAGTTTTGTCTTAACTTGCATAGCAGTTTCCATATTTTCATTTCAGTTGGCCTGTGCTCATGTTTGTGCAGGTGCATGTACATGTGCACCTGTGTGTGGAGGCCAGAGGTCAATCTTGGGTGTCTTCCTCAATCACTCTTTACCTTGTTTTTCAAGACAAGGTCTCTCACTGAACTTGAAGCTGGTTAATTTGACCAGACTGACTAGCCAATAAGCCCAAGGATCCTCCTGTCTCTGCCTTTGCAGTGCTGAGATTACAAGCATGCATCACCACATATGGCCTTTACATGAGTGCTGGGGATCTGAACTCAGCTCCTCAGTTGGAAAGCACTTTTCAAACTGTGTCATCTCCCAGACCCTTGTTTCAGTTTTTCAATAACAATTCTGAATACTTCTCAAGAGTCAAGGGCTTAATAGCTCTGTAGGTCAATCCTGAAGTTTCATATAATCGCCTAGGCTGTCTCAAATACTTTCTCCTACTTGCTTGGTCCCCACAGTCATCTTCTCAAATCAATTCTACCCCAGTGACTAGGCCCAAAGTTCTTAAAGAGATGGGATGTTCATGTATAAGTCTACTTCAGGCAATAGTTCTCACAGCAAAGCATAGATTTCCTCGTCTTGGGGGACTTGTAGATGGATCAGAAGCTAATTTCTCATGTCATTTTATATTGCAATGGCCAGTGTTCTCAACTCTTTTGGATTGCCAGGGAGAGCTTTATACCCAGGGCCTGTATGTCTGGTGATGAAGATTTAGTGAAAAGAAATGAAAAAGTGAGGCAGAAAGGAAACCATAGCAGTAACTGAAAAGCAAGACTTAGAGAGCAGTATCCCAGAGTGAACCACAACAGCAAATTCAATGATCTGCCATTTTTACAACTTAATTGGCTTCTCTGTGTTTCTCTTTACCTTTCTTTCCTAGTTCATATTCCATGGTACACATTGCTTTAAAACGCCAGAAGAAGATCTGACCGACTTTATTGTCACAATTCAGTATCACTTTCCCTTGAGGGTGATTCTCACCTCAGCTTCCAGCTGTTCTGTGGATTAGAGTTATCAGTTACTTTAACCATAATCCACAATAATAAATGTATAAGCCTTCTCATGCACACATGTATACAGTTTCTTATTTAATGCTTACCTTAACTACATTTTTTACATTCTAATATTTTCTGTTGTTTTAAATTTTTTGGCTTCTTTAATTGGTTAAGAGCACAAAATGTAACAGGCAGAGGTGTTTTAAACAAATTGAAAAGCTGTTTTGCCTTTTTCATAATAATTCTCCCCAAATCAGACATATAATATAATATATATATATATATTTATATGTATATTCACACAACCACAAAAATGGTGTGTGAAGGAAAGCTGTTGTACACAAAAAGTTGTATCCTGAATTCAAGGCAATAGTTAGTGAAGCAGGGATTAACACAAAGTCAACAAAAAATAAACAACCACCCCTTCAAGACAAGATCTCATTATGTGGCTCAGGATGGCCTCAAACTCATAATCCTCCTTCCTCAGCCTCCCAAGAGCTGGGATTTTAGGCTTGCACTAATGTGCCCCACGAGGTTGACAAAACCGGGTGTTCAAATGCTGCATGGCACAAAACTGTGCTATACAAAGTCTAGTTAATACAAAGGGAAAAGTCTGTGGGGCTTTTAGCAAAAATGCTTCTCCAAAGGCAAATAAAAAACACAATCAGCAGACCCAGAAGCTACAGCTAGACAGCAGAGCTCCAACTTCTCATTTGTGTGCTAGGAAATCCTATTTATCCAGAATGGACTAAATTTTCAGGGGAAAACAGGGACATTTTTAGCATTTCATTCTTTACCCAGTTTAAATTTTCTGTTTCTCCCCCGCCCCCCACCAGTAATTCAGCATGATCCAGCAGACAGAGAGCTGCTTTTAGAATGGGCTATTTTTTTTCTTTCTGTGGCAAGACTGTCATGGAGTCTAGATGTTTCAGATGCACATCCATATGCATCCAATGTCCTGCTGCGGTCAAAAAACTTATCAATGGACTTGGTGAACTTGGCTTCCCGCTGCTACTTTGTTATCCTACTGATGAAGGTCAGCTTCAGGGTGTACTTGCCATCGAACCTGTTGAGACTAGAGGACAATTGCCAAATACCATCAGGATCCATCCCTGTAGGATCTTTTCTGTGGGCCACAAGAAAGATGCTCTTCTTAGATGAGGTATAAATGGTCAGAATCCCAATCACAAAAAAAGGATATAACGCACAAAGCCAAAACTGGCTTGGACTCTGGAAAGGGGTGCGTATAATCCCAAATCAAAGCCACTGTCGCCAAGAAACAGGAGATGGTACAGACTGAGGCGACCGTCAATTAGACCAAAACTCTCCACACACTTGTATTTTCCAGGAGTACCTTTCTGGCCGAATCATCCAAAGAGTTTTTCACAGCAGATCCAGCCCACGTATCAATTTTTACAGGCTTATCAATTTTCCACTTAACCAAAAAAACCACTGCAGCTGCTGCCTGTCGCTTCTCCCGCCTTGCAAGCTGCTGCCGCCGCCGCCATCTTGTCTCTGTTGGGTATACAAGCATACACATAAAATAAAAATAATAAATAAAATTTTTTTAAATTAATTAATAAATAAAATTCTATTTTTAAAGATTTATTTTATTTTACATTTTGTGTATATGTGTGAGCATGTGAGTACACATTAGTGCAGTATCACAGAGGCCAGAATCCTGATTAAAAATTGAAACAAGTGTCTGGGGAGATGGTTCAGTTGGTAAGAGAGTGACTTAGCCCTTGAAACTGGAACTGTAGTTACAGGTGATTGAAAACTTCCCGACAGGGTTCTGGTAACCAAACTGAGATCCTCTGCACTCTTAACCACTGAGCCCCATATTTTACATTCTTTTTTATATAAGCTTTTTTATATAAGATTATATAAGCGTAATAATTCATCTGTAAACCTAGAAATGTACAGCCAATTTTGAAAGAGATGTACCCTAGCTCAGAAAAATGTTATTGAATAGGTTAATGCTGTTGTAATGAAATGCTTCTTTTAATTAATATTAAAAAAAAAATTTTTTTAGAAGAAGCATTTCATTACAGCTTTAACATACTCAATAACAGTTTCCAGAGCAAAGATACATCTCTTTCAAAAGTGGCTATAAAATTTTTAGATTCACTGTTGAATTAATACAGTTATACAATATTGAACTCAGTATAAGCCCTGTAAGACATAAAATTGAATGAGTTTTTAACCTTTAAAAAAGATCTCCATTTCAAAAAAAAAAAAGATCTCAATTTCATTTTAAAATATACTATTTCTTACAGAAAGACTCATTGTTTTTGCTAATAACACTGAGATGTTGGCACATGCGTCTCTCATCTGTATGTATCTGATTATTATCAGATATATTCTCAGATATATATATATATATATCCTCTCCATTTCTACCGTACACATTCAGAAAACTGACAGCTGTGGTCTACTGAGTGGATTTCATAATTCTGTAAGTGTGAAACACTTGATCAGTGCCTCTCAAACTTTAATGTGCAAGCAGATAACCTAGCGATCTTGTTTAAAATGCAGAGCCTGGGCCGATGTACTTAAATGGTAAATCACATGCTCCGCCTTCACTCTCCAACATAAAACAAATAGCAACAACCAGCCCCCACTATCTACCTCATCTCTTACAGCTGATAGCCTTCTCCCTCCTGTCCAAATATGATTTTCCTTCTTGAAAACTGCTGATCTTACCTCCCAAATTATATTAAATCTAAGGTGTCACTGTATGGATAATGCCCCATTATTTATTACATCACAGAAAAAGAAAAATTAGTGCGAATGAAGTAGACAAACCATCAAGCATAGGATGCTCTCAAGTTTGGAGATATGTTAAAAACATGAAAAAAAAGTTCTGCTTAAAACTGGTGAAATGTGTGTTGTTATCACTGTCCATCCAGTCCAAATTCCAGAGTCATCATAAACGCCATCTTAAAATTCTCACATCTTATCCACCCTAAGCACTGGAGTTTTTACTTCAAATCTTACCACCTAATCTCTCCCATTTTGGAAATTCTTGTGTGTTCTAGCCAGGATAGCGCCATTGATGACTAAATCACTTTCCACATTTAAAAAAACACAAACAAAACCCAGAATGAGTTATAAGATAGTGGGTTTCCATGTGTCTTTTTCATACTCCCTTCATTTTGGTTACTCCTTCCTTCCCACTTTCCTCTCCACTTCAACCTTTCCCTCCACAGTATACCCTCTCTTTGTTTTCCTTTTTTTAAACTATATTTTATTATTTTTATTTTATGTGTATGAGTATATTGCCTGCATGTAGTAAGTGCATGCATGTAGTGCAATGCCTGCAGAGGACAGAAGAGGCCATCAGATCCCCTGGAACTGGAGTTACAGACAGTTGTTAACGGCCATGTGGGTGCTGGGATTTGAACCCAGATCTCTTGCAAGAACAACCAGTGTTCTAAACCGCTGAGCCATCTCTCCAGGCCCTGTTTTCCTTTTTCCTATGTTCTATTATTCATACTCTCTTAAGGTGTCTCCCATGGCCTTAATTTCCTGACTTCCATGGGTGCTCCAGTACAAAAGAGAGATTGGAAAGAGTTGCCCTGGCTGGCTAAATAATGCTGCTCCAAGAAGCAGTAGGTTAATCAAATTCCCAGTCCTGTGTGCCTCTGCAGAAGTTTGTCAGGGAGGCCCAAAGACCCTCAAAACAATACAGGATTTTAGTTGTCCATCAGAATTAGAGGATAAGACCTATTGCTGAATATAACACACACCTTGGTTTCAAGATATAGAGAAAGGGAGCTAGAACTGAATTGGCTCCCTGTTGACTAGCTTTCAAGAGTGCTATGCAGGCTGCTGGTAAATAAAGGTATCATTGGTCTTACCCAATGAATCCTATGAATTAAAAAAGCAACTTGCTAGAGAAGATATGTCTACCTGTGCAATAGTGGCACAACTGTTATAAGAGTAACAAACTGCCTTCTGATTGGATGTGAGTCCTGTTCCATGGGAGGGAATCCATGTCTGGTACTGTTAGCCTGGTTAACAATTCATGCCTAAGAAGGCTGGAGGGCAAAGTGGGGCAACTAAATTGATATATCATCAAACTGCCTCTTAATAATTATGTTTACACCCATAAACAAAAGGTACTGTCAGCTTTAATCAGAGAAGCCTCTCTTTACAGACTCAGGGGTACCTAAGATGCAAAGAATAAATGATAGCTGAGGGCTTAGATAAGACATTTACATTATTCCCTTGAAGGCTCAGAAAGCATTGCAGAAAAAGAGGCAGGAAATATTTAGGAGTTAAAAGATAGAGGGAAGACTATGAAACCATTGCAATCAAGAATGCACAACTGTGGGGAGCTGGAGAGATGGCTCAGTGGTTAAGAGCACTCACTGCTCTTGCAGAGGACCCATGTTCCTAGCACCCACATGATGCCTAACAACCATTTGTAACTCCAGTTCCAGGGGAATTTGACACCTTCTTCTGACCTTCATAGACATTGCACAACACGGGTGCACTTAAACTAATGCAGGCAATATACTCATATACATAAAAAATAATAATACATTAAAAAAAAAAAGAATGCACAACTGTGATTACCTGCGATTCTAGTTTGCTTTCTGTTGCTGTAATAAAACACTGACCAAAACTTGAGGAGGAAAGGGTTTATTTAGCTTATACTTCCAGGTTACCATCCAACACTGAGGGAAGTCAGAGCAGGAACCTGGAGACAGGAAATGGATCAGAAACCATGGAGGAACACTGGTTACTGGCTTGTTCCCCTGGCTTGCTCAGTTAGCTTTCCTATACAACCCTGGACTACCTGCCTAATGATGGCACCATCCACAGTGGGCTTGGTCCTCTTATATATTGATAGGAGCAATTAAGCAAATTCCCCACAGACAAAGCTAAGACCAAAGCAATGGAAATAATTCCTCAATTGAGATTGCCTCTTCCCAGATGTCTCCAGTTTGTGTCAAGCTGACAGAAACTAACCAGCATTGGGCTTGCACAAGATAGGTCCTGTCAACAATCAATCATGGAAGGAGGAAGGGTTCACAAGGCCATACCCCTTACTACTGAACTACTGACTATTGACAATTTCCAGGAGAAGGGGAATCATTGCCCCCAGCTGTGTACTCACAGCTGAGCCCATCAGGCTTCAGTGGGTAGCTCCAAACCCACGGTCACACTGACAACCTTGGTTATACTCCATGGGTCACAAAACAAAACAAATATGCATGAACATGAAAATTAGATTTGTTTGGACATGAAGTTAGATAGGAGTAGTAGGGAGTGGATGGTGGAGGCTGAGAGTATTCAACACATGTGCACATGTGAAATTGCCAAATAACTAATAAAAACCAGAATGATAATGCAAAATATTCATATGATGATTGCACCACTAGATTAGAATATTTTTCTCTAGTTTGCTTCAGGGTAAAGTCTAATCTCGTCTTCATAATCTAAACATATTTTGCAACTCATCTTTATTTCCTTTTCAGCTAGTTTTGAATACATAGAAACAGATGAGCATTCTGTCATGCCTTTCTCTTTGCTGCCTTGAAAACATCTATATATATCTTAAGAATCCACTCAAACATTGCCTCCTCTTTCTTTCATGCCCTGTATGCCACTGCCCAAAGATCTAAGTACTTTTCTCTCTGTACCTAGCCTTTACTGTATTTTATAAATGTGTGATTTTATAATTGCGCACTTTTGCACTGTGAGTCACTCAACCTCAATGAAGGTATTCTGCACACTGTCATACCATCAGTGTGTAGCACTGGGCCTGGCCCACAAGAAGGCCCTTAGCAAATGTTTGACAAGTGAATAAGCAAGTGATGTTAATATGAAAAAGAACCACCCTTAATAAATAACAAGAGATGAGAAGGTTATGAAGTATATATCACTTCGACTTGGAAAAATAAATTGAGGCCAAAGAATAGCCTTGGTTTCTCCTACATTCCACAGCCTCCAGTGTAAAGTCTGCTAGTGTGGTATGTGCCTCAAACCAGGAACAATCCTGAACAGAGGGCTCTCCATGCCTAGTGTTGCCTGAGCCCAAGTGTGCAAGACAAAGCACCCGAATGACCACAAAGCTCAGAGTGCCTCCATCAGCTACCTTCACACGCTTTAGAATCTAGCTCTAGTCTAGCTTTAGAATCTGTTGATCCATGTGGCTTTTATCATTGGAAATTATTTTGTGAACTATCAACCAGCTTAAAAAATATTTTGAAAGTCAATGACACAGTAAGAGGAAAATGACCCTTGTTAGATTTTTCCATATGTCTTTCCTTTCAGGATATATGGTCAGAAATAAGTAAATTCCAAAGAAAGCTCAATTGATGAATCATTCAGGACATAAATTGTTCTTTAAAATTTTCTAAGGCTAAGGTAGAGATTTTTCCCCCTGTTTTCATTTTTCTGTACCCTGGCATCTCAGAGTGTGCCAGTATCTTGTAGGTACTTACTACATGCTGATTGAAAACAATGTTCAAAGGAGGAATGCACTTTGAAACAAATTTCAACTTTTTTACCTGGGGCTTGTTTCTTCTACACCTGGGTAAACAGGAAATATAAACCTAGTCTCTAAGGCACAAAATCATGACTACCTTCACTGTGGCCTTATGCTATTACAATATAAATATCACAGCAAATGTGCAAAATGAAGTTCAAAGGTAGCAAGTCACAAAGCAATAGATCTACATTATAAAGAAGGTGGGGCCAAATCTCTTATTTTGTGTGTGTGTGATATTATTCTAGTCACTAGAGTTTTGAAAGGTTTGAATAAACTTCACAGAATTAGAAAAATCCATCCTTAAATTCATATGGAGGCACAAAAGACCCCGGATAGCCAAAACAACCCTGAGCACAAAGAGCAACGCTAGGGGGATTACTATACCAGATCTCAAAGTATATTACAGAGCCATAGTCATAAAAACAGCATGGTACTGGCTCAACAACAGACACATAGATCAATGGAAGATCACTGAAGATCCAAACCTGAGTACACGTAATTTCAGCCACCTGATATTTGACAAAGACGCCAAGAACACACAATTGATGAAAGACAACATCTTCAACTTTATATATGCATGTATGAAATTCTCAATAAAGTTTTTGTAAAATTGAAATAAAATAATGAGCAAGTGAGAAAAAAAAGAAGAGAGCATTGTAGAGATATTGAAGAAGTCAAAGGAGGAGTAAAGAAAAAACACACTTCATCAAACTATACAAAAATTGCCATTATGTTCTCAAAAATGTCTATTTTTGAATTTTTGGAAATAGTCATTTCATAAATTTCAACCTAACGTCAAAAGCTAAGGTGAAAAGCAAGAAAAATAAAAGATTTTTTCACATCATGTTATTATTTTGAGGAATTTCACAGAAATGAAACCTGCCCATCAGCATCAGCCAGAGATTCTAGAGCGTACTGGTTAAAACATGAATTTTTTTGTTATTTTTAATAGTTTCAATTTTTAGCTTACAAATAAAATTAAATGCATTAACACTATGCAGCATGTTGTTTTGAAAACTGTATATATTATGGAATAACTAAATGGAACCAGTTAACATATATCACATCACGTATATATTATGGGGTAGGTGTGGAAACACCTAAAGTTGACAATTTGTACCTTTTGACTAACATTTCAATTCTAAGTAGATACTCTTTAAATCATGGTCTTGCGTGTGATACTTTTAAGTGTTGAGGAAAGACCAAGCTTAGTTGTTAAACTCTACTTGGAAATTTGAAGAGAAAGGTAGTCAAAATATAAACTACAAAAGATCAGCTCATATATATATATATATTAATTATGAGAGGTATATGTCTAGAAAGATGCTGCTAGAGATCTGTAAATTCAGAAAGAAGAATGAATCAAAGAATGATATCATGGCTATCCAAGTGGATTAGTGGAAAGGACATCAATGATTATAGGAAAAGTGTTTTTATATAACTTAAAATGATGGAAATTGATATACAACCTTCTAATGACTCATTGATGAGGAATGTATTTTTCCCTAAGGCTCAAGGGCTTTAAAGCCACATGAAATATTTCATTGTCTTGTGACTCATGATGCTGGCACATCTTACATCACTTGTAATTAAAGAGCAGTGCTTGTTTCTACACATCACACTCCTACAGACACTGAGGAACAGGAAGGCAAATGGCTCTGTCAGAAGGAGAGCCTCTCCTTCTAGAGCAAGCATCCCTTTTCATGGCTTGATAGCTTGTTGACTATTTCTGTACCTGATTTTGAAGTTTTTGCTTTCAATATTGCTGTGTTCTCTTTTTTATTGCAATTAGTTTGGTTTTGCTTTGAATTGGGAGACTGCCACTCAGAGATTCCCTCTACAGGTTTTTGTTTTGATTATCAAAGGAATAAATCAATGTGGCAGACTTATTAACTTCATCATTTGGTTTCACATAGAATGAGTTCAAATTCAGAACCTAGTTTATTTTACTTCAAATCTCATTTGTAAAATATTAGCATAATATTAACATTTACTATATTTGATCATTGAAAGCATCTGCTGCATACAAGCCACTAACAGACCATTTGACTCATGTAAAAGACAAAACCAGTTTTAACAATATTTGGAGAATTACAGGACTTAAAGGAAAACATTTACAAGTAGGGTGAGTGCTTGCCTTTCTTATTTCATGAGGAGCCCTGGAGCAAAGTACTTGCTTTATACACTTCATCTTAATTGCTTACTTCTTTTTTTGTTTTCTTTGGTAGGTTAGACACCATTAAAGATGGGATAAAAGAGAACAGAAATAAGACATATTTCTGAGATGATAGAATACATATACTTTACTCACCCTACTAACTGTGACCAAAACTCAGACAAACTCTGAAGACAATGGGACCCAAGGAATATTGCAGAAGTAGAGTCCTTAGGCTTTCTTTTTGTTTTATGTATCTTGGACTGTTTCTAGAGACACCCATAACGCACGAATTCTGCTGGCACAGCCCAAACTGTAGGGCTCCTCACAAAGACCGCTTTACCCAACCAAAAGACCAAGAAATAGCCTAGAAATCCAGAAACCTTGGAGAACATGATCAGTCTACTTCAACCAAATACCACAGAAAAAAGTGCCCCAACACCTATTCAAACCAAGAAAAGCCAAATGTGGAGGCTGGAATGCCATCTTCTTCCACCTGAAGTGAAGTACTCCAACTCTCCCAACAGCATGGTGTCAGAGGAGCCTAGACAGGGGGCTATGACTTGTGTTTCCCATTAGGCAGAAATGAGTTCCCCATCTCATCCTCCACAACATAAGCCATGTGGGGAGTCTGGATTTCCTTTTCCTCCTGGAAAAACCTAGGTGACTTTTGCCACTGCTCAGCAGCAATAAGATCTGGAAGGGGCAGCTGCTTTAAAATCTTTTCCTGATCAGCTAACTTCTCTGACAGGTAGAAGCTGGTAGCTGTTGATTTTTTTTTTTTTTTTTTAATTTGAGATTTAGATCTTCCTGGTTCTTGGTATGATTCTGTTTTTTTTTTTTTTTTACTTGAAATGGGTACATTTGGGATATTACTTTATGAGACTCTGGATCAGCAGCTTTGTTTAAGCTAGCTCCTCTGTGGTGGTTTGAATGAGAATGTCCCCCATAACCTCTAAGTACTTGGACATTTGTCCCCAGATGGTGGCACTGTTTTGGAAGACTTTAGGAGGTATGGTCATCCCAGAGGAAGTATGTCACTGGGGGCAGACTTTGAGAGTTCTTAAGCTTTGCCAGATTTCCAGTTGCTCTCTGCTGCCTGTGCCTGCTTGAAGATGTGAGCTCTCCACTTTCTGCTCCAGCCACTTCCTGCCACCATGCCTCGCTGACTTGACAGAATCTAATCCCTCTGGAATTGAAAGCTCAAATAAACTCTTCCTTCTATAAGTTCCCTTGGTCACAGTGTTTTATCATAGCAACAGAAAAGTAACTAAAATAGAAGTTGGTACCAGAGAGTGGGCTGTTGTTGTGAAGAACCTGACCATGTGGATTTTTGGAGGAATGTGGAAGGCTTTGGAAGTTTGGACTAGAAAATTGGTTGAATGCTGTAAGCAGCTTAATGAACTGGTCTAGTAGGCACCTGGAAGAAAGTAGAGCTGAGGACAACATAGTTCCTGAGGGAAATAAGGACTTAGGCAGCAACTGGGATATTTTGGTAAAGCACCTGACTGAAGTCTGCTTCCAGCCTAAGAGTTTGCCTGAGGCTAAGTTGAAAAGTAATGAACTAATTTCTTTGGCAGAGGAAATTTCAAGACAGCCTATTAATGGTGACTATTATGGAAATCTACAGTGCAAAAGAGCAAGTGGGGCAGAAAGAAATGAAAAGTTTATAGGTTGGAGAGAAAAAAGGGTACTAGGAAGCTTAATAATGTTGGAGCCAAGGCATATACTGAAGGAGAGACTCTCTTTGATAAAGAGACTAAAGTTTTTAAGGAGAGAACTAGAGATTTGCACTCAAACAATAGAAAGAGTACTTTCAGGGCAAGACCACACCTAGGAAAGCCTCCAATTTATGAAAGGAAAAAAACCCAAGGTGTTTTCTCCTGGAAAAACCACAAAAGTTGCTGGTAATGTGAATGAAGTGGGCCAGGGTCCATCCCAAACTGGCAGTCAAACTTGGCAGTATAATTCATGTAGTGCTGGCTTTAGAGCCATGAAACATGTAAGAGTGAAAGGGACATTTGTTCTTCCTCCATGGTTTCAGAGAGTTGCTAAAACCCAGTAATGTGCAGCAGTGGTGTCATTGCATAAAGAAGATCCTGACAGGCCAAGTGCCCTGATAGGCCATGTGTGAAGCTGTGAAGGTGAAGCCTGGTTGGCTGTGGACATCCCAAGAAGATGTTGGAGATGTTAGAGCCATGAGACACCTGCCAAGAAGAACTGCGTACAGGGAGTGGTGACAGCCCAAGCGACAGATGTATGCTGCACACAGCAAAGCTGGAGGGACTGAGCGATCTAAGCCCTTTGGAAGGAAAGTTTCAGAAGTCAGACATGGAGTCACTGGATTTGATGTTTTCCCCACTGTATTTCAGTCTTGTTTAGGTATGATATTTCCTCACTATGCTTTTCATTCCTCCCTTTTGGAATGGGAATGTGTAAATGAAACTTGGTTTCATTGTATGTAGGAAGTATGTAATTTGTCCTTAGATTTTACAGGGGCTTACAGTTAAGAGATTGCCTTGAGTTTTGGAAAAACTTTTGACTCTGAATTTTTGCATAGTATTGAGACTGGTAAAGACTATGGGGGCTTTTAAGGTTGAACTAAATGGATTTTTGCATTTTATATGGTCATGAGCCCCTGGGAACCAGGGAGTGGACAATGTGGTGGTTTGAATGAGAATGTCCCCCATAGGCTCCAAGCATTTGGACATTTTCTCCCCAGTTGGTGGTGCTGTTTTGGTGCTGATTTTAGGAGGTGTGGACCTGCTGGAGGAATCACCTCACTGGGAGGTGGACTTTGAGAGTTCTTAAGCTTTGCCAGATTTCCAGTCTCTGTTTGCCTTGCATGCTGGATGATGTGATCACTTGGCTTTCTGCTTCAGCCACCTTCTGCCATCTGCCTCCCCTGCCATTATGGACTCTTACCCCTTTGGAACCCTAAGCCAAATAAACTCTTCCTTCTAAAGGTTTCCTTAGTCGTGGTATCTTATCACAGCAACAGAGAAGTAACTAGTATATTCTCTGACAGCACTTTAGCAAAGGAAAATGTGTAGTGACATACAATTCAATGAGTAATTACAAACATACTTGAAACAAACAAAAACATGGCAGAAAATTTCAGTGAAAGAACAGAAGATATTCCAGGCATGGTGGCATATGCCTGTGATCCCAGTACTTGGAAGGTAGAAGCAGACAGATATCTTAAAGTGAAAAATCTTAAAATAGAGTAGCTTAAATGAATTCTTTTTCCATTAAGTAGAATGCAGAAGATAAAAGAAAAGACCAGTGAACGGAAAGCTAGAACAATAGAACTTATCTAATATAAACAGCAGAAAAAGTCATCTGAAAAAAAAAATAGAGCCTTAGGAATATATTTCCCTAAAAGAAAAGATTCAAAATTTATGTCTTCTGGTTTTGAAAAGGATTACAAAAAGAAATGACTAAAGTGCTTTTACCCAAGCTCTCCATTTTCAGTCAGAATGGCTAAAGGTGACCCCAAGAAACCAAAGAAAGATACTTACATTTTTTTCCTTACAGATGTGCAGAGAAGAATAAAAGAATCAAAAACTCATATGTCCCTGTCAAATTTTGCAGAATTTTCCAAGAAATACTTTGAGAGGTGGAAGATGATGACTGGAAAAGAGAGATCTAAATTTGATGAAATGTCAGCATTGGAAAAAGTATGCTCTGGGGGCTGGAGAGATGACTCAGTGGTTAAGGGCACTGATGCTCTTGCAGAGGGCCCTGCTTGGATTCCCAGAACCAACATGGTGGCTACGAACCATCCTTAACTCCAGTTCCAGGGGAATCCAATGCCTTCTTCTTACCTCCAAGGCATTGCACAACACGGGTGCACTCACATATATGCAGGCAATACACAAATACATGTAAAATAAAAATAATAAATAAAATTTTTTAAAAAGTATGCTCTGACCTGGAAATGGAAGACTATGGACAAATTAAGGGAGGCAGGAAGGAAAAGGACCCTAACATCCCCAAAAGACTGCCGTCTAAATTCTTCATGTTCTGTTCAGAATTGTGCTCAGAGAGCAAATCCACAAACTCTGGCACCTTTGTTGGTGATGTGGCTGAAAAACTTGGGTGAGATGCAGGGCAACTTCTGTGTCATTGAAAAGTAACCACACAAAGGGAGGTTAGAAACTTCAAATAGAATCATTTGCTGTATTCCTCAAATGACAAACAGTCGCCACTCAGCTAGAGACTGTCATGTAGCTGAGCTCTCTTGAGCAGTGGTGGAAACCACCAAGAGGCCTGCACGGAGTTGGGTCTAAACAGGCAGAGTAAAGAGGTGGAATCAAAAAGAAGAAAACAAAAAAGTAACCACACGTCACTAAGGCAGCAGAGTTGAGGAATATGAAGAAAAATTGATGGTCTAAGGGTTCTGCTGAAGCTGTGTGGAATAAAAAGTGGAAGAGGAAAACAGTGGGGACAAGGGGAGGAGAGGAAAATGAATAAAAAATTGTCTGAAAAGGCAAGTAGGAAGAAAGGAGGGAAGGAAGAAAAACAAGGCACTCCCCAAATTTGACAGAAACACAAATCTACAGAGTCCAGAAATTGAGAGACTCTTAAGTTGTATAATCTAAAGAAACCTACAATATATATCTTAGTTCTCTAAACTTCCAAAAATAGGAGACAGAAAAATCTCAAAAGTCAAATAGAGAAATGATACTCTGCCCTCATCCCTAGTTGTAATTGTTAAACAATTAAAATAACATGGATTTGTCATTAGATATCACAGGGGTGAAGGAGTAAGGAAGTGGTATAACTTTCCTTTTCAAGTGGTAAAGGAAAATAATTATTGGTTCAGAATCTGGCACAAACATAATACAGGAATAAGAGGAGAACACTAAGATAATTTGTTGCCAGTGGAGTTCTTTGAAAATGTATTCAGTGATGTAGCAATAGAAAATTCCTCAGCCTTAAGGAAATAATGGACAACCAAGATGAAAAAGACATTTAGGAATACAAAGTAGACATGACCAGAAAATAACCTTCACACATCATATGTTAAAATGCTCAGAACAAACAATGAATACTTCAAGCTACAACAGAAAAGTGCCAAATTATTTACAAAAACAAACATCAGAAATATAAGCAGACATTTCTGTAGAAATAGTAAAGGGCAAGAGGGCATGAAATGATACATTTTAAGCTCAGAAATAAAATAATAGCTTTCAGTGGTATGATGTCACATTATAGCAGGACCTGAACAAAAACTACCTGACTCTTAGCATCTGTTAAAACCAACTTGATGGTAAGACCCTATTGCTGAAGACAGGACACACTTTGGACACAGGATTTGGAGCAACAGAGCTGGGACTGACCTGGAAGCCATGTTCCCTGAAGACTAGCCCTCATAGCCTTGGAGCTTAGGAGCTTACACTATGCAAGCTGCTAAGGGAGAACATCAATGAATGGCACAACTCCAGCTTCAAGGCCTAAAAACCACATCAATGACCAGCACACCAAACAACATTGGTGTAGAAGAGGCACTTTTATCTTGGAAGTAATCAACAGCTACCTATTTGGACTTAAAGCCCCCTCAATGTGAGGAAACTCATGTATGGTACTATAAACCTAGACAGATACATATCACTAGACAAATATAATTTCTTACTATGTGCAAAATAGGGATCCTTAAATTTATAGACAAGTATCCCAGTCACCACCTATCAAAGAAGCTTCTTTTTCAAGAGACAGAGATAATTACAGAGTTCAGAGTGCCATCATACACAGAGATTGTCTGTGAATTGCCCAAGCCTAAGTGGCACATCTAGGATGCAACCTCTACATAAGGATCATGGAACATAGAACAAGGGATGAAGAGAACACTAATGCATCTTTCAACTCTCATCAATGAAGCTCTCTCATGCAACAGAAGGCCAGCAGCACAAAAGGTCACAAATGGCCAAAACACAGAAAATAAGAGCCTGGAGAGTGTGGGTCTTTGGACAGGACTCCTATATGAAACTCCACCCACCCAGGGCTCAGGGACCATCGTGGAAGAATGGAGGAAAGATTGTAAGAGCCAGGGAGGAGGTGCATGACCATATGGAAATAGTCCTAGAAGCTCCAGGATTCATATGAACTTACAGCAATGGTGTCAGCATGCACAAGACCCATGCAGACTTAAGCAGACAAAAACCCAACACAGAACTGTGGAAATGAGCAGCAGGCCCCAATCTTAGTCAAAGAATTATTGGTGGCTGATTACTGCTGGGTGAGGAAGAGATGATCTTAAAGGATATAGATTGACTATATCTCAGGGGATGAACTTACACTGAGGGACATCTGGGGACACTAACTTTACATGATAGGCCTTAATACAAATAACAGAAGGTATTAACTCCAATAGGGGGTGGGGGGCTATGTGAGGGTGCCAAAGGGAAAAGGAATATAAAGATGATTTTCTGTATGAAATATACAAAAAGTCAATAAAAAATAATAATTAAACCAAGAGTGGGGTCCAATCTGTTCTGAGTATTTGTTCCTTTCAAGTTCTCTTTGGAACTCTACTCTCAAACAACAGACTTGCTCTGTTTTAATTGAAACAGTACATCCAGCATGATAAGGAAAAGAAGCAGGATTCTCCCTTTCAAACATCTTATCGACTGACCCAGAACAGCACACACAACCACAAGCAGATGTTTTCAATCTAATCTCACTCATCATTTACAACATAAATGGAATAATTCACTGTTCCAATGAATATTCACTGCTTTCAGTGCTTGCTATTTCCACAACATATGCATATGCATACATTACTCTGGGTTAGGGGCAAGGAAGGGTCAAGAGGGATTGAAGTGTATGTTTAGGTAGAGCTGGAGAAATGGCTCAATACTTGTTTCTCTTGCCAAACCTGGGTTTGGTTCTCAGCAACCACAAGTCAGCTAACAATCATCCATAACCCCTAGAAGAGGGAATCCAACTCCCTCTTCTGGCCTCCATGGGCATTACACACACATAGTGCACTTACATGTATGCAGGCAAAACAGTGATACACATAAAATAGAAATAAAATACATTTTCAAAAGAGCTATATGCTACAACAGGAGTCCAAGCCCTAGTAAGCTTGTTCACATTATAAATAAGCTGAGATAGTGTTAAATGATCTCAAAACATAAGAGTAACGTTGGTTACAAGTTTAGGTAAGATTCCATTTGTCCAGAAAATTGTGTGTGTGTGTGTGTGTGTGTGTGTGTGTGTGTTTAACCTTTGAAATAAAAGGAGAAATAACGACCTTTCACAATAAGCATAACATGAAACAGTTTATGACCCCTAAGCTAGCACAGTAGAAAATATTTAAAGGAATAATGCACATAGAAGAGTTAGAAAGATTTTGGATAGGCTCCTACAAAGCAAAAGGATGTTCAAGGATAAAACAGGATAAATTGCAAAAGATCTACAGCCTTATTAATGGCATTGTGATGACATTAACCTTCTGTTCTTATTCCACTATGGCTGTAAAAATTGCTAACTGTTAAGGAACTATGATGTAGACTAGCAAGGAACTCTTCATCCTAGTGCTGACAATTTTGGGGGAAATTTATAATCTCCCCCAATTAAAAATTGTTTAAGTTAATATTTTAATGTATTATTCCTTAAAATATTCATCAGTAAGGGATATAAAACCACAAAAAGCATGAAAAGGTGTTCAGTGTGTTTAGCCATCAGGAAAATGCAAATCAAAAATACACTGAGACTCTATCTCAGTCCAGCCAGAATGCTGTCAGCAAGAAAAGAAAAAGCAACAAATACCAGTGAGGATATAAGGAAAAAAGAACTTCACGTACTCTTAGTGGGAGTGTAAATTAGTTCAGTCACTGTGGAAATCAGTGTGGAAGTTCCTTAAAAAACTAAAACGAGAACTATCATGTGACTCTGCTACACCAGTCCTGAGTAAATACTCAGAGAAATCGAAGTCAGCACACCACTATCCATGTTGATTATAGTATTTGTCACAGTGGTCAGCTTACAGAATCAGCTGAGATTTCCATCAACGGTATAGTATACACAGTGGACTGTTATACCACAATGAAAATCTTAACCACGCTGTTTGCAGGAAGATGGGTGGAACTACAGGTCATATTAGGCAAAGTAAAGCAGACTCTGAGACAATTATTACGTATTTTCTCTGATGCAATCTAGATTTAGAAAAAAAGGCATGAGAATAAAAGGGGGCTGGTTACAAAAAAGACCACCAGGAGGGGGAAGTGGAACAAGAGAGGGTTGCGAAGGTGAATACAATTGGAGTACATCATATATGTTTAGAGAAAAAACACAGTGAAATCTACCATTGTGTAGAGTCAACATATGTGTATATATATACATATATATGTACATATACATATATGAAGCAAAAACACATGTATGTTGCTGGAGAAACTGGTTATCCATTTGAAAAAATGAACTCCAATCTAAGTTTCAGACTTTATTCAAAAATTAACTCAAACTGAACCATGGACATAAATGTAAAATTTTTAGGAAAAACAAGGAGAAAATTGAGATCTAGACAAAGAGAGCTTGGACCTGATAGCAAATACATGATCCAGGAAGGGAACACTGGTAAGGGGCTGGGTGTGGCTCGCTGGCAGCACTTGCTTAGTATGCAGTAACACAGCATTGCAAAAGTAGAAATAAAAAAAGAAAAATGGTCAAGTTAGACTTCGTCAAATTAAAAATGAATGTTGAATAAAAGATCCTGTGAAGCACTTGAAACAAGGACTAATGTTTAGATTACATGAAGAACGCTTTAAAATTCAACAGTTAAGAAAATTCTATTACAAAATGCCCAAAAGACATTTTGCTGAAGAGAGCATAAGGATAGAAAATAAACACACGAAAAGTTGTTTGACGTCATTCTCCATCAAGGAAGGGCAAATTGAAACTGCAACGGCGTTATCACCACACCTCTCAGGTGCTAAAATAGAAGAAAGGAAGGAACAAATGACCGGAAACACTGCATTCCAGTCAGAGTAGGGAGACCCTGGATTGCCTCTCCACTGCTGGTAAAATAGAAAATAGTTTGTCAATTTCTTTAAAAATTCAAAGTGGGCTGGAGAGATAGCTCAGTGGTTAAGAGCTGTAGTTGCTCTTGCAGAGGACCAGGATTCGGTTCCCAGTACCCACACAGCAGCTAACAACCGTCCATAATTCCAGTTCCAGAGGATACAACGCCCTCTTCTGACCTCCGTAGGCATTGCACAACACAGGTATACTTACATACATGCAGGAATAACACCCATCTACATAAAATAAAAATAAATAAATAAATAAACCCCAAATGCAACTACATCATGACAACAATTACATATTTCGGTATTTATCCCAGAGAAATAAAAACTTACACTACTTAAAAACACAAATGTTTCTAATAGCTTCATTTGTGAAAGCTCAGAACTGGGAGCAATTCAGTGCCCTTCAATGGTGAATGGTTTAAATAAAAAGGGGTAAATCCAGATCATGGAACACTCAGAAATGGAACTCTTGATAAATATCACAACTTTTTTTTTTTTTAAGAACAGTAGGAGACAAGTGTTACTAAGGGAGAAATGGATAAAAATGGGGTTATTTAAATGGGAGGGAGAGGGAGGTTTATACAAGGAAGCTTGGGGATAAAGGGAAAGAAGGAGATCAAGAGAGGTGGGACCACAGGAGACTGGTTTTATCAAGGGAGAGATGGGGAAAATGGGGACACTTTAAATGGGGAGACCATGGCAGAAGGGTTAGGCAGTGAGAGAGGAGAGATAAATAATGCCTAGCTAGTTTTAAAAAAAAAACGCAGAGGGAATCATATTAATCCAATAACCTAATGGCAAATTACACATCTATTTTTCTCTACATGAGTCCATGTGTATAACTAAAGGCTACAAAACAAGAAACAGGCCGGGCGCATGCCTTTAATACCAGCACTTGGGAGGCAGGGGCAAGCGGATCTCTGTGAGTTCAAGGCCAGACTGGTCTACATAGTGAGTTCCAGGACAGCTGGGGCTACAGGGAGACGCTGTTTCAAAAAGACCAAAAAAACAAAAACAAAAACAAAAACAAAGCATCCGGCAGGGGATGTAGGTCAGTGGTTAAGCACTTGTACTTGCGCAGCGTACACAATGCCATGAATACATCCCTAGACTAATATGATTTCTTCTATGTGCAAAATATGTATCCTTATACTTACAGACAAATATTCCAGTCACCACTCATCAAAGAAGCTCATTTTGCACCAGTCAGAGACTATTACCACGTACCACAACTAGTCACACACAGACATTGTCTATGAATTACCCAGGCCTAAGGGATACTTCTTCAATGCAACCTCTACACCTCAAGTTCATGGAACACAGAACAGGGATAAAGAAGAGGACACTAAGGAATCTCTCAGTTCTCAATAATGAAGCTCCTCATGCAGCAGAGGGCCAGGAACACAAAAGTTTACAAATGGCCAAAGCATAGAGATTAAGAGTATGCTGAATGTTGGTCGTCGGACAGGACTCCTTTACTCCTTCACTCACCCAAGGCTCAGGGACCATCACAGAAGAGGAGGTAGAAAAATTGTAAGAGCCAGGGAGGAGGTGCATAACCGTAAGGAAACAGTCTTACAAGCTCCTGGGAAACTGCTCATATAATTCTATGGCAATGGTGTCAGCATACACAAGTCCTATGCAAACTTAGGCAGACAAAAACCCAGCACAGAACTGGGAAAATGAACAGCAGACCCCAATCTTATCTGAAGAAATATTGGCAACTGATTGCTGCTAGGTGAAGAAAAACTGATCTTCCTAAAACAAGGGAGTCTAAATAGGCTCAGTGGATGGACTTGTACTGGGGAACGTCTGGGTACACTGACGACCTAGTGGGTCTTTACAGGGATGACAGAGTATATGGGCTCCAGTTGGGGGGAGGATATGGAAGGGAGCCAGTGGGAATGGGGCTATAAAGAGGATTAAGATTGTTTGAGATGTTCTGTATGAAATACACAAATATTCAATCAAAACAAATAAAAAAAAATCACAACCTATGAATCTCCAGAGAATTACATTTAGTGAAAATGTAAATCCCAGGGTTAACAAGATGACTCCATGATGATCTGAGTTCAATCCCTGGAACACACAAGAGGGAGGGAGAGAACCAAAGCTGTCCTCTGATCGCCACAATTGTGTTGTGCTGTGTGTGAGTGTGCATGTGCGAGCACACACACACATACACAATAAATTCATGTAAATATATATTTTTAATGTAGAGTCTTGTCTGTGATTAGTTCACTGGTCTAGTGCTTGCCTAGTCATATGCCTGAAGTCTTGAGTTCAGTCCTCAGCTCACACACACACAAAATAAATCCTGAGAGTACATGCTCTTTTATTCCATTTGTATAAAATTCTGAAATGCCAAAATGACAGAAATGTCACAAATTAGTGATTTCTGGGGGTTAGGTGTAGAGGAGTGCTAGTATAACTAACATACAGAGCTATAAGGTAAATGAGGCAATTCTGCTGGTAAAATCATCTCTGTCTTGACTGTATTAATGCCAATACTTGCTTGTGATCTGTATATAATTTTGCAATGGTGCAAATGCACTTGGAATTCCTCTGTGTTTGTTTTCTTTTTTGTAGCTATGTGTGACTCTATAATTTCCTGAAAACAAAAATTTTAATTACCAACACAGAATAGGAGTCCTGGGTTCTGAGTCTATGTTTAGGTGGTTTACAGAAAGATTTTTAAATTAGTTACTGTGTCTTGGAATTGGGCAAGTAAACTTGGAAAAAACTTAGACACAGCACTACAAACTTGAAATAAAGACTCGTGGAAGAGAGGAGCATTAGTAATTTTCTGTTTCATTGGTCTCATGATTTTTTCTCTGGACCACAGTGACCACAGGGACCACAGGGACCACTCAGTGATGGGAAGCAAGGCAGGAGTTACCTTCCACACCTCCCATTCTCTAATATTCAGCCCCATTTCCTTCCCTGCTGCCACACGTTCCTGTTTTCCATATTAGGATTCTAAAGGTTTTTGTAGTGGAGGAAATGGCTTTTAAAGGGATTATTAAACCAACTCCTGTAGCCTCATTCTTTCATTTCACTCATCAAGAGACAGCCCGTGCAAAATACCAAGATCATTGGCAGTGGGCTGGAGAACAAAAGCTCTTCGTCCTCAGTGTCACTATGCAATCATGTCTTATATGCCTATTGATTTTTTCCAACACTTTTCAATCATTAAATAGCTCCTTAATCAGCTGGTAATTTCCCAAAACAACGCAGTTTAGTGCTGTGTAAGACATACCTTTATCCACTCTTGCTTTGCAGATGGCTAGAAAGCGTAAACCTGCTGGAAACAGTGGTGTGAAACATGGTTTACAGGGGATGCAATGTAAGGACTGTCTTAAAGCTCCATGGTTTAGTGCACATGCCAGGAAAAGCTTGTTGGTGCCACCTAGTGGTATGATTAGTAGCTATGCCCAACAGTAATTCAAATTTTAACACCATCCTTTGAAAATGTTATTTCAAACTGCATATAAACATCATTGCCAACTCTCAGTCACTTCATTTCTATAGTGTCATAGGCTTACAATGCTTTCATAATGCAAAGGAAGAAACTGACTTTTGATCTAGCTATAAGTTTAGTTGTAAGTTTATCTCTGCTCATTAAAATCTTTCTTCTTGATAGAATAATGATAATATTGTATCAAGCACAGGGCCTGTGATGGCTCAGTGGGTAAAATCACATGCCTGATGACCCAAGTTCAATCTCTAAAACCTATATCAAGGTGGAAGGAGAGAACAGAGCCCGCAAAGTTGTCCTGTAGCCTCTACACACATGTGGCATTTGTACCTCTCTCTCTCTCTCTCAATAATAAATAAAAAAAAATTTAAAAACTATATTCAAATGTAAATTGTTTGTTATTACACCTGACTCTTAAGTCAGAATAGCAAGTTCTTTAGTACAGGTCCATATGATTCCTGTAAAATTAATCACTGTGGTCAGTGTGCTTCAAACTACTAACACATTCTTTAAAAAAATTCATATTCCAGATTTCTTTATTAAATCAGGCATAACTCTGTGGAAAAATATCTTGTGGCTATATTGTAAACAAATATCATAAGAGCTGCAATTAGAATTAAGTGCACAATTTAATCATTAGAAGGCTTTGACTGTTTGAAGTTTCTTAAGCACATACATTTCACTCAATGAAAAGTTATACTGATCAGATATAACTCTCGTCCTAACATCAAAGAAATTATCTGAGCAGAGAAAACCCATCACTTCAGCTATTGAACATTTAAACACTTAATTACATGTACATGTCACCATATAACAACTGTGTTTCTCATGAAAGATCATGAAGGGTGTGAATCATAAAATAATTTGTTTGCTCAAGGTGTTATTAACTGTAGAAATTGCTGGTTTTCTGAGCTGGCCCACTTATCAGAGCTGTTTTCAGAGTGATTATGACAATGATGCGTAAGTACTCAGTACATAGATGAAATGCAGCAGACAGGGAAAGGGGAAGTTGTTAACACGCCAACAAAGGGAACCAAGAGTAGCAGGGCACAAACCTGGTCACTGAGAGCAATGGAGTGACAAGAGGAAGAGAAAAGAAAAGGTTTTGGGGAAAGAAGATGCATCATGGTAAAGAGGAAGATCTGAGATAATGTTTGAACAGGCTGGACAAGTATAACCAATAGGAGAAAGTTAGAAAATGAAGTGTCTGTTTAAAAATTTCAACCTTGGACAGTGGGATGCATCAGCAGGTAAGTGTACTTGCTACCAACCTGAGGTTGATCTTGGAACCCACATAGTGGAAAGAGAAAACTAACTTTTGTAGGTTGTCCTCTGATCTCCACATGAATGCATATGTATACATGTACACACACTAAATAAATAAATGAGTAAATTTCAACTATGCAGATTGTTATTACGCTTTCCACTGTTTCATAACAGAATTTTTTAAATGATTTGTTTATTGTATTATTATGAGTATTTTGCCTGCTTGTAAGTGTACCTGTATGGTGTGATGCCTGTGAAGGTCAGAAGAGGGCGTCGGATCCCCAGCTAACTGGTCGTTAGTCGCCATGTCGGTTCTGGGAATTAAACCTAGGTCCTCTTCAAGAACAGCCAGCACTCCTAACCACTGATCCATTTCTCTAGCCTAAGCATAACAGAATCTTTAAACAATCAGCTAAAGGCAAGTTTTTTAGATTGGCAATTCAAAGGATATACTAAAAAACCATATAAATGCAGCCCATTTCTAGCGGGCTAGGATCTGAGATGAAGTTCATGGGTGCCACTCATCAGTCACATCTGGAAATACTGTTTTTCACATAGATCTTCACTGACACATTGGAGACTATGTCATCTTAAAAAATAAGTCAAACATCAGAACAATTCTCAGAATTCTTTTGTTCAGCAGTCCAAAACTGAGCATTGAGGATATGAGAAAACAATAGTAGGTTTTGAAGCAAATGCATGAGGTGTGTTGATTTCTCGAAGCTTCATGAAGTGGGATGGGCATATGTCAGGTATTGTTCAGGCCTGGCTTTTTATTTTTGTCTGTTTTGCTTTGGTGCTGAGATCAAATCTAGGGCCTGTGCATGCTAGGCAAGCATTCCACCACTGGGCTGTGACTGACTAGCTGGCTTCACTGTTAATGCCTTAAGATCAGGAATTCGGTTTCTTTCTTTAGAAGGCAGTGATTGTAGGGCCTGATTGTTGTGAGAAGTAAATCATATACTGTGCAAAAGTTGCTTATCAGCCGGGCCTGGTGGCGCACGCCTTTAATCCCAGCACTTGGGAGGCAGAGGCAGGCAGATCTCTGTGAGTTCAAGGCCAGCCTGGTCTACATAGTGAGTTCCAGGACAGCTGGGGATGGCTACAAGGGGACCCTGTCTCAAAAAGACCAACAACAAAAAAGTGCATACCGATAGGACTGATTTCAAACTCTATTAGTGCATATCTCACCTCAACAATCAAAATGAAATAACAACATTAAGTGTCAGTATGGGAATATTCCTTTCAGCACAGTTAATTCTTGAAAGAATCTGGTTTTGAAATTTTTCAGTACTTTGCTTAGAGTTTAAAAGAGTGATGATGTTATGAGTAAAAATATATTCTCAAAATATTTCATTTACTGTCCAGTAGTAACCAGTCATCATATCGTCATTATATTCATTAACTATATTTTCTTAATTTTGCATAGCAACTGATTATTAACACCCACACTTCTATGCACAAATCAAGACTCCATTTGATGAAATCTGCTTACCAGAAAATGCGTTACACAAGAGACAATTACATTCTACTTATTATTATTTATGTGTGGCATACGCATGAGTGTGCACATCTGTGTCCTCATGTACATACTGAACATTCACATGTGGAGGTTAGAAGCCAATGTCAGTATCTTTCTCTATTGCTTTCTGCCTTCTTTTTTGAGACATGGTCTTTAGTTGAACCTGTAGCTCATCAGCTGGCTAAACTGTCTTGCCAAAGAGCTCCCATGATCCTCCTTCCAACGCTGGAATTGTACACTCTTGCTGTCCAGCTTTTTATGTAAATACTGGGACTTACACTTGGGTCCTTACGCTTGCCCAGTAAGCATTTTAAGCCCTGAGACATTTCCCCAGCTCTACTATTACTATTTTGTAATGAAGGGGCCAGTGAAGTTGATTTTACTCTCATAAACTGTGCGATCCAGTCATTTCCCTGCGTCTTCCTAGCATATGTAAAGTATAGATAGTGTAGCTGACACATGGAGGAGATATTAACTCTCATCAATTTGAAGCTTCATGCTGACAGCTTTTGAGCTCTGCAAGGTTTCTACTCAGAGGCTGAAGGTGTGGAAGACCATGCATTTTTTTCTTGACCTAACCAGTAAAGGGACTTCTTTATATTTCTTAAGTATTGGTTATAAAGAATGGTTAATTGAGCCTAGTTGTGTTTGGGTATGAAGAACTGAAATAAGATTTCCTAAAACTACAAAATTTGTCCACAAAAAGACATTCCAAAGCAGCCATATTGCATATACTCTAATTTTACCCCATCAAAAATATTCAATAGAAGCCGGGCGTGGTGGCGCATGCCTGTAGTCCCAGCACTTGGTAGGCAGAGACAGGAGAATCTCTGTGAGTTCAAGGCCAGCCTGGTCTACATAGTGAGTTCCAGGGCAGCTGGGGCTACAGGGAGACCCTGTCTCAAAAAGATTCAAAAAAAGGGTGCTTATCAATACCTGACTTATAGTAGCTGATAAATCTTTCTTTTTCCCTGGTGATGCAGTATGTGAGACAACATTTTTCAGCAAAGCAATCAATCAAGGCCTCAGAACTCTTTCCTACAGTCTTTTGGTTTCATTTGTTACATAGACTTGCTTTGTTAAAAAAAAAAAAAGCCACAAGCTTCTTCCAACAACTTTCATGTAAAATCCCTAGTAACTAGAGAATCTATTATTATACATAATTATAACAAGTAGAATTTTGCTGAGGAATACATATTTTTTATATCTAATAATTACACGACAGTGAAATTCACTTGTTCCATTTTTAACTTGAATGCAAATTTCTTAGTTTGAAGTGAACATAGAACTTTCTAAAGAATAAGGGACTATTAAATATCTAAGTTACAAAAATAACACTTTTATTTTTAGGATCAGTATCAAATGTGAATTGATGTTCTAAACATGCAAGATTTAAGAATATATTCTTTTTTTTTAACTTAAAAAAAATCTTGGTTGCTTTATGTGTATGCATGTATTGCCTGCATGTAGGTAAGTACACCCATGTTGTGCACTGCCCACGGAGGTCAGAAGAGGCTGTCAGATCCTCTGGGACTGGAGTTACGGACAGTTGTTAGCTGCTA
>NW_008330777.1:3645633-3662263 GCF_000622305.1 Nannospalax galili
TTATTAATATTTGCAAAGATGTATAAATGATAATTATTGATTATCTTACTCGACTCAATATCTTTCTGATATTATTGCTGTCCTGAGTCCAGAAACAAGAATGTGCTTTCACTAGCAAAGGGATGCAGTGTGTGTATTAGGTATTTTTAACAACAATATAGAATATACTCTCACACTGGCAATTTGGGCTTATAGACAAGGCTATATTAAGGCTTTATTGATGAGTTTAATTTAAAAAATGAGACTGGCATATTGGCAAAAGACAAGCTCAGTCTTTTTTTTTAATGGCAATTTATGAAGTAAAAATATAATGTAACTTTTTAAAACATTTAAAATGTGGAGTACTAGTTCTAGATAAAAAAGAGTACCTAATTATGCCTATTAAATGTATGGCTTTACAATTCACATCTGTTGAATGAATTTTTGTGTCCTTTCACCAAATAAATCCTTTAAAAAACTAAGCCCATCATTTTGGGCAGTTTTTTTGTGTGCTATTGTCCACTGAAATGCATCTAACATTATTCTCCCTAATTCTTCAGTTACTCAGTGTTGAGCATGTCTCACACTATGAGAGGTTTGGATTTGCCTGTGTCTTGTAGCTTGTGGGTCAGGACAAACCCTTGCAAGGATATCATCTGTCTCACCTGCAGTGGTTACCATCTTACATTGCTCTCTCTTCCTAGCTCAGGGGAACCGTGGTGAGCACAGATGCTTCCAAATGTTGCCCCAATCCAATAAATCCAGATAAGAGGAGAGAGGATGAGTCTGGGGATGAACCCCACAGTTACAACCACTGGCATGTACAAGGAACTCCCGAGGCTGTGAAAACATAGTTTTTCTAAATTATTTTTTTTGCTGTTTTGATACTTGTATGCAGTACACTGTGATCACATTCATCTCTCACTGCTCTCTCTCACGCCCTCCTACTCTTACTAACCTCTTCTTCTCAATTTCCCCCTTAGCCTAGTGCCTATCCTATCACCCTCCCTCATCCCTCCTTTTCTTTCCTTCCCTCCCTCTCTTTCCCCCTTTCCTTCCTCTCTTCCTCTCTCCCCCATTCCCTCTCTTGCTTTTCTTTCCTTCTTTTTGTTGCGGGTGCTGTGCAGGCAGTCACAAATGATGTGTGTTCGTGTTTCAACTCCTTTGCATCCTTCGGTTCCCACAGTCCTTCCATCCCCTCTTCCACTACGCTCTCTGAGCCTCCAAGGGGGTTAGATAGATGTCCTGTTTGGGTAGCTCTTCGACCTATTATGAGTTGCCCACTGCCAAAAAAGACTTCTCTAACAAAGCCTGAGTAACTTCTGCAAGAAATTGTTTCTTTCATATACTGGCTTCTTGGCAGTCAGTCTCTCTGGTCTGACAGGGGAAAGTAAGCTATGACTCAGTGGTGCTACTGAAACTATTCCATTTTATGAATGAAGAAATGCCTCATTAAGCTGAGCTGGTCCTTTAACATTTTGATAGAGTCATGAGTATCCTTTCTCTAAGTCACTTGACTAGTTTTGTTTTCGATTATATGCATAATATGATGCTTAAACTGTCCCTAAAAATAGATTCAATTTGTACAAATATAAAAAGAAGAAATGCCTTACTTCAAGATCTCATTCAAAAACAAGCCACTGCTGACCTGTGGTCTAGTAGGAGAAATCACTATTATGTCTGCTGGGGTAGAAGCATGAAGCAGCATCCTCAGAACTCAAAGGACAGGACTACAAAAACGACACCATTTTAGCGGCATGTTGAGAAGGGCAGAGGAACAAAGCAGGCACAGAGGGCCCAAGGCCTATTCTGAGAGTGCAGATACGCTAATGTGAATGAAGAGATGCAAATCAAAGTATGACTGAAGTGGACCTGGCATACCAGCTGGAAGATCACAGATGCTCCATCAATGTTGAGAGAAACAAAACAAAACAAAAAAACCAATGGGCTATGTCACTTTGCTCAAAGTCTTCCCATCATGTTAAAAATCCAGGGGTCTAACCCTTGTTCATGAGGCCCTGCATTTCTGCCCCCTTACCAAACTCTCACATTACTACTTACCATTCTTCATCCTGGTTAGATCTGTGCTGGCCCAATGTCTCTTCCTCTCCATCTCTTACTTTTCCCAGTTTAAATGTTTCCTTCTTGATGTCCTTTTCCTATTCACCATATCTGGAATAATCATAGCCACTATAGACAATGTTAATGTTTCTCCAAACTTTCTGTGTTAAACCCCCCCCCCCAATTCCCAATATGATAGTATTAGGAGGAGAGGGTTGGTGAATGCCTTGTCCTTATCCCAGGGGACCTGGTGTCCTTAATGAAGAAAACCTGGAGAGCTTCCTTGTGTAAAGTTGTCTGTGGGAAGTACTCTCTCAACAGACAATGATTCTGTCAGCACTTGATCCTGAACTTTTTAGCCTCTAAAACCACAAGAAATAATTTCTGTGGTTTATAATTACTGAGTCGGTGGTACTGTGTTATAGAGTAACAAACTAAAACATCTCTTCATAACAGTTACTATCTATCTACTTCTATTTTAATTCTTTGGTAGTATTTTTTTTTTTTGAGTCAGGAGTCAGGGTCTCACTATATAGTCCTAGCTGGTCTAGAACTTGCCACATAGATTAGCCCGGCCTCAAACTTGGGGTGATTTTCCTGCCTCCGCCTCTCAAGTGCTAGGATTATAGACTTGTATGACCATGTCCAATTTATACAGTGCTGGGAATGGATTCTAAGGTTTTATATACACTAGGCAAGCATTCTACCCACTGAGCTATATCCCTAGCTTCATTTGTTGTTGTTGTTGTTGTTGTTTGAGACAGGGTCTCACTATGTAGCCCTGGCTGGCCTGAAGCTCAATATGTAGACTAGGCTGGCTTTGAACTCAGAGATTTACCTGCCTCTGCCTCCCAAGAGCTGGGATTAAAGGCATGTACCACCATGCCTGGCACAGCCCCTTGATTTTTTTTTTTTTTGTCTTTTTGACACAGGGTCTCCCTGTAGTCCCAGCTGTCCTGGAACTCACTATGTGGACCAGACTGGCCTTGAACTCACAGAGATCCACCTGCCTCTGCCTCCCGAGTGCTAGAATTAAAGGCGTGCACCACCATGCCCAGCTTGATTTTTTTGATATACTTACTACTACCTATCTTGTGTCTTCTATCTGTTAATAATATAGCTCTTTCACTAGGCTATAACTTTAGCTACCAAGGGTAGTGATTTCAGTGTGCTTACCAATGTTAGCACTAATGCCTATATATACACAGTTTTGATCAAGTATTTATAGAAGGAAAGGAAATAGCAAAGGGCCAGTTGGTGCAGGGGTTTGAAAGCAATACCCAGATCTACAAGACACTCTCTCAGCAGTCAGGCAGAGTCTCCCTAAATTCTTTTCCTCCTTTCCTTCACTAAACAGGGATATATTAAATACCTAGCATGAGAGAGAAGCAAAGGAAACCAATAGTTCTTAAGCCAAACACTTATTAAGTACTTATTTTCTAGTTTCTGGAATATACTAAGGAACAGGACAAGGTTTGTGCACACAAGCCCGCAGTGGAGAAGAGAGAGTTACAGTGAAGCAGGATGAGCAAGTTACAGAGAGAAGACAGTCAGGCTTTCCAGAAGATGGATGCTTATCAGAGGTTGGGATGTGTAGGCAGATACTAAAGAGGTGAGCCAGGCACTTAAAAAGGGAAAGATAAATAGTAGCAAGGAAGCAATGCGCAAGAGGGAATTGAAGAAATGAAAGGAGTTTTTATGTGGCTGGAGCCCTAAGTGCTTATTATCCAGGTGGGAAGAGACAGTATAGGCATTGGAGGTAGTCAAAAGCTGCAAGTGCCTATGGGGAAAGATCATGGCTATAGTACTGAGAATGTCAGTCCCATAAAAAAGAGGGGAAAGGTAAGGAGGTTGGGATAACAGGGTCCGCATGTCCTCTGGGGCAGAAAGGATGCAAGCAGAGCCTGAGAAAAGGTGGCTGGACTTGCAGACAGGTAACCATGCGATGAAACTGCTGATAATTCTAAAATGGGAGAGAGAATAAAGTTTGATAACCAGGTTACAAAAAGGGACCCCCTGAAAAGCCTGAAGAATTTAGACTTTAACTTGAAGGTGATTTGGAGACAATGAAAATAAAATGCCAGGAAATAACTCATTCAAAAACAGTATTTATTATCATGTACAAAGTATTACAACTACACTTGCCCACACAGCGGCAAGTAAAGTCCCCATGTTCCCAGAGATTGCATAAATAGAAAGCACTTACATTTTTATTTTAAGAAAGCACTGTAGATGATAAAAAAGAAATGTGCTGGATAAACTGGGCAGGAAGGTTCGCACTCATCAAGAGTAAACGATGCCTATGAATTGCATTTTGAATGGAAGCAGCTAGGTCTTGAACAGTGCTTGAATACAGTAAACTAAGGCAAGAAAAAAGTTTGAGGTTTTTGTGCTTTGCTTTCCTTTCCTTTCTTCCAGTCGATGTTGAGAACCTACTTTGATTTTAAGACTTCAAAAGATTGTACTGTATGATGCCTGATATTTTCTGGGTTATTGAATGTGTGCATGTGTGTGTGTGTGTGTGTGTGTGTGTGTTGTATGCATGTGGAAGTGTTTGGGTGTGAGCCCAGGGAGGCCGAAGGTCAATGGTGGGTGTCTCCCTTAATCACTCTCCACCTTACTTTTTTGTTTTGTTTGAGTCAGCATCTCTTTGCAGAAATTGGGCTCATCAACTGGCTAGACCAGCGGGCCAGTGAGCTTTGGGGATCCATCCATTTCCGTCCCTCTGCCCACAAGTTACAGATGTGTGCCATCATACCCAACTTTTAAGTGGGCGCTGGGATCCAAGCTCAGGTCCTAATTCTTGTGATGCAAACACTTTACTCACTAAACCCCGTCCCCAGTGCATCTTCTAAACAATTAAAAATTTCAAGTTGTTTGACAATAATTTTATAGCAATCAGAATTCTTTAAAAGTTTCTCTGAACTTCTCCATTGCCTTACATAAGTAGCTTATCTAAACCAGTCACAAACTGAAAAATAATTTTTAAAAAGTAACGATAGTAAATTAGAAACAGTTCACTGCACATAGAAAGCATTCAGCAAATATCAGTTAAATTAAGGAATAATATTTACTAGTTACTTCCTTTAATAAGGCAGAGCAGATTCAGGGTTTTGATCATGATGTTCTTCTCACTTCTTATAATGCTAATATTCTTTCCTGACCAGGTAAGGGGAAAGAGGAGTAGAGGAGAAGCTCGCCACAGGCAGAAGGGGATGTCTCAGGGCTTCCAGTTTGTCTTATCTATCCCTGAGGCCACCACACAGAGAACACAGGAGTATGAATCACCCATTTTGTGTGTTCCAAGAAAAAAAACTCAGAGCTACTGCAAAAAAGAAAAATCCCCAAACTTAGTCACCACAAATCACTGGCTTTCCTGATTTAATGTCCTGTTCTGGTTTACATCTAAATGTACACACATTAGTGGTATATGTATATCATATTCATTTTAATGTAATGTTATTTTGAAAATTGGAAGTAAAATTATAAATAAAACATACACAGCTATCTGTGATCCAGACCATTTAGAACTCAAGAATTTTAATTTAGCAATCATTTGAGGCTAATTACCTTTGTGTATGGTACAGTTTGTTTCTTTAGAATCCCCAACACCTTTCCACCCTTGCACAATTATTCTGTTCTTACCCAACAGCTGATGATTCATGTTCTCCATACAAACACACCTTTTACATTACCTTATATGTGTCCTACTCTCCAGAATGCCTTTACTCCACACTAATTCTATCCATCAAAAATAATATTTAGTTAAAAAACCAAATACCATATTATAGAAAAGTTAGAAAACAAAGGAAAAAATATTACCTACCAAGTGGTGCCTATTCTGGGCTTTTTCTTCTTTTTAAATTCATGAAGACAGCCACACATTTTTATGTCATAACATATGATAGGTTGATACATGCGTACTTTGTATAATGTTTAAATCACTGTAAACACATGAATCTTTCCAAACACAATTTCCTTGTAGTTTTTTAAGCTCTATAGTACATTATTGTTACCTGTACTCACCCTACTATACAGCAGAGTGCCAGAACTGATTTTTCCCATGTAACTTGAACTTTGCTATCTACTGGCTAACTTGTCCTCACTTTTCTCTCTTCTCTCTGTAGCCTCTGGTGACCATTTTCCTTACTCACTATTTTAAAAGATACCTTTAAAATTATAAAAATAATACAGAAGGGGCTAGAGAGGTGACTCAGCAGTTAAGAGCACTGGCTGCTCTTGTAGAGGACCTGGGTTCAGTTCCTAGTACCTACACAGTGGCTAACAACTATCAGTAACTACAGTTCTAGGTCATCTGACATCCTTGCTGGCCTCTGTGGGGCATTGCATGCACATGGTATGCTTATATACATGCAGGCAAAACACTCATACACATAAATGAAAAATACAGAGGTTTTTGTTCCGGTAATGACATGGATCTCATATTGGACTAAGCCTACCCTGATAACGGTTATGGATTCTAGACAAAATAAGAAAAATAACTGGATAAAAAAACCCAAAAGTGAATACAAACTGCAAGGGAACCACATTTGGCAAGTTATATGTTTAAACAGCTCTTTCCCTGTATTTTCCAGTCTTCTGGAAATGAAAACTAGAGAAAAATAAAAAGTAGAAAAAACACTAACCTGGGGCTGGAGAGATGGCTCGGTGGTTAAAACACCTGCCACACAAATGTGAAGACCCGAGTTTGAATCCCCAGAACCCAAATAAATGCTGGGTGGGTATAGTGGCTCACCTGGCCTGTAATTCCAGTCTTAGAAGGCAGAGACAGGGGATCTCCAAAGCAAGCTGGCCAGCAAGACTAGCCATATCTGGGAGTTTGGGGATTGATTGAGAGACCCTTCCTCAATGAATAACTGACTGAAGATGATTTCTGACATCAACCTTGGGTCTATACATACATATGTATACACATGCATGCACATCCACACGTGTGCCCATGCATATGTGGAACGTTCATACAACATACACACATGAAAATGGAAAAAAGAAAAGAGATTGAAAATGTCTAAAATGAAAAATCTCTTTTTCCTATTCCTAAAAATTCCAGGCCCTGACTGGAGATGGTGGGCGGGTTAATGAACACGGAGAAAGATCACTATAAAATGTCAGACTGAAGAACAGACAGATGTGTTTGTCCAAGGCATTCTTTTATCCATTGCTGTGTTTTGCTACCCAAGCATTTTCATTTGGCTCTTCTAGCTTCAATCTCTCTGCCGACTTTACTCATTTGCCCATGAGTGCTCCCCACCTTGCCCATTTAAGGTTAACACAGCAATCATAATTTTTCGAATTTCCCATCAACAGTTTCAACAGCCACATCATCTCCAAATCAGATTTTGCTGATTGCTTTGTCTCTCGAAATATTTTTCTTCTAAATTGCCCTTCTTAAATGTTTGATGCACATAGTGCATATATGAGTAGAGATTAAAGTGAATAGTAATAAGAGCCATTCGTTACAGAAAATACTTCCTCTGCTAGATTTACAGAGTGTGAGTCAACATGCTTAGGAATTGAGCTGGGTTTGACTTTTGTTGTCACCGTCTACAGATTAACTTTCTGCTCAGGGTAAGAGTTAGGTCCCAGATGCTTTTTCTTCAGTGTTCTGTCTCTCCCCTAACTTGAAGCCTTCTCCATGAATTTGTGGCCCTTTCACAGTCTCCACATGCTCTTGTTTCTTCCACAGCAGTAGATTTCCTTTGCTCGTCAATTGGTGCTTGTCGTTTAGTGCTTACTGTGGGGTGTGGTGAGGGGAGAGGACTTAGGCAGATCTTGTATCTCTGGGCTTCATGGGTAGAGTTTTCTCAGCGATCATGTCTATGTCCCAAAAGCAAGAAACTTCTAAGGGACTGGGCATTTTCTTATACTTCCTCCGCAGCTATAGTTTTGTTCTTTTCCATCCTCCCAGATGCAATCGTTAATACTCTGGAGAGCTGGTGTCCTTTGCTACCTTACCCCTAGCTTCATAGAGAAGAAGGGCCTAGGTGGAGTCCTTCAAGAATGCTCACTCTCCTTTCCAAACCCACATCACAAAAGGTGATGTCTTGTGACATGCAATCCTGCCCGCCATCTTTCTCATCAGTGTCCAGCAGAGTCTGTGGAAAAACTTATGCAAACTACCCTTGGTTCTGATGTCCTCATGGGTTCCACAGTCTCATGGTGAAACCAACAACCTTCCACAAACTGTTGAACATTTTGGCAGCATTCTGCATGCCTCTGTCTGATAAATTTGCCTTCTTCCTGTGCTCTGCCACAAGCAAGTCAGGGCTTTGAAATGTGCTCTTCTTGAAAATTCCCCTTGTTCCTTAGATTTTAGGTCATTTTTGGCATCCTGTTGTCCTAGTTTCATTTCTGTTGTGTTAAAACATCCTGACTAAAAGCAACATGAGAAGGAAAGGGGTTTTTTGGCTTTCAATTCCAGATTATAGCCATCGTGGAAGGGAAGTGGGGACAGGATCTTAAGCAGCTATTCACATCACATCCACAATCAAGAGCAGAAAGAAACAAATGCATAGATGCACCTTGCTTCTGCTCAGCTAGCTTTCTCCAGCCCAGCATGGTTCAGGACCCCTTGCCTAGGGAGTGGTGAGGCCACAGTGGGCAGGCTAGCCACATCAATTAAAAATCAAGACAGTAACCCATAGCCATGCCCAGAGACCAACCAGATAAAGACAATGTCTCAACTGAGACACTCTTCCAAAGTGATTCAGAGTTGTGGCAAGTTTACATTTAAAACAGTAAAAACATGGAGGTGAAGAGATGGCTCAGCAATTAAGAGCACTTGCTGCTCTTGCAGAGGATGCAGGTTCAATTCCCAGCCCCACATGGTGGCTAACAAGTGTCAGCAACTCCAGTTCCAGGGGATCCAACACTCTCTTCTGACCTCTGTGGGCATTTGTTGCACTAAATTTTCCCCTCTCTGCTGAGAGACCCATGCTCACTCAGGGTCTCGAAATCCTGATGTGGATTGACAAAACAGGCATAACACATTCTATTTGGGTTTTGCATAGTTCATAACATCTGGGAGGGAGTGACTTACAAAGGCAGTTCATCCTGCCACAAGCACGTCCCACTGTTCCCCTGCAGTTCTGTGGCTTCATTACCCATGTTCAATATGTTGAAGGCGCCACCCCTCTTCCCAGTGCTCACAGCATGCATGCATCTCTAGACCCATGCCCTGATCAACGATAGCTTTTTGGAGGAACTTCCAGGTTCCAATCCACCCCTTCCTCCAGCTCTTACAAACTTTCCACCACCTCTCCCACAAGGGTCCCTGAGCCTTGGAGGGGGTGATAGATGCAGGACAAACTCTCTTGTATTCTGGTGCGATATTGACCTCTTGGGCCTCCCCATCATTCATCTTTAAGAAATGGCAGCTGATCTATCTCAGTGGTGTCTCCCCTACTATAAAAACAAATGGAAGGAAGTAGACACATCTAAACAAATACGGGTGCAAATACAGATGCCTAGAAGATATCCTAGCATGTGTATCATATTTATCAAATAGCATATCTGCAGTAGCTTCCTCACTGGGGCCCATAGCCTTCCCTGACACAGGGGGTTGGCCTGGTCTATAGCACCAGATATGTGTTCCACCCCAGGACTTACCCAGTTAGAAATTTGTCAGTTGTACGTGTTTCTTGAGTCATTATTGCACCAGTAGGCATTGCTTGACATGTCAATAGTGTGCAGCATGTGGGGTCCATTGTTGAGCAGAACCATAGGGAATCCTTTTTCCCCAGCCATCTGCAATGTACCTTCTGGCACTATGAAAGTGATTCATCCAGTGTCATGGAGTTTTCAGCTTAGTCTCATCTCTCTTTTTCTCCTACACGCGCATCATGCAGTATCTTCAGCAACATGGCTTTACTGACCTTTCTAATGTACAACCAACATTAGTGGCAACAACCTTGGTTAACTTGAGGATCTCTAGGATCTCTCTGACCAACAGCTTATAAGGAAGGCAACTCACCCCTGGTGCTTAGTTTTGTTTTGTTTTGTTTTTTTCTTAATAGTTGTTACAGTTTTGGGAATATTTGTTTTTATTTTTATACAGGATTAGGAGTTGTAGGCTTTCCCCAACCATTCTGGTGGGTATTACTTGTGTCTTACTCAACCATAAAGCTCCCAAGAATCTTATAGCTATAGCTGGCCTTTGATTCTTCAGGTGTACTTGACATCTTTCAAATGGGTTTCACATCTGTAAACCACTCAGAGCTTAACATCATATATTAAATCAATCATAGATAAGGTCTAACACAGCTTGGAAAGGTTTTTATCTATTTGTATTAATTGTTTTCTCCATAGATCTCTGTTAGGTATCAAAGCTTGGGTAAGAGGCATTAACTTTGTTAGTTCTTTAATATCTTTAGTTATCTCTTTGACATCATTCCATATTCTGGGGATCTTACATGGAGTCTCTTGGTATCCTTTTATCCTTGATACATTTACAGGTGCTGGCTCAAGTTGCATGACCCTGCAATGGGCTAAGGAGGCAGAGGGTCTCTCTTGTCCCTGCTGCATTTGTTGGTTCCCTGAGTCAGGCAGGCCCTGGGTCTGCCCTCTGGCTGTAGCCATATCTGCTGCCTCTCCATTGACCATACCTAGCTGCTGGGGTAGGCCCTGGTGGGAAAAGCTGCCTCTACCCTTAGCATAGCCTTTCTCAGGAGAGAAATGTAGCTTATTTAATCTTTGGGGATCCTTAACCACCCCTGGTACAGTTTTTATCCTCTGAATGTCTTTTGTGAACTGTTCTTCAGGTTTTAAAACCTTCCAGAAACTCCTTAGTAGCAATTTTTTTTTTAATCAATTTTTTCTTTAGGAACTTGGACTCAACATAAATTGTGCCACATTTGTCTTTGAGTAACCCAAACAGATCATTTCTTCTGTTTGGTCTTTTTTATATCTCTTGTAGGTTGTTCTGTTATTCTATAGACATGTTCTACATGCCGGTTTGAGTCATTTAGATCTGCCAAAGCCTCTCTCACTTTACAAAGATTCTATCCCATTAAGGGACTTAGCAAAACCATTAAAGCTCTATACCATTCTTGAGATCCCAGTTGAATTAAGCTTTCTTTTATATCTCTGGTGAATATAGTCCTATCTGGCCCAGCGAACTGGGCATCATATATTGCCTTCTTATCCCTAGTTCTCTCAGTAACACTTATCCCTCTTCTATGGTTCTCCAGTACCTGCTAATCATGGGCGTCTCCACTGGTGATGACCACATATCTTTAATGCCTTGCACAAACCATTCCATTAGGGACTGCTCCCTCCTGTATTGGCATAGGTTAAACAAGCTATGTCTCAAGGATAGATGGGTAGTTATATAACTCAGCTGTGATGCTTCTGAAGGACTTAAACTGACATTACTTGCTCCTATGTCCCATACCCTCATGAGTCACATGGTGAGGGGCTCTTTAATTGCTTGTTTGAAGTCTCCTAATCCCAACAGCTCCAGTGTGTACTTTCTCCTAGCTACAGTACTCTTAACTTTTTTTTTCTTTTTGTATCAAAGGTTGAATCTGGGGGACAGCTTTATCTACTTTTATTTCTAGGTCTTTTTTTTTTTTTCTCACTACTATATTTTTCCTTGGGTCCTTTGACTCCTGGTCCCCTAAACTTAAGCAAGTTAAATTCTCCCATTTCTTTTCTCTCTCCTGAGGTTTATCTGCAAGTTAAACCATAGGAGGCTAAGACTGAATTTGCCAGTAACTCCTTTGTCTTCTCAGCCTCCACTGGGGCCATTGCCTTTGCAGTGGACAAATCTTTAATTATGTACAAAAGTGGCCAGGCCAACTCTCTGGATTCCCCTCTTACATTCAAGGCTTGTAAAATTTTTTCTAGGCTCTCCACAATCCTTAAAGAGTTTTCAGACACACATGGCAGTGGCCCCAATTTCTCAAGCAACTCAGCTATTTTCCCACATTCACAAGATAGTGGGAACCTGGAGGTTTCCCCTTTTGAGTCCATCAACATCTACGTGACCCATGTAATTTTAGTTACATATTTCATGATCCATTGTATAACCCATGTGACCATTGCTAACCCCATTGCTTTTCTGGAGCTCCTGCAGTTTGTTGTTTCTAGTGTCATCCTGCTGACTATGCAATTTTGTTGTACTAAATTTTCCCCATGCTGCTGAGAGACCCGTGCTCACTCAGGGTCTTGCAGTCCTGACATGGATTTACAAAACTGACATAACACATTCTATTTGAGTTTTGCATAGTTTATGATATCCAGGAGGGGGTGACTTACAAAGGAATGAAATGCTGCCATCAGCATGTCCTGGCCCTGGTCTCTCCCAGCTTTTCATGCATCATTCACCTGCAGTTCTGGTTCCATGGCTTTGTTCCCTGTGTTCAATTGATGACAGTGCTACCCCTCTTCCCAGTGTGCTCAGTGTGGGTCTCTAGCCCCCCGCCCCCATCAAGTCTAGCTTTTCAGAGGAACTTCCCAGTTACAGCATTCCAGAACATGGGTGCATTTACATACATGCAGGCAATATACTCATACACAAAAATAACAAATAAAATGTTTTTAAAAACTATAAAAACATTTAAAATCATCATACTTGTGATCTAAGGTTTATGAGGTTCAAGAAAAGTTACATTTTACACTGTCTTCATGTTATTTGGGGAACAACATTCCCTCCAGTTTTCTATGTCTAAGGCAGAAACTAGGAGCCTTCTTAAGGATTTGAAATGACTTGTGTATCATAATCTAAACACTGAAATGCATTTGGATCTGGATTTTGAGACTTTAAATTATATTTAATTAATCTGAAAATCTATGTCTATCCATCATTTACGTGTAAGTATAGCTTTACAGAAATGAAGAAAAGAGAGATTTGACCCATTCTCATTATTAGCATTTTTCAAACATACCACAAATCTTGCTTAATTTTTTATATGAATTGTAGAAGAACATTCACTCAAGAGTAGAAAATGAACTTAAAACAATGAATGCTTAAAATAGCACTTGCTGGGATGGGGATGTAGGTCAGTGGTAGAGTGGCTGCCTAGTATGGATGAAGGCTTTGGTTTGAGTCCCAGGAAATCTCTTTTCAAAAATTACAGCTCTAGCTCTAAAAGATTTCTCATTTCCAATACTTTAAAATTTTTATTTATTTATTTTATTTTATGTGTATGAGTGTTTTGCCTGCATGTATATAAGTACATCTGTGTTGTGCAATGCCTGTGGAGACCAGAAGAGGGCATCAGATCCCCTGGAACTGGAGTTAAGAGCAGTTGTAAGCTGCCATATAGATGCTGGGAATCAAACCCAAGTCCTCTGCAGTAGTAGCCAGTGCTCTTAACTGCTGAGTCATCTCTCCAACTCCACATTTCTAGTACTTTGTAACACTTTAAAAATATTGATAAGTTAAAAAGGTTAAGGTGGGGCTGGAGAGATGGCTCAGCAGTTAAAAGTGCTGACTGCTCTAGCAGAGGACCAGGGTTCGATCCCCAGCACCCACATGGCGGCTACAAACCATCCTTACCTCCAGTTCCAGGGGAATCCAAAGCCCTTTTCTGACCTCCACAACACTGCACAACATGGGTGCACTCACATACATGCAGGCAATACACTTATACAATAAAAAATAAAAAAATTAAAATATTTTAAAAAAGGGTAAGGTTAACTGAAATTATGCTATCCAACTCTAAGATGATTAATCCAGAACTTTTACTATAGGAATAGATATTACACTTATTTTTACACAAATAGCTTTGCACTAGATTATAAATTTGCATTTTAAACTTAATATTGAGCTGTAATATTTTATAAATAGATAATCCTTCTAGAACAATGCCAGACTAAGCATGATTCTAGCCTGCCATGTTCTTGCAGAAAATTTATTCACCTCTTTCAGTTATTGGGATTCCACATTAGTATTAGTTTTTGTTAATTTTTATTTTTGTCTTTTGAGACAGGATCTCCCTGCAGTCCCAGGTAGCCCGGAACTCACCATGTAGACCAGGCTAGCCTTGATCTCATGGAGATCTACCTGCCTCTGCCTTCCAAGTGCTGGTATTAAAGGCATGTACCACCACACCTGCACCAGTATTAGCTTTTATAAAAGGTCTCAGAACTTTAAAAAAAGTAATCAAGAATTGTTATTTTGCAACACCAATCAATTTATTATGAACTATTTCAAGCACACATAAAAGAAAGTGTGATAATACCTGAGCAACTATAACTCACCTTATCAAATGGATATAAATGAAGTTTTCTAAACACGTTTTTTCATTTCTACAAATAACCACTATCTTGGATTTTCTACTATTGCCCTGTGTGATTTTAATGCTTCTTGTTGTATATATCTCTATGAATATTATTTTATGATAATCTGTAGTTAGTGAAGCATATTGTATTTTCTTGTCACTGTGATAAAATACCTGCAAGAAGCAACTTAAGAAGTAACTTTATTTTTATTTTTTACACGAGGAGCATGGTAGAGGGGCTGACTCCTGTCTGTAGTGGCAGTGGGAACACAAGGCTGCTTGTTTACATCTTTGTTGATCAGGAAGCAGCTCATAAATTTTGCTTATTTCCTCTCATCTAGTTTTCTCCTGTCCTACATAGCGCAGGACCCTTTCCCTAGGGAATGGAACCAAGAGAGGAAGCAGAGATGAATGTTGCTCAGATTCCTCCTTTTCGTCTTATTCCATCCAAGGCCCCAACGCACAGGATAGTGTCAACCACATTCAGTGTGACTCTGCCCCCTTCAGCTCATCTTCTTTAATACTCTCTCTCTCTCTCTCTCTCTCTCTCTCTCTCTCACACACACACACACACACACACACACACACACATCTAGAAGTGTGCCTTAATCTCCTAGGTGATTCTAAATCCAGTCAAGTTCACAATAATGATTAATCTTTACACACACTAAACTTCTGTCACTATTTCTTCATTGAGATGTTCTGTCTAATGTGTGTGCATATGTGCACACAAGTGTGTGCATGTGTGTGTTGTGCATGCGTGCATGCATGTACCAGAAGACAACCTCGTGTCATCCTCAGGAATGCTATCCACCTACTTTGAGACAGCATCTGTCATTGGCTGGGAACTCACCAATTAAGCTAGGCTGGCTGATCGACCAGCCCCAGGGATCCTCCTGTATTCACCTCCATGTGGGTTCTGGGCTCTCATGCTTGAAACTCAAGTACTTTACTGACCAAGCCATGCCCCAAACCTGAGATTTTTAAAAAGTTTATACTGATATATATAGTTGTTCATTTATTTTTAAGGAATACATGGAGTATGAAACATTTTACCCATTCTACAGTTGATGCACATTATCTTCACAACTACAAACAGTGCTGCAGTGAATATTTCAATTCATGTGTCTATGTAAATTTATTTTTGTCTTTTTGAGACAGGGTCTCCTTGTAGCCCCAGATGGCCACGCACTCACTGTGTACTCCAGGCTGGCCTCCATCGCACACATATTCACCTGCCTCTGTCTCCTGAGTGCTGGGACTAAAGGTGTGCACCACCATGCCTGACTTCTGTGTTTAAAATGAGAAATGTTCTCTTTAAATTGCCCAGGTTGGCCCAAACTCCTGACTTCATGCAATCCTTCTGCCTCAACCTCTTCAGTAGCTCAGATTACAGGAACAAACATACCAGTGCTCCTGGTTAAGGGATTATGTTGAATGTGTCTTAATGGGTTAGAAGTGTGGTAGACGTGGTGGCTGGATCCCCAAAGCTGGTCATCTGTAGCTGTGATCAGACTTACTCATTTATCCAAGGGCACTCCAATACACAAGGCAATTACTTGTGAGAGGTTGGCAAGCACTCTTTTAGAGAATGTACTGAGAAGAAAGATTGCTAGACTGTAGGTTTTAATTTTTGACTCTGTGAGAAAAATTTCAGCCTCCTTTATAAAGTGAAAATACATGAAAGTTCAAGTGGCTACCGAGCCTGATAGTTATGTCTCACTGTGGAGTTTTTGGTTTGTGTTTGCTTGAGACAGGGTCTTTCTATGTAGTGGTCTTGGCTGAACTATAACTCTATGTAGATTAGGCTGGCCTCAGACTCATAAAGATTCACCTGCCTCTGCCTCCTGAGTGCTGGAATCAAAGGTGTGTGTCACCATGCCTGGCCCTCAGTGTAGTTTTAGTTTATACTACACAGGAAGGAGTATAAACCTTTCTAATAGTATCAGCCATTGGATTTCCTCTTCTGTTAATGGATTTCATCAATATTGTTATACTTCAGGACTAATTCTGGGACAAATCAGTTATAACTTTTACAAAACTCCTCGCATTATAGTGAAAACTGCACCTTGACTTACTGTTTCATTTTGTTTGATTTAAACCTAAATATTAAAAAATGGTATTTAAAATTTTTTTAACTTTTACAAAAACTTTGAGAATTTCATACATGCATGTAAGGTGTTTTGATCAAATCCATGTCCACTCCCTCCCCTCCAACATTCCCCCCCTCTGAAGAGGTAACCCTAAATTTTTTTTAAATTTATTTAATAACCATATAATTAGAAGAAGCATTTCATTACAATAGCATTGACATATTCAATAACAATTTCCAGAGCTAAGATGCA
>NW_008330777.1:3662883-3674861 GCF_000622305.1 Nannospalax galili
ATGCCATTATCTTGGGATTTTTCTCCTTCCTGTATGCCTATGATTCATACGTTTGGTCTTTTCATGGTGTCACACAATTCCTGCATAGTCCATTCTTGTGAGTTCTTAAATTTTTCATAATCTTTGCTTGAGTGGTCTAGTTCATCCATTTTATCTTCCAGTCTTGATATTCTGTTTTCCATTTCATTCATCCTATTGGTGAGGCTTTCTCCTGTCATTTTTAATTGGCTTACTGAGTGTTTCACTTCCTTCTTCATTTCAGCCTGAGTATTCTTCAATATTTCTAACTCTTTTCTGAATTCATTCAGAAGTTTATCCCTATCTTCCTTCAGTTGAATTCTTTTATTATGTTTATAATTGTTGAGTTCCATGTCTTGCATTATCTCTAGGGCACTTTCATTGTACTCCTCTAGATGATTATTGGTATTTGGTGGGGATATGTTATTTTGGTTTTTCATGATTATTTACTATTGCATATATGGTAGTTTGGTTCAAAAGAAACTCACACTGACTCTTTTAACCTTCTATAAAAGCATTATGAAATTGGTATTATTGAACCACTTAAAATTATTATTACCATGGTTGGAGTTAAAATAAACAAGTAAATACTGGAAATTTTAATATGACTCAGACTACCGTATTTAGTAAGTCAATGGGATGGATCTTAAGCAGGCAGAATGAATTTACTTAGGTTTACCCAAATAGTCCCTCCAGGAATGATTTTGGCCTCAGAATTTGGGGGTTGGACTGGCCTGGGAGCCTGGCCCAGGAAAGATGCTGTTCTAGGGCAGCTGGTGGCCATGCCACCCAGAGATGCAAAGGCAGATGGGGTGGGAAGAGGCCCCAAGGACTTCTGGGGCCTGCACTGAGGAGCTGGGTTGGTCTGGATGCAAAGGATCAGGAAGAGGAAAGGTCAGCTGCTGGGTCCCAGGAAGAGGCTGGTGGGTGGTGCTGGCCCAGGGAAGCAGAAGGAGGTGAGGGCAGGGCCAGGCCCAAAAGCAGTGCCTCCTGGTGCCCAGAGAAGGTGCTAAGTTGGTCTGGATGAAAAGAATCAGGAAGTAGTATTGGTTCCCCAGGTGTCTGGGGCCCCAAGAGAAGGAATAACTCTAAAATATTTTAAGGAGGTCCCAGGAAGAGGCTGGTGGGTGGTGCTGGCCCAGGGAAGCAGAAGGAGGTGAGGGCAGGGCCAGGCCCAAAAGCAGTGCCTCCTGGTGCCCAGAGAAGGTGCTAAGTTGGTCTGGATGAAAAGAATCAGGAAGTAGTATTGGTTCCCCAGGTGTCTGGGGCCCCAAGAGAAGGAATAACTCTAAAATATTTTAAGGATTAGATACAAGGTATTCTTTATTAATGCTTTACTTGTATATTACCTCCTGTGGATTAAGAAAATTATCTCCTACACTTTACTTAAAATACTGAAGTTTTGCTCTCCACATTTAGGTTTGTAACTTGCCTGGACTTTATTTCTGCACATAAAATAATACTGATAAGGATTAAGAATGCTACTATTTTACTTAGATGACCAAACTGACCCAGTCTTTCTTTCTCTACTGACTTATGAAGCTTCATCTGTGACTCACCAGGTTCCTAGAAAAGTTTGAGTCCATTCTGAAGTTTTCTATCACTTGCTTCTTTTTCTATTCCTGAGTAAATTCAAAATTGCTTTAAGTACTATGATTTGACAGTAGTAAGGTTTAGTATAAAGTCCTTAGGATAAAACTTTGTCACTTTGCTCACTCATAAAAATTTTATACCTCCAAACTGAAATTCTTAACTTTGAGCCATAATATAGTTCCAAAATAATCTTTTCCTTTCTTTCTTTCCTTTTTCTTTTCTTTTCTTTTTTTGGTTTGTATATAGGAATGTAACCTTGTCTACTGAGACCTTGCTAAATGATTACTTCTAGTAATTGTTTTTACACATCCCTTAGGATTTTTTATGTAATCAAAGTCATCTGCAAATACTTTTTCTTTTCAAATATATATATATACCTTTTGTTTTTCCTTAATACAAAGCTGTATTTGTTACTTTTCTGTTTCTGTGATAAGGCAACTTACAGTTCTAGACTTACAGTTCTGGAGACATAAGAGTCCATCACAGCAGGGGAGGACTGGCAGGAGGCAGCCGGAGCAGAAAGCTGAGAGCTCACATCTCCAAGCACTCACAGGAAGCAGAGAGAGAACAATTTGGAATTGGGGCAAGGCTATGAACTCTCAAAGCCCATACCCAGGGACATGCTTCCTCCAGCAAGGCCACACCTCCTAGAGAGTCCAAGATCTTCCCAAAACAGTGCCACCAATTGACCAAGTGCTCAAATACTTGAGCTTATGGGGGTCACATCTCAGTCAGACCACCACACTAGCCAGGTGTGGTGGTATGTGCCTTTAATCCCAGCACTCTGCAGGCAGAGTTCTGTGAGTTCAAGGCCAGGTCTACATGGCTTGGTTATAGGCCAATCAGGGCTAGTGAGACCCTGTCTGAAACAAAACAAAACCAAGAACCCCACCACACTAGCTATGACTTCCAATACAAAGTTGAATTCAACAAAAGGGTACACTAGAAAGGGACATTCACCACTTGTTCCTGATTTGAAGAAGACATCTTATATTTCACTATTACATTAGCCATAGGCTTTTAGTGGATGATGTCTATCATACTGCAGAAGTCGTCTTATATTCCTAGTCTGTGAGTGGTCAGAACATTAAGGTTTTTTTCTGCATTTATTAATATGCTCAGATGGTTTTTCTCCCTTTATTATGTTAATATGATGAACTGGGTTGATTTTCAAATGTTAAGCCAATCTTTCAATCTCGGCATAAACCACGCTTGATTATTGATTATGATGATTTCCCATTATTACCTATTAACTTGGTTATAGTGTCAACAATTTTTACGTTCTTGTTCATGAGTAATATTGGCTTGAGAGAAGATTAGGGTATATGGACTGGAACTGATTAGGATATATGGACACCAGAATAAATTGAGCATCTTTTTGTTTTCTGGGAAGTTTGGGTCAAACTTGTGTTTCTTCCCTAATTTTTGGAAGAATTCACCAAGGAAACAATTTAGGACTTTAGTTTTCTGTGAATCATAGCTATTTTGGAAAGAGTTGCATACTGTATTTAGAGGATTTAAAAGAATCCTTTTGTACTGTGTAGTTTGGATAATACTTGACCAAAAGAGAAATGTAGGATTTGGGAAGCAGAAATAAAATAACAGCTAACACTGATGGGCTTTGTGGTTCCAAGTGGTGATGTACAGTTGCAGAAGTAGAGTTTCTCTCATGGTGTGTAATCTTATTACTGCAATAAATTCCTTATTACATAACATGTGAGTTCTGCTTCCCTAATAGAACTCTGATATACTTGGAAAAACTTCATGTCCTATGGGTGTTTCTATTTAGTTTACCATTTTTATATTCATTTGGTTTAATATCCACATATGCCCGGCACATTTTTTTCATTGAATGCTAGATGTTGTGTATACAAGTTATAACAATTTCAGCCTAATAAGAAATAAAGATGACGGTACTTTCGTCCAGATTTTTTTTTTCTTTTTCTATGTCCAGTGGGAGATAAGAAGAAACCATTTTAATCTTGTTCATGACTGAGCTAATTTCAGATTTTATGATGGTTTACTTTATTTCAGGCTTGGCCCTTTCTTCTAGAGTTCAGGTCATCAAGATCCAAAGAAAGCCTAGCGTGGTAATGCAATTTCTTCCTGTAGGCAGGCTGTGGACTCCTAGCAACATTCATGCTTTGATTCTCTGCCCTGTTCACGTGATCAGATTTTTGGTCATTAGTTATAAACTAACCAATACCTTTGGGAAAAGCAATGCTGCATGCTGGGCTCATTCTTTGTGCTTCTCTTTATGGTCTTGGTCCCTCTAGGTCTCCTGGCCTAATCTTGCACACAATGATCTATGATAAACTGGATTCTTTTTCCTCATCCTCGGGTCAACTACTGTAGTGAAGCTGATCTTGTCACGATCAGTGTCACTACATCCAGTGACCAGTAGCTTTTTTCAGTAGCCATCTCTGATCCTTCGAAATATTTTCTTCACTCTTTAGGATGTCAGTCATATTTTCCTCCTAGCTCATTGGCCAACCTTTAGTATTCTTTGTTGGTTCCTCTTCTTCCCGGTATCTATCACAGAGAACCCATGCTCCAGGCTCAGGGACTTACTCTGATTTCAATCTGTTCCCTCAAGGATCTCATTCGGTTTCATGACAATTACAAATGTGTGTGTGTTCAGGCTCTTAAATTTAATCTCCAGTTTTGATTCATGCTTTGAACTCAACATAAGGATTTGGACATTTAATAACTATTTAAAAAATAAGCACCTCAAATTTAAATGTGCAACCTTTAATTTCCTACCACAAACTTGTTCAACAGTGTTCCCTTCATAAGATACTTGGAATTCTAAAATTCCCATTGCTGGGGCCAACATCATTAGTCACTCTCTAACCCCAAATCCAGTTCTGTGGTCCCTGTTGCCAAAGAAAAAAATGTAGAAATTTACACCTGGGCTCAGATGCTGCTATCCTCTATGAAGGTTAATACAGTCTTCCAATTAGTTAAGAAGATCCTTTGCAAACCAAAGTTAGGTAATGTTATACTTTACAATGGCTCCCAGTCTCTGACTAAAAGCTTCAAGTTTTTTTTTTTTTTCCTGTGTGTGTATAGGCCTGCGAACAATCTCAGATAACATTCATAATATTCTTTTCTTTTTTTCTTTCTTTTTTTGAAAGTCAGGGTCTCTCACTTGCATGGAGCTCACCAAGACTAGGCTGCTGGCCAGCAAGTCCCAGGGAGTCACCTGTCTCCCCCTCCCTAGAGCTGGGATTACGAGTGTTTGCTAGGCCACTTGGCTTTTTCACTTGGGTTCTGAGATTGAACTTGGGTCCTTCCGGGAAGCACTTTACCAGCTGCATTATCTCCCCAGCCCTAAAAGCTTCACATTTTTTTTGGGGGGGGTATTCATATAGGTATCCACATGTACATATAGGTGCATATAGGTGTACCACATGTACATATAGGTGCATAATTCATATAGGTGTCCACATGTACATATAGGTGCAAGCCAGAGCTTGATGGTGGCTGTCTTCCTCAATTACTCCCCACCTTCTTTTTTGAGACAGGGTCTTTAGTTGAACCTAGAGTTCACCAATTGTCTTGATTGGCTGGCCACAAGTCCGGGGGATACGCCTGTCTCCTCCCTACCCTGCCCCCATTCCAGTGCTGGGGTAATGGATATGCGACTGTGCCAGGCTTTTTACATGCATGCTGTGGACCCTTATAGTTGCATGGTAAGCACTTTACATGCTGAGCCATCTCACCAGTCCCTCATGCTTTCAAATCCACTCATGATCTGGCCTTCCCTGACCTCATCTCCCACTATTCCTGCCCTTGTTCACTTGGCTCCAGCCACTGATCTCTTGCTCCTAGCCTTTGCACTCCTGGTTCCAAATGGGAAGAGTGGAATGCTCCTCGCATTCTTGATAGATCACACAATCATTTCCTTCAGTCACTTCATTCCTTGCGCTTTGTGTTTGTTTTTAATCCGTTTTTTTTTTTTTTTTTTTTTTTTTTTTTTCGCCAAGGACTTAAAATCCTGCAAATGTTTTTTTTTTTTTTTTTCCTGTCACATTCAATAACATAAGCTCAATTATTGTGGCACTTTCGTCCATTTGTCCACTGCCTTATTCCTAGCACCTGGCATTTAGGAGGACTCAGTATTAGTATAAACCACTGTAGTCATCTTTCTGATTACATTTGTTAAGCATACCCCTAAAAATGGTGCACACACCTCAAAGTTTAAACCTCAGTGATAGATTCCTCTTAGTTTATATTCCTGTTAGTTTGCCTTTTCCTCTTTCTGGCGATAAACCTCCTCCTTTGGGGATGGGGTACTGTGCATCTTTTAATGCTAACCACAGAACTTCTTACCCATAGTAGTATAAGGAACGAGGACTGACCAATCTGTATTCCAGCTCTTTCCAGGTTAGGTCAAGGGATGAAAAGGGATCCCGTTCTTAGACTTTATATATTAGATACTGGGGTAAGACAAAGTATTTCTTTATTTTGGAGTTGTTAGCCATTCATGGCCCAAAGTTTCCTCCATTAACCATATGAAAGGTGATCATCTGCAGTGAGAGAGAATGAGACCAATGAACTCAGAGAAGGCAGACTGGAGACAGATAATGACAACTGGTAGGATGCCTCTGAACTTCCAATAACTTGAGCCAATATAGTTCATTCACTCTCCCGTTCCAGCCTCTGGTCATCTGGAGCTGAGTTTCACTTGTAGCTAATTTACTCATTTTATTGTATAATCTGCTCCTCTTCCCCCACAAGGTTGGTTCATTTTATAGGAATCCACTAAGAGTTAACTTTGCCTTTGAGATGAATCCACTGCACTATGAATTAATCTGTATGAATCTTCCCAATGTGGTTCCAGTGATTAAGCTCTTCCTACTCTTTTTCAGATGAAGGAAGAGTCAGCCCTGCATTCTCAGCACAGCTAGACTTCTCATTCCCGACTATTAACTGTTCACACCCTTATCTGTAGACTTGAAAATTTTTTTCTTAATTTAGTTCCATTTTAACTCAAATGATTTAGATTTGAAGCCTAACGCCAGTAGTTCTCAAATTTTAACCTGTAACATAATCCCTTGAGGGGGTTTGTTAAAGACTGCTAACCAGGCTATCTTCAAGTATAGCAGCAAGACCTAATCAGCAGTCAGTAATTACCTGGAGACCTATTATTTGGACCTGATAATTTGCATTTCTAACACGTTCCTAGATGCTGATATTGTTGGACTTTTTGGAGAATTACTAATATAGATTCATATTCTAATATGCCCTATTTGAGCATATCATACCTTAACCCAAGGCAGTTTACCTCCAGTAACTGCTAGTGATGTAAACAGGAGATAGAAACTGGTCAGGTTAGGGCAAGGGACCCCAAGGGAGCAGTTCAGACAATATCCTTGCTGGAGGCCAAAAATGCCAGAAGGATGTTCTGGTTCCTTGTTATTGCTTACCCTTGCCTGGAAGCTATATATGAGGATGTGACCAAAACTGAAGAGGCACTTGGTTGGGCCAACTGGACTGACCACCTCATTCCTCATCCCCCTCCACGTCTCACCCCCGCTAACTCCTAAAAACAAAACAAAACAGACTAACAGCTCAGTGGTACTCTATTCTGGGGACCTGTTCTTGTTATAAAGGAGCTCTGCCTTTTCACTTTCTTAAGCTCCTAACTATAACTCTATAATAAACTTTCTAAATTATCCTCTGTGGTCTCAGAATTTAATTCTTTGAATTTGTGAGATAAGAATCCAAAGCCACTGGCTCAGGGTGGCTTTCATTACAGTTTTCTGGAACCCTAGCCCCACTCCAAGTTCACCCGTATTGTCACAATAAGCTGCAAGTCACACAGTGAAAGGATGAGTATTCTAGGTGTACAAGTGTCTGCAGTATGCTGTGTCCCATCATGCTGCACTTATACAGTGTAAGGAGCTCGAATCTCACAGGAAAGGGAACAGTTGTGTGGGCTTTTGCAATACATAATTTGCAAGTGATCTCGGTTTGGGGACATTTGCCTTTCACACTGGGAGTTTAAGTATTTTTTTCTCTGTAACAGATTCCCTGTGCCCCTTCAAATGTATGGGACTGCCTAGCTGCCTGCCTAAAATGGAAATAATCTTTCCTTGTTCTGCTTTCCTGATAAATGTGATTGGATTTGTCTGTAGGTATCCTTTATCCATGCCAGAGACTACATTCTGTGATTGCATGACCTTTTAAACTATCATCAGTGATAGTCAACATTTAAGAACTATTTTACAGTGTTTTAACGATTAACACTGCATACCTACATTTTAAGTTCTTATTTTACTTTTGAGGTATTTCCATTCTGAAGAGACAAGTGTCATTAGCATGCAGTAGACTTCAAACTAGGGTCCCTGAACCAGCCGTATTAACATCACCTAAGAACTTGATGGAAATGCAAAATGCAAACCATAGGTCCTACTCTAACCCCAAATACTGAGTCACAAACAGGGTTCAAACTGATTCTGAGTAAGCTCCCCTAATGGCTTAAATTTAAGAACCTCTTCTGCAAAGGCAGGATTAAGTTAATTAGTCCTAGAAGTTGGTGATACATGTGGGTGACAGCATGATGATCTGTTAAAGTATGTCATATATGAGAGCAGACCTTAATACAGCTTTTCAGAGCAGTAAGTCATGAACTGAACATAAATGCTACAGAAACACATGCAAGGAATTGGGAGGTTGGCTCAGTGGGTTAAGAGCATTTGCTGCGCAAGCTTGAGGACCTAAGCTTGAATCCCCAGTACTTGTGTAAAAAGCTGGGCATGGCTGCAAATTACTGCAAACTCAGCATTGGGAAACTGAGACAGGTGGATTCCCAGACCTTGCTGGCTAGTCACATTGGTGAAGACCCCGTCTCAAGGCAGTAAGGAGAGGACAAAGATACTCATCTGATGTCCTAGTCTGGCCTCTGCATGCACACATACTTCATATGCATGTATCACACACACCAATGCACTAGAAAATAAAAACAATGCAAACTAGGTATATAGATCAATGAGAAAAATCCTAGTAACTGATAATCTTCTTTTGTATTATATTTGTAATGATCAGGCACTCCAATTTTTTGGTGATGCTGAATGTTAAATCCATGGCCATTAAACCACAACCCCATCCCACTGATTTTCATTCCTGACTTGGTTGTTAGGAGCCTTGGAAATGGTTTGCATTTAAGTATTCACTAGGGGACTTAGATTAGGTTTTCTAGATTACTTTCCTCAATTTACAAGTCAATGATCTCGTTCATTAAAATATATTTTACAGTTACATATTGATTGTGGCTTTTATTATAAAGAATCACAAGTTCTTGGAAAAAGTATTAGACAAGGTTTGTGAGGAATCAAGTCTGATTTAGGAGCAAGTACAACAGCAATATATAATTGGTAATTACGGATATGTGAAGCTTTTAACCTAGTTCTTTGCCTATCCTAGTGCTATACTTTTCACTCCACTATAACCGTAGCAGTTTTGTTGTTTCTCAAGCCTCTGAAAACAAGTGCATCTTAAAGCCTTAGTTTCTGTCATTTTCTCTGCCTGGAAATGCTTTTATCCCCCAAACCGGCATAGTTTTTGACCAATCTTTCTTAAATCTTTAATTCAAATTAATTTCCATTGAGGCTCTTTTGTGACTACTTTTCCCTTCACTTGTGAAATCTTATTTTGGTGTTTATTTCCATAGTTGCCTACAATCTTACAACAAAAAGCTTACGCTTCTCTCCAAACTTTCTGCTTCCACAGGTAGGGCATTTACTTTTGCATAGTTTGCTTTTGGATGCATTCTCACCACACAGGAGAGCATTTGGCATGCAAGTGGTAACAAGAGCTTATTCAGTGACAGTCTGCAAGAGCTGGAATACTTATATTTACTTCTTGCAGTTTTGGGAGTTGAATTTGGGCCCTGTGCATACTAGGCAACCATTCTACTACTGAGCGATACTCCCAGTCCAGCACCGTCTACATGCAACAGCTTAAATTTAGATAGCAGTATATAAATTACAAAAATTTTCTTAAAACTCTAAATGCCATTGCAGAGAGTATATCTCAATGACAGAGTATTTGCTTAATGTATACGAGGTCCTTAATTGGATCTCCAGGACTGGAAACACAGACAACACACACATACACACCCTAGATGTTAGCCAAAATTTTCTTCCTCCACAAAACTTATGCATCATAATTGAATAGATTTTGCTACTTCATTAAAAAATCTTAAAACTTATCATTCTCTGTGTGAAAGAGAAAGCGAGTGGAGGGGTGGGGGTGAGGGTCATGTGTATAGCAAGGCATGGCACATGTGGTTAGCAGACAACTTTCAGGTATCAGTTTTGGTTCTTTCCACCATGAAATACAGGGATTCAACTCTGGTCATCAGGTTTGTGCAGAATGCACTTTCACCCACTAAGCAAGCCCTACTACTTTATTTTAAACTATCTAATAAACACCTATGTGCCAGGCACTATGCTAAATGTTGAGATTACTAGAGTTCGTAGTAAAATAAACCACCTTAAAAAAATTATGTGGTAGGATGTGGTTCACAGAAAAACATTAAATTTAGTTCTCCCCCTGGTTTTTCTGCTACTGTCTTCAGTAAAGCAACGACTAGGCTTGAGGGGTGCAATATAGCATACTGCTGGGGTAACAATGAGATGGGCAGGATATAAGCTTTGTGTAGCAGTCTGACCAGAAGGCTAACAAACAGCCCAGCTGACCCTGTAAGAAGCAGTACAGGAAACTGAAAAGCATTCAAACTTTGTGATAAGCCTGACATTCTAACTACAAATTTTATTTAAAACAGGAATAGTAAGCAGCAGTTATTGATGATTTTTAAGTATTAATCACACACTGGCCCACACCAGCTGCCTCTGCCAGTGGGCATGTGGCATCCATAAATGTCCTAGTACCTTTCTTTGTCTGTCTTTGGTGATAGCTGAGGCTTATAAATAAACTCACAGGGGCAGCAGGTCTGGAGTCCTTTAGGATAGATGTGGCAGCACAGTCACTCCCCTTTCTCTACAGTGACTGAAGGAAATCCTCCAAAATCCACCTCTCTTATCTTTCTCTTTCTAGTCTCAGAGTAAAAATTACATGTTTATGGTAGACTATTTCAAAATTCTATTTCAATATATGCTGGTCAGATACAGCAGTATCAAATCTAATACTCTTAAGATGTTTAACATTAGTGACATTAAATGAAGCTGAGATTCATCTACATCTGACTGAATCCAGAAGTCCATTATATCAAAGGTTTGCAAATCAGTTCCCTATAGATTCTGCATAAGTGTTTTACATATTTCAACATCTGACTCCAAACTGATCTGTTCAAATGCTTTTCTTTAGAAATTACAGAGGCAAAGTTATAAAACTTTTAAATGCGTGTTATGTGCATGTGTTGCACTAGTGTATGTGCATTTACCCGTGTGTGGAGGCCAGACCACCTTAGGTGTCATCCTCAGGCATGTTGTACACCTCCTTTGAGACAGGGTCTCTCTCACTGGTCTGAAGCACACAATTAGGCTTGATGGGTTGGCTGGTGAGCCTCAGGGATCCTCATGTTTCCACCTCTCTAAGCTACCAAGATAACAGGTGCTCATGCTTGTGAGGCAAGCGCGTTATCAAGTGAACCCTCTCCTCCAGGACCCACATTTGAATTATTGAAGAATATTAAGGCACTAACTTTAACTGTGAGTTTACCTCACTACTTGTGTTTTTCGCTGTTGAACGAGGTAGTGGCGGTTAAAATTTAGGGCAATACACATTCATACAGACTCGTATACTAGAACACAAGTAAAGTGCATTTATTAAAAAGTACCAGTCACGAATACATGCTCAAGAATGATCTGACATCAGCCCAAGAACTGAGAAACAGTAAGTGAAAAAAATCACATGGCTGTACAATACAGCTGTCTTGGAGGGTATGAGTTTGAGTACCAATTTTTTTGGGGGAAGGGTTTCTTCTATGAGTTTATTTAATAGCAATTTTTCTCGTCTTATATATTTGGCATTCCACACATATGTTCACTGGGAGAGAAAAACCTGCTATTACTATTAAAACTGCCTACTTACCAATGAATAAAGTTAGGCTCCAACTGTCAGAAAAAAAAATCTATTTTTGAAGACTATAAAGAATCTTTTTTCCACATAGTAATGTGAAATCTGTTACAAATATGATTTACTATGGGCCATGGTCCGAATCTGCTCCTGTGTATCAACTAGCTGCTTGAGCATTAGAATACTCACCAGTCAATAAACAAATCTTGTTATGATATTACAGAAATAAAACCTTATACTTCTGGACTTTAGGTTCATTTATATATATATTATATATATAATTTAGTATATATATATAATATAGTACTTTGTAATCAAGT
>NW_008330777.1:3674906-3719159 GCF_000622305.1 Nannospalax galili
CAAGTTATTTTCTAAGCATGGCATAACAATATGACATATGCCACTTACCTATGAGAAAGAACACTGTCATTTATATAGTAATTAGCCACAGAGCTTTCCAAAGTGGAAGAAATGCATTTAGCATTGAGGCATAGTAAGAAACATTTCAAATCTAATAATTTTTGATAATATACATATATTATCCCTGTTGAACATGCATAATTAGAGAACACATTCAGAGCACAAAACAGAGCAAAACACAAAAGACTGCACATGGAAACCAGAAGTTTTCGTTAACAAGATATGGCTGGTGGATGATTAATAACTGTTCACAGAATTTGCTCTGTATTCTGCTCATAAGGCAAAAGAAATGACGGCCTTCAGAAAAGATGGCCCAGTTTAGAGAGAAGCATCTGGTTCTCTGCTTACTTTCTTCTTGTTGCAGAGCTAGTTAAGTGCTGATGCGGAGCCCGGACTATCTCAGATAAGCCAGGGAAAACCAAATGGAAATGAAATTTTGGGTTTTTTTTTGTTTCTTTTGAGATAGGGCCTACGAGGATGACCTTGAATTCCTGACCTTCCTGCTTCTCATACCAAATTGCTGAGATTACGTGTCACCATGGTAAAGGTAATGAAATTTTTAGGCAAAACAGTAAAGCCTAATGGATGAGCAAAAATCCACTTTACTTTTCATATGAATATTCTGAGATGGTTCTACAGCTGCTTTTCTTTTAGTTTTCAAAGTATTTGTATAGGATATGCTTTTCTTTTTTTAATGGATGACAACTAACAGTAACAGATAATTCTATGGGCACAAATAAGCAAAGAATTAGAAATATAAAGGATAGAATTCAGTAATTTAGCTACATACAGGTTTACTATAGGTCCTCCACCAAAGGCCAGAGTCAGAAATGCATTTAAACTATTTACAGCTGTGCTGGTAGACTGAATCTTGGAGAACCCTAAATTAGAAAACAGTCTAATATTAAAGAACATTTACAAAAGGTTTAAAAAACTTTATTTTTTTTTGCCTGTATGAGTGTTTTGCCTGCATGGATGTAAGTGCACCCTTGTGTTGAACTACCGCAGAAGTCAGAAGAGGATGTCTGATCCCCTGGAACTGGAGTTACAGACGGTTGTTAGCCACCATGTGGACACTGGGAACCAATCCCAGGTTTTCTGCAAGAACAGACAGTGCTCTTAATTGCTGAGTCATCTCTACAACACCTAAATAAAGAATTTTAAAAATTTCAGTGGAATGGTATCTTCATGTATACTCTTAAACCTATGTTTACAGGTAGGTAAGAAAAAAGCAGCAGTTCAGTTTTTAAACACTACATATCTTTGTGAAAATGAAACCTTGTGCTAAAAAGCAACTTCCTTGAAATTCACTGTTGTTTTTACCCACTTATAAAAAAACTAGTTCTCAGATTCTGCATACAGACAGCTTTATGTAAAATATATAAACATTTGTTCAAACTGGTACACAGAGTGCATAAATATGGCAATTACTATTGCATTTACAGATGTGCATGTACAATGCTGTGCAAATTATCACAATATTACAATTTCAAAAATTATTCAAACTGTTCTCCAAGTAAAGCAATTAGTGAAAAAATAACCATGCAGAATTTATATATCTTTGAACAAAATCTGAACTGTTTTCATTAAAAGTTCACACATTTAAAATAGTTTTATTTATTTTATTTGTATATGTCAAAATACATTTTTTATTTCCAAAATAGTGGGTTTTGCAACTAGTTTCATGCAGAAACAAGGTCTGCTCAATACTACCAATAAAGTCAATATAGCACAGTAGCTGTTCAATTTTAGATACAAAGAATAAATAACCTAAATACAAAACACTAAAATATTAGAAACATGTATTTATCATTCTTCACAGGCATCCAAACTTCACAAACACAAACCATAACATGCCTAACTGCTGTGCAACCAGAACATGTTGCAGTCACTCTAATCAGTTGTCTGTGTATTTTACCTCCACATTAGACCATGAAATTCTCTATATTCAGACCCACCATTCATACAGCTCAAATATAACCAAAAATAAAATCCTCACACCTATCCTTGTACCTTTAAAATCAAGAATCCTGAGCTTGGTAGTAAGAGCATAACCTTGTATCTTCATAAAACCAATCAAGAGAAAGAGGGCTGAAAATCCTACTTACCAAAACACCCTTCCCCAGCCCCACAGTAATCTAAAATAGGCAGTAGAACACAATGACCTTTTAAAATGCAGGGGTACAAATTCACATTTAATATAGTATACAACACACTCAATACAATCAACTACTATAAGCTTTACAATGTACAATTTATTCAAATGGCTGAACTGTTCAGTGGTTAAGGAGACAGTTATGTGCCAGGAAGATATAATTTTTTTTGCATGGTTTAATGAAAATATAAAAGCTTTTTGTCCAAATAAGAGCCATCTTTATTATGGACGTTCTTTTGCTTTTTATTTCCTTTAAAAAAGGCCACTGAAATGTATAAAATGGTCTGAAACGTGATGGTGGTAATCAAAATTGATGCCTCTTCACATGGCAATAACAGTGCACTTAACATTTACTCACAGATTAAGTCTGCAAATGATTTCATAGCACTACTTTGGCTAGCACAAATTTTAGACAGCACTCAGATAAATATAGGTATGTGAAATGTGAAGCAATTATCTTATGCAACTTTATGGATGAATACTACCAAATGAAAACAAAAGTAAAAGCACTTTACAGTAGAAAAATTTGTAAAGATAGGGCTCCATATAATGTGTAACTTTTAAAGTCTATATCACATTGTTAGCGGTTTTTGTTTATAACATCATTATGGAGTAGCCTACTTTGCATTAACAGACATTTGAAATAAGAAAATAGTCAAACATGCCATGTGGTGGTCTAAAAATCAAAACAGTACAGTTATTTATATATACAGCATCACTCAGTACCTGCTAAAATGAATGTGAAGATTACAGAATCTAACATCTTATACTACAATAGAAAACAAAAAAGTGACCAATGAAGGCAGAAAATAGGACTTACAAGATCAAATCTCAATGGACTTTAAAGCATTCATATAAGAAATGCATATTGCACAAACAGTGAAAGCAAACGTTCTACCGAGCAATTCAGTTCCAGGTGGGAGACAGTAAGTATATCAGCCTAATACGTGACAACAAGCTCAGAAGAACAAGTTTTCTTTTCTGTAAATGAGAAGATTGTGAATACATAGAAGACTCTGCCACATGAAGAGTTAGAAGGAAAAAACACAAACACAAACTTAAGATGTAAAGAAAAAAAAATTAAAATTGAGAAACTAGAAACTGTGGCACATCAAAAACTGTTGAATAACTATCTTTTGTGAAAGCTGAAGTTTTTGTTGACACAAAATATTTATGTACAGCTAAGGCTTACTGGTTAAATATCTGAGGCATATCTGGCCTTGAACACTTTCCTTATTTGCTGGAGCTGTAAACAAGTTTTCTCAGTCATTAAAAAAAAAAAAATTCTCAGCAGCTGCATTAACATGAAACAATGGTCTTGATAACGAAAGTGGGGGAGGGAACCCAGAAAATTAAACAAAACGAAAATCCTAGATAAGAGGGCATTTGGCAGGATATCCGAAAATGACAGTCTCCAAGGATTCTCTCCAGGCTTCCAGTGACTGCCAATTATGGTCCACTGGGATACTAGTATGTGCAATTCCTGCTGTTTTTTTTTTCCTTCTTACTTAGAAAGTTTGCTTATAACTCTGATCAAGGCTCCATTTTCATCCTTTAGCCTCTGGTTGTCTGCTTTTAAGTCTGGTAACATCTACAAAAAAAAAAAGTTCTATTTCAATAGAAAGATAAAACAATATTCTTAACAAATGTTATATATTCACCACAAAACAAATGACCAAAGTTTGTCAATTATATGTATTTCTAATGTCTAAAACATGTATCATGAAGAGAAAAAGCATATGTGAAGCTAATTAGTTTAATAAACGATGGAATGAAAAACTTGTCTCTCAAAGTTATCAACTTGAATTCACCGAACTACTTGATTCTATGACTCACAAGCACATCAGATTAGAGCAGCCATGAAAACAGAGCCTATTTGGTTAGGACAGGATCTTAAAGTGAGTTCCTGTGATAGTCCTGTTAACACTTAAATCAGAGCCTTCTGCTTTGAAGCCACACCTAAAACTGTAATACTAATGGTTTCATTGGAAAGCAAGCCTATTTAGTAAACTTTTGAGGTGGCAAGACTTGTGCTGAATTATTGAAATTCTTTAAAGAACTCATCTTTATGTTTGACTGCCTAGTACAATGTCTGATCCAAGAGAAGCACTCATTAAATGGAAATAACTACTGTAAAAAGAATAGTATAAAACAATTAAATAGTAAATAGGTTATCTAGCAAAAAAGATAAAAATTTGAAAACAAACAGAAAAACTGAAAAAGAGGATGCAAATGTTACAAGTTAAATGAACTTCAAATTAAGGACAGATTGACTAGGAAATGGAATAGCTTTTATTTTGGACATGAAACTGTATTTTCCAAAATATTTAATTATCTTTCTTCAGTTTTCACAATGTACTACTACATTGTCTAATTAGATAAAATTTCAACTTTAAAAACTACTTCATACTATGTCTTTAGAAAGTTTAATTTTATATGGAACTACTTAGTTATTTGTGTTCAGAATGCTTAGATATAAAAATATAGTAACACAAAGTTTACACATTAAGATATCTGTGATAGAGAATCAAATGAATACAAACAATGGTTTTGAATGAAAATGATCATATTTTCAAAAACGATTAATACAGGCTTAATCTTTAGCTTTGACATACAATTGCATCTGTTACACTGTTTATGCTCCATTAAGGACTATAATTATTAGATATACCTGAACTATTTTTAGAGTGAAATAAATGTAAACAAACTTTAAAAAGGGCAGGCAAGTATTTAAATTCCTAAAAATCATTCCTTAATTTTACTGTAGTTTATGAGTTGCAATATATAATTAGTGGTACTTTTTAACATTCTGAAAAGCCATGCATAATTAAATAGTTACATATATGTGATAAGCTCCAGACGCATGGTATTAATTTGTAATTGTGAGCTTTTAAAACAACACACTAACATAAAGGCACCTGCCTGGCTCTATAAATTATAGGTTCACAGACTGCAGTTGCCTATAGAACTCTGAGCGCTTGGCTACCACTCTTGTCAAGGCCCTATTCTCAGTCAGCAGCCTCTCATTTAACGCTCTCAGAGTTTGTATTTGGTTTATTTGGTGCAGGTTCTGCAGGAATCAGAACATAGAGAAATAGGAATACAAAATAAGAAAAGAGTACATACAAACATAAACAGGAAAAGAATATTAAAAAATTTCAGAGTCTTAAAAGAATATCCCACTAGATTTATAAAGGTAAACATCTATACCTAAAATTCCATGTCAAACTAAGCAGCACATAAAATCCAAACAATTCATTTCTGCTTTATGAAACTACTGAAAAATAATGGTCTAATTACAGGGTAACTCAGTAATACATTTAAAACCTAAAATTCTTATTTCATGATCACAATTCTAGTTTATTAACTTTTTTAGACTTTGCAGTTTTATTTTTATTTAATAACCACATGATTAGAAGCATTAATTTTTAAAAAATATTTTATTATTTTAATTTTATGCGTATGAGTGTATTGCCTGCATGCGGTAACTGCACTCATGTTGTGCAATGCCTGCGGAGGACAGAAGAGGCCATTGGAGCCCCTGGAACTGGAGTTACGGACAGTTGTTAGCTGCCATGTGGGTGCTGGATTTGAACCCAGTCTTCTGCAAGAAAAACCAGTGTTCTTAACCGCTGAGCCATCTCTCCAGTCTATAGTTTATTACTTTATTATGTGATAAAGATATTCTATACAATGTGGTAATAGTTAATCTATTTATTAGCTGCACTTGATTTTTCCTCTGCAATGTTCAATATTTAAAACAAAACATTATTACCACAGATAATGCAGTCTAGTAAACTATATCTCTGTCTGTCCCCAAATCTAATGTTACTGTTTTGCTAATACTGGGGATTGAACTTAGGACCTCACACATGTTAGGTAAATCTTCTACAACTGAGTTATATCCCCAGCCTTAATATCTTTGATTTTTAAAGAACATTTTATTCTGTTCCCTCAAAGAAACATTAAGGTACATATAGAAATGTGAGGAACTAATAAATATTACATCTTATAGATACGACTATTTATGTTTTTATACCTGAATATCAGAAGCACTATACAAACAGATTATTAAAATGACTTTGGCTTTATGGTTGAGCCCTCCAGGCTCCAATGAGCAGTTCCAAATCCATGGTCACATAGATGGCCCAGGTTAAACTGAGTGGGTCACAAAATAAAACAAAATGCCTTGAATATGAAATTGAGAGGGAATAGAAAAAGGGTGTGGGGGGAGTTAGAGAGGGAGAGGGAAGGGTGGAGATAATGTAAGTACACTACTCGTGTATAAAATTCTCAAAAAAATAAAAATTTAAATTATAAAACAAACATGAATGTGAGAAAGGGACTTATAGGAAGAGGCAGGCTTGATGGGGGTGGTGAGAGAGGAGAAACTGGGGGTAAGAGTAACCAGAATGTATTATATAGAGGTATGAAATTGTTAAATTTATAAAAATTCTAATAGAAAAAAATGATTTTTTGAGATGGCTCAGGGGGTAAAGGGGTTTGCTCTCAGACCCGATACCCTGAGTTTAATCTCTAGGACCTACATGGTGGAAAGAGAGAACTGACTCCCACAAGACTGCCTTTGACTTCAACATGTACTCACGGCACATGTAACCATATAGATAATAAATAAATAAACATATAACAAATAGAGCAATAAATGCTTTAGGTTTTCTCTTCTAGATCACTAAAATCTGGACTTCAGAAGAAAGAAGCACAAGATACTGATAATTCACAAAGTGGGTTATCAGCTTTGAGAACAATACAAACAACAGCATCTCATTAACAGCATAGCTTACTTACTTTGAGTTCTTCTTCCATTTCAGATATTCTTCTTTCTAGTGCTCTTCGTTCCTAGATCAATTTAAGGAGCATTAATTATTGAATTCTACTCATGTTGTCTTCTATTCATATCATCATGTGAAACAGTGATACTTCAGAATTATAGATAAAATCAGAAGCAGTGTAAAAAATGTGACGCCAGTGATGTGGTGATGTGTAAAGAGCTTTCCAGAACTGAGAAATAAATATGACTTTTTTAAAAATTACTTCACAAGCTCTTTCTTTAAAGCTCTGTCTTTCTAGTAAGATGCTATATAACATGTTAAACCATTTCTTTAGTTAATATTAAACTTAGGAATAGAATACACTAATATTCAAGACTGAGGACTATATAGAAAAGAACACACACACACAGATGCATTATACTACAGTGACAGGAGCAGAAAAGCAAGAAGCAAACGTGCCTAAAACGTGTATTTTACAATTTCCAAAGGATCTCAGAGAATCTCATTTCCTTTACCCACAATATTTACTGTGAATTATCCAACTGACCATACCTTTAACTCTACAAATTTATAGCTATATAAGTTGATGTTGTGTGTAGCATTAATGCAGTGAATCTAGGAGAGCAACTGCAGCATTTATTTTAAACTCATTTCAAAGAGTGACAGGCAAAGCCAACATACAATACATTATTGCAGTGTATTGTTTTACTTCCCCTTATATGATAAGCATTCTAGAGTGTTATGCAAAAAGCAAGCAGTAGTAATTGATGAACTGTAAAACTGGTTAGGTCATACCGCCCAGAAGATACTGACTCCTGCCGGTCACCTTTCAGATACAAACCATTTACATTTAGTTTAACAACACTGAAATTATTTCCAAGACATTCTTTCCCAGATCAATAATTAATGTTAATATTTAGTAATGTAGTACATTTACTATCAATGTCAATGTGTTTAGGGCATGTGCTTTTAAAAAAGGGACAGTGGCCTACTCACAATCTTGTAAATACCATGTTAAGTCCCTAAAATTTACATGCTTAAAAATTAATGCATAGACATGAATATTACTGTCTCTATATAGGCCTTCTTGACAAATTCACATAAAACATTGTATTTCTCAAAACACCAAGATATGTGGCTCCACATGTGACTGTTCCAATTTTGTGTAATATCAGAAGTAGAGTATTTCTTCTGCCTGATAAGTAATATTCCCAGGAACCTCAATTTTAGTAGGTGTCTTCAAGAATTTTTACTTGGTGGTAGGGTAATACTAGGACACTGTTCCCAACTGCCTAATCCTACTGGCTCACCGAAATCGTTAACTGTAAACCAAAAAAATGTGAGTAAACGCTTCGCCTACTGTCTGCCTGATATAGAATGTCAAATAAATGCTAACACCTCTTAAAACTATAATAATGATCAGTGTATAACTAGAGAATAGATAAGTTAATTTGTAATTTATCTTCATTTGATAGAAAAGGTGGCCATGTGAAAAGATCAGAATATAAAAGTGTGAATGACAAGGATAGGAACCAAAATGATCAAATTAGTTATGTTTGATAATGATCTACGATAATGATTTTGTTTCCTTCTTTTGTTACACTTTTTTTGTAATAAAAAGACTACTTTCATAAGAAATAAGTATTCTTCAAAAGGGTGAAACAAATACAAATATTAAGCATATTTTATTATGCTTTTCCATATCAATCATTAGTATAAGAAGTGATCATTTCTATTTATCTTAGAGATAAAATTCAATGTTATATATTATAAAATAATATATAGTAATAAATATTCAATTTAATAAACTAAAGTAAATGATTCTGAACTTATAGCAATTACTGTTACATCAATTAAAAAATAACTACAAACACTAATTTTTAAGAGTTGTTGAAATCACAATAAAAGGGAACCACTGTAAGGGGGAACTCAATAAACACCACAGACATTAACAGATTGTAGTTAATTTTATATTTTGCATCTGGGTGAAAAAATCAAACTGGTAATTTAAAAAACTAGATAGGAATCCTATCTTAAACCTCACCTGCCCATGCCCCAGGGACCATTGTGGAAGAAGCGGTAGAAAGGCTGTAAGAGCCAGGGCTGGTACATGAGCATAGGGAAATAGGCTTTCAGGCCACTGAAAGCTTGCACATGTGAACCTGCAACAATGGTGGCATCGAGCACAAGACCCATGACAACTCAATCAGACAAGGGACCAGAGTGGAGTGAGGGAAATGGGTGGGTTGACCATAGTCTGGGAACTGTTGGAGACTGATTACTACTGGGTAAGGGAGAGTAGACTTTACTTAATGATCTCTAGACAGGCTGATTAGACTCCATTAGATGGAATCTGCACCACAGGACATCTAGGTATAAATGCTTGACTGGATAGGACTTAACATGTATGGTGGAATGCAAGACTTGGTGGTGGTGGTGGTGGTAATGGGGATGGGTGAGGGAGGGGGCCTAAATCTGATTAAGAACTAGTGTATGAAATGCATGAAAGCTCAGTAAGTTTTAAAAAAAATGAAGAAAAATGCTTCCATATCAACTGCTTCTGATTATTTATTCTTGGACCCTGAGATCACAGCTAACAAGATTCACTCATTTCTCTGTCCAAAACCTCACAAGTTTAGCAACTGTTATGGTATTCTAAAGACAATCTATCTATACATCTTTCTTTAACTTTGGGTTCATTTTTATATTGTCAACTTAGACTAAACTTGTAGATTTATTCCTATGGTCATGTTCAAACTCCTAAGTAATAAGAGAAATACAAGTAAATAGCATACTCAATACATTTGCAGAAAAAACAAAATGGTATAATCCTGTAATTGTTTCTTATTTATAATATCCTACCTTTATCTAAAGAAACAAAAGAAAATCTGTTGCTTATACAAAACAATACAAAGGGGAAATGATTACTTATTCAGTAAGATGGACACTTACCCTTTTTTCCATTTCCAACAGTGACCTATCAGCAAATCTTTCTTGTCTCTGCAATAATGTAAGACATTAGACAAATGGATGTTAAGTGCAATAAAGATGGAATGGTGCATAGCAACTCTCCATTAGCAGACAGTAATTAAAAAAAAAAAAATCACATTTTTTCAGGGCTGGAGAGATGGCTCAGTGGTTAAAAGCACTGACTGCTCTTGCAGAGGACCCAGGTTCGATTCCCAGCACCCACATGGTGGCTATGAACCGTCCTGAACTCCAGTTCCAGGGGAATCTGACACCCTCTTCTGACCTCTGTGGCAGTGCACGATACGGGTGCACTTACATACACGCAGGCAATACACCTATACACATACAATAAAAATACATAAAAATAATAAGCCAGGCGTAGTGGCACACGCCTTTAATCCCAGCACTCGAGAGGCTGAGGCAGGCAGATCTCTGTGAGTTCAAGGCCAGCCTGGTCTACATAGTGAGTTCCAGGCCAGCTGGGCTACAGGGAGACCCTGTCTCAAAAAGACCAAACAAAAAAAGAAAGAAAAAAAGAAAAGAAAAATGCAATGCTATGAACAAAAAAATGAAAACAGGATTGTACTGTAATGATAAAGTAACATACTATGTGTTCATCTCAAAGGTGAGAATCTCCTGTGATGGAAAAGCCCTTGGACTTCAAGCTACATACTGCTCCTTGTACATGAGAGCATCTGTACATTGAGCACAGGCTCAGGTAAAAGTAGCTTAGATCTTCTTAAAAAAAATATTTAATTTATTATTTTATGTCTCTGAGTGTACTCCTGCATGTATATAGGTGCATCCGTGTTGTGCAATGCCTGTGGAAGTCAGAAGAGTGCACTGGATCCCCTGGAACTGGAGTTCCTGACAGTTAACTGCCATGTGGGTGCTGAGAACTAAACCCTGATCCTCTTCAAGAATAACAGTGCTCTTAACCGTTGAGCCACCTCTCCAGCTCCCTTAGACCTTATTTATACTACTGTATAATGTCTTCCTTGGAATTAGTAGTCAATTTGCTAAAAATGAACTGATCTATTCTTTAAAAGCCAATTTGCTGAATAACCAGTGTTACTAATTTCCCCCCCCAAAATGTCTGACAACTTTAACAAGAATGGTGTTACATTACTAACTACAGCACAGACTTTTAAAACATATTTCATTAGCAACTAAGCACAATTTTACAATTTAATGTGATAACATTTTTTTGCTGGAAAACAAATCCAAGAACTAAAGAATGCTAAGCAAGTGCTCCATCATTGAATCATACCTCCAATCCCTAATATGGTAATTAAAAAAAATATATAAATTTTTTCTGTTACTATACCTTTCCACATTCATGCTTTAATATCTTCACAATTTATAACCAAGTTAAGTTTTGGTTCTACTTTTAGAATTTCTTTTTAAAAAATACTTTATTTTTATTATTTTATGTGTATGAGCATATTGCCTGCATGGGTATAAGTGCACCCATACCATGCTGGTAATGTAACCTGGGTCCTCTGCAAGAACAGCCAGTGCTCTTAGCTGCAGAGCCGTCTTTCCAGCCCCTAGAATTTATTCTTTATTTGTGGAATATAAAATTTAAAGAGCTATTCATATCTAGAAATCTGTTCTCTTATTTGAAATGGCTTTATGATTTTATGCTTATTTCCTTTGGAATATACCTCATTCACTTCTTGTTAGAAATTCAATTCAGAATTTCAAGTATGAACAGAATTGCTTCAGTTAATTTCTTTCTCATGGTTTTCAATTCAAATACTTTAATTGTTAGAAATAAAAAATGAAGACTGATACATCACTTGAGGATCTATAAATGAATCATAAAGATTTAATTTCTTCTTCTTCTTCTTATTTTTTTTTTGAGATAGGGTCTCATTATGTCACCCTAGCTGGCCTAGAACTCTCTATGTAGACCAGGCTGGCCTTGAACTCATAGAGATCTGCCTACCTCTGCCTTTTGAATGCTAGGATCAAAGGTGTGCAGTACCACACGTGGCCTCAAGACAGAACAAATTTTAAATGATATTTAAAAGTTCATCTGAATTAGAAATAGCGAAAGAAATGACATCACATATAAATTAACAAATTTCAGATTAAAAGATAGCATTTTGTTGTTGCTGATTTTCTTTCAAGTAGGAATATTTTAGTGTTGTGGGTTAAAACATCAATATCGATTTAGCTAATATTTTTATTAAGTCCAGCCTCCCACATCTAATTAAAGATCTTAAAATCTTAACTAGTCAGTCTAGTGAACTTACATTTGGCAAACAGCATCAAATAAGCTGACTTCTTGTAAATGGCATATTTTTTCCTCTTAGAGAATGTACAGGGTGGAGGGTGCTGGGTGAAGACCGAATTTTGTGTTTCTTAGATAAATACTATCAGACAAAAAATTTCAAGATTTACTTATTTATCCTTAACTAGGGATAGAAGCTAAGGCCTCCCATATGTTAAGGGTTAAGGATTAATTTTATTTCCTTAATTTCATTTTATGAGTATGAGTGTTTTGCTTGCATGTATGTAAGTGCACAAAGTATGTGCATACCTCCCGAGGCTTCTTGAAGTGGGCACTGGATCCCCTGAAACTGGAGTTATGGACGGGTGCTAGCTGCCATGCTGGGAACCAAATCTAGGTCCTCTGGAAGATAGCCAGTGCCTTTAACTGCTGAGTCATCTTTCCAGTTCCAAGAGTCTTATCAGACTGATACCTCTCTGGGAAAAATTTCAAGCAGTTATCATGCCACTGCTACATATAGTCATAAATAGTTATGAGAATAATAATTAAGGGAATCAGGTGGAAGAGTTCACAGTAAGATTTAAATGCTAAGGATGACTGCTCTAAAGCTGAACAGGATTAATGTGTATCGGAATGATGAATTATTCTCATTATTAACTTGGTTTCCTCAGAATACTCAAGAGAATGTGCCAACAGAGAAGCTGTTTTACTTTTTAGTCTAATATCAGGAAAAAATGCCTTTCTTTCAAACCTAGGGCTTGAGTAGCCTAAGCACATGCTCTGTCACTCAGCACTATCCTTAATACCTGAAGCAGCTTTCTTCTGTAAATTGTTCAGTGAGCTGTGAATAGGACGATGTCTAGCTAGTAATATCAACAGGCTGCTCCATCCTGGAAAGTAACTATCAATTCTCTTCTCTCAGAGAGTTTGAGTAACCAATTGGAATAATTAGAATTAATCCAACAGGGAAAATTAGATGACAAAGGATTCATAGAAAAGCACAGAAACAGAGAAGTTCAGTAGTGGAGACCCAGATTAGCTGACTCCCCATGTAACAGAGCACTACACTAGGGAAAAGTGGTAGCCTTACTGAGAAATATGACCAAATCCCTACTATGAAGAATATGCTCAGAGTACTTGTTATATGCATGGAGTAAGTTACTTATATAACTTTACCACAAAGCCTGCTAAATCAGTAGTTTTAACTTGTATGACATTCCACCTTACTATGGAATACACTCTTGTTTTGTATTACTTTTCCTTTATCTTCACAACCCCACGCCCATAACTGAAGGACTCTTTAATACTGTACAGCTGGCCTGAGCCCTGGAATTGAACTATCGAACTGTGCATTGACAATTGCTTTCCAATACAGTACTGAATATTCAGTTTTAGACAAGTGTTTTCAAGTTGGCCTCCAAGTTTGTTTTCTTAAGAATCAGGAATCCTTAGAGCCTTTAATATATAAATAGATCTTGTAAAATCTCCAAGATTTAAAATATGTAGCCTTTCCCACTCTTTGATCAGTTTTTTGTTGCTGCTGTTCTGAAACAAGGAGCCTAAGGAGGAGGAGGAATGCCTATTACTATTTCCCAGAAATAGTGTTCCATGGGAAAGTTCTTGGGAAACAATTTCAAGGTCTCACATACAAAATTCTGAGCTTTGGTTGGCTATCTCAAGTTTGTTGTCACCTACAAGCTGTTCCATAGAAAGAAGTTATTTAAAAAATAAAAATAAAAAAAGAAGTTATTAAAGGAGTAAAGATTACCTTCTTCCAGTACTAGTATATCCAATCACTTTTTAAAAGACTTATTATTATTTATGAGTATGTTGTGTGTCTGTGAGTGTAAGCAAGTGTCCTCAGAAATCAGAGGAGGGCTTTGGATACCCTGGAGCTGGAGTCACAAGCAGTTAGCCATTTGGTGTGGTTCTGGGAACCAAGTTCAGAACCTCCACAAGAGCAGGAAGCACTCTTAACTGCTATGCCAACTCTCTAGCTAATATGCAAAAATTTTAACAAAAAATTTGGGTGCTGCTGTAACTCAAAGGTGGAACACTTACCTAGCATGCTCAAGGTCTAGGGTTCAATTTTCAGCATTGTAAAATTACTTTGAAATTTTACTGTAAGACTCTACTTTGGCATTTTTAAATTACTCTAGAAAAAATTAGTAACTCTACTAACTTAATTCATTTTTATTACTAAATAAAACATGAGCAATAACCAAACTTCTGTTCAGGACTAATATTAAAGAAAATTTCAATACAAGTTTGTAGATATACTAAATCATACCACTATCTTGAGAATAACAAAAAGAAAAAGGTACAAACCTGGGTAGCCTTTTCCAACTGCAATTTAAGGTCTGTTAGTTCCATATTTGTATCGTGAAGCTGTGCCTTTAGCTTTTCATTTTCAGCTAGAATTTGTTCATAAAGCTAGAAAAATTAAGAAAGAACAAATTACTTTTTGGATCTACATATGTGTCACTGATTCAAATCTAGAATTCCTTGCTCTTCATCTGTACGAGTTAACTAACAATCTTCCTGTTCTTGGCTGAAGCCTCACTTCTTCAGGAAATATATTCATTGCTCCCATTACTCTTTTTCCTATACATGTTTATAAAAAAGTTTCTCCACTCCATGGTGACTATTTCAATTCTTAAATTACAATTCATTAGTGTGATAATGTGTGTCTATACCACTACAGGAAAATGCCATAAAGGCAGCAGTTTCTGCCTGCACTTGCTCATGAGTAGAATCTCACTGCTTATTACAATTCAGCCATTAGTTCTTTACTCAATGAAGGACTGAACCCTAATCATAATATGTATGAATCCTCCCCTTCCTATTCGTGCTGCTTTAGCACCTAAGTGAGTATGTAATTTGAAGAGTTGCCAGATACCTGGAGAACTGTGTAAGTACATTTTCATTCTTCACGTTGAAAATTATTCCAACTTGGCAAGTTTCTAGAATTTAATTATGCCTATCCTTACTCATACCTAAGGTATTTTACATTTTTCAGTTATTAGGAAAAACTATAGGCTCCTTGAAAAAGCTGTATGTCTCTATTTATCTGCTTCCTATTAACACACAGAGAAGCTGGCTATAGCAAATACATAGTTGTAATCCTAGCACTTGGGAGGCTGAGGCAACAGGATTACAAGTGTAAGGCCAGCCTGGGCTATTATATACCAAGACTCTGTCTAAACAACAAATCAAACAATAAAAAAACAAAAACAAAACAAAACAAAACAAAAAATCAAACAAAAGGAAATAAAATGTATGTGTGCATATATATACATCTCCTACCTACTGGATGGTCATTTTCAGCTCATTACAGCAGTGGCCAGAGACAATAAATGTAAAATAAAGTCCTGGCTACTTTCCTCTTCCCTTTAACATTTGGTTTATTTACATGCTACCTACCGTTACTTGGCAAAAACTAAAAATAAGTTATTTCACGATAATGATTTCATTATGAGTTTTTCAGAATGTTAAAGTAAAAATATCTCAATACAAAAATAACTTTTATTTTAAAAACTAAATAACCCAAGTACCTTTTTGAAGTCAGTTGAGTCGTCCTTTTCTAGCCTGCTACTGTAAGGTTTTCTTTCTTCTAAGTAACTATATGATCCAGAGCGACCCAGCAAGGAATCATACCGATCACTGGATGATGTAGAGCTGCTATCATATCTTCAAAAGATGAGTTTAAAGTCAAAAGTTTTATTACAGGCTTTGGCAATTTCCATTAACACACATTCTAGAATATATTAATGTGATATTCCCAAATGGTAATAGTTTCCCTAATCTCTTACCAATTTTTGTGATACATAAACAGGTTATTCTTAATTTCTGTATCTAAAACTCAGATCTAGTTTCATACTATGCGAAATCATTTTAAGTTTTAAATGACTTCCCTCCCCCATTTTATCATCTCTGATAACATAGTTTATAGCTGATGATTCATTTCACTTGAGGCACCTTTCCCCTTTTACCTTTTCTGATAAATGCTATTGTTTCTACATTTCAACTCAATTAAACTATCGGTATGTAAAATTTATTCTTAGCCTTACAAGGGTTTTGGTCACTAACTGTGGGCAAAAGAAATGGATCAAGATTAAATTAAAGGACAAAGTGATTCTGAGCTAGATGACATGAAAGTATGTTCAGCTCTCTATTTTCTTTTAGTTAAAGCATACATAACTAAAAGAGATGTTGAATATTTAATTCGCTATATTTCTGGCCCAGTGTGGATTTTTATCAGTTTCTTAGGAGAGGTGTCAATGATGAAGTAACTTAGGAAGCATGAGGAGAACCTAAGAAAAAGTATCACTATTTGGGGGAAATCTTCTTTTACAGTAACTTCTTATAATGAACAGTGAACTAAAAGTATAACCCTTAACAAAGAAAGCCATTAACAGTGATTAAGTCATCTAATCAAACAGAAATCCAATTACACTTAAAAAAATTGATTTGTGTGCATGCTTGCATGCCACAGAGCATGTATTTAGATCGGAGGACAACTAACTGCAGCAGCCGATTCCCTCCTTCCACTGTATGGGTCTTAGGCATTGTACTCAGGTGGTCAGGCTTGGCAGTCCAGGTCATATAAATGTTTAGATTTTTATTGTCTACTTAAATCTATAAACCTATAAAATCCCTAAGTATCTAGCAACACATTTTTAGGTAAAAATGAGGGGTAAAAAAAGAAAAAAAATCAATAAAAAAATTAAACATACCTAGAAATGGAATCAGTCTAGAAAGAAAAAAAATAAGATTAAATTTATTTTTTCACTAAATTATTAATTGAAATTGATCAAGAAAATCTAATGTAACAATGTTTTATATTATTGAACCAACTTATCTATTCACCACATACTCTAATTTTAGTATGGTTTTTAGAGAAATAGTAGAATACAGAATTGCTCTATTTTTTTGCATCTACAAAGCCATATAATTTCATCTGGAAACACCTACGATTTTCTGCAAAACCATAATACATTTTTCAAAATAGAAGAAAAAAGAGAGACTAAGAAACCTATACATTACTTATCACTTGGCAGGAGACCGTGATATAATTACATTTAAAAATGTCTAGTTTACTTTGTGATACTTCAAAGCAACCATTTTGTTCATTCTCATTTTTAATGAAATGAAATAAAACAAGAGGCAAATAAATGAATTTACTTTTTATTTTTATTTTTTGGGACAGGGTCTCCCCGTAGCCCTAGCTCACCTGGAACTTACTATAGATTAGGCTGGTCTCTGTATCATAGAACTTTGCCTGCCTCTACTTCCCAAGTGCTGGGATTAATGGCATGTGCTACCATGCCCAACTTCAAGTGAATATCATTTTATGCTATTAAAATAAATAAAATCTCTCCGTATCTATCTAGTCAAGGTTGGCCTGAAACTCAGAGATCTTCCTGTTTCTATATCCCAAGTGTTGGGATTAAAGCTGTAAACCACTAGGTCCAGTGGAAAAAAATATTATTAGAACCAATATAAGTTTTGGGGGATTACCTGAATTTGTTCTTTTTCTATGTTCAATGAATCTACAATTTTCTGTAACATAGCTATTCAGAAATGGTTAAAAACTTGAGTTCAGATATTTGTAATTTCCCATTATATTTTGCATGCTCTAAAATGATTGGGTTCCTTCAGGACTATTTAACATCTTTTTCAGACTTAAAAAGGTTTGCTAAAGTCTGTACAATTTTCGTTCACAAAATTAACTTTAATTAGTGTTTAATTAGTTTTATAGAAATTTAACTTTTAAAAAATATTGCCTGCATGTAGGTAAGTGCACCCGTGTTGTGCAATGCCCAAGGAGGTCAGAAGAGGCTATTGGATCTCCTGGGACTGGAGTTAGGGACAGTTGTTAGCTGCCGTATGGGTGCTGGGATTCAAACATGGGTCTTCTGCAAGAACAACCAGTGTTCTTAACCACTGAGCCATCTCCCCAGCCCCCAATATTTTTAAAGAATAAATTCTGTAACATACATAGACATGAACTAAAACATGTACATGACAAGTGAAAATACCACATTTCTTACTGGTTTTGTTCGTTCATTCAAATTTTACTTTCTTTTATTTTTTAAAAAGAACATTTTATTTATTTTCATTTTATGTGTACGACTGTTTTGCCTATATGTACCTAAGGACACCCATTTCATGAAATGCCCACAGAGGTCAGAAGAGGGCGTCGGATCCCCTGGAACTGTAGTTACAGACAGTTGTTACTGCCATGTGGATACTGGGAATGGAACCTGGGTCCTCTGCAAGAGCAGCCAGTGCTCTTAAGTCCTGATTTGAATTTTAAAAAGAAAAGAACACTCTTAACAGTCAAAAATCACTTAAATTCTGTTTAAAAACCATGGTGTTATCACTGATTTAAAAGAAATTAAATTGTGGCCCCAAAACTCCGTAAAATCTGTTATCTAAATAATTTTTAAATGTAGAGTGATTAGTATTAAATATGTTCACAGTACCATGCAACTCAATACCCAAATACCCACCCTCTTCCTATCTCCTCCTAGTCCTGGGGAACACAATTCTGCTTTCTGTGAGTTTGATGCTTTTAGACACTTAAGTAAGTGCAATCATATAGTACTTGTCTTCTCACACTTTGTTTATTTCATTTAGCATACACTTCTCTAATTAAAAAATATTTTTGCTCTGGGGTTGGAGAGATGACACAGTGGTGGACCCAGGTTGAGTTCCCAGCACCCATATGGTGGCTAACAGTTCATAACTCTAGTTATAGAAGATCCAACATCCTCTTCTGCCTTCCAAGAGCACTGCACACAATGGTGCAGTTATATATATGCAGGCTAAACACTTGCACACATAATTTGTTTTTAAATTCTTAAAAAATCTCAACCAAAATAAAAATATCCTCTTACATTTTTTGGTTACTATAAATGAGTTCATATAAACGTATATAGTATACAAACATCCTCTATACTTCCCCATCTGTTCTTCCAATCCTTAGGCAATCACTGGTACACACAGTATCTTTGCAAGCACACATATTAGGGATCTACACTCATGAACTTTAGTTGTTCTATTTCCTACCAACAGACAGGGTGTTTTCTATTTTTTCTTTTAAAAGCAATGTTGTGATGTATACTCTATAGATTTATCTTTACATACTTCATCTACATCCTTGGGAACACATTTCTAAAAGTGGGATACTAAGGTAAAAAGCCTGAACATTTTCTTAAGTTTTCTGATATGTATTCTTTTGTTTTTTAAATTAAAGTTAAAAAAAAAATTGCCAGACGAGCATGCCTTTAATCCCAGCAGTTCAGAGACAAAGAGAGATTGAGCTCTGTAAGTTTTGAGACCAGCCCTGTCTAGAGTTAGTTCCAGGCCAGCTAGGGCTTCACAGGTGGAACCTGTCTCAACACACAACAAAACAAAAAACCAAACCAAAACACAAAACAAGAACCAAGAACCAAAGCACATATGCCATAGCACACATGTGGCGGTCAGAGGATAACCTTTGGGAGTCAGTTCTCTCCTTCTGCCATGTGGGTTCTTAGGGACTGAACTCTGGAACTATCTTGTCTCAGTGTTAATTTACTCCTTATACTGTTTATTTATCTAAAGAGTATCTTTTGGGCCAAAATAGGTATATTTGGACTTAAAAGCAATGTTCATAATCACATAGCACAGCTCTCTGTTGCTTTATATTACTGACTCTTACTAGCCTAAGGAAATGGAATTGCTCTCTAGTAAGTCTGAAATGAAGAAAACAACATTAACATGATCAAAATGCTTTTCAGGCCACGAAGTACTAATTTATACTATACAGTTCAATTCCTATGTGAACAGAGTTCTGTATAGCCAACAGGAAATAAGGAGAGGTATATAAAAGGAAAAGAACAGTGAAGAAACTACAGTTGTAACCCAACCAAAAATTGTCGTAATCCCTTCATCAGTAATGAGGGGGGAAAATCTCTTCTTCAGAAGATTTTTGAGAAATTCATACCTGATGAATAGAAAAGTTCTTTGGAGTATATATTTCTAAACACAATTTCTAAACACAAGTTAAGGAAGTCAGATGTGTATATTCTCTAGAAAATAACTTTGTCACCTTAAGAAATAAAATCTGAGCCTATTCCTTCTGTATTTCTCTACTTCTGAATATCCTTCAGGTATTTTCCTCTGGTCAGAGGAATGTTGTACTTCTTTTACCCTTCTTTCCTTTTTCAACTCTGAAGGTTAAGTTAAAATAAACAGTAACCACTTCAAGATACACATTAGTGAGTTTTGACAGTTGCTGCACATCAATAAAGCTCCACTACTTCTCTCACCTCTAAAACAATTCCTACACCTCTATTCAGTCCACCCAAAACTGAAGCAAGCAACCATTCAAACCTTATCCCCAGCAGGAACAGTGTGAAGTAACTGTTTTTAATGAACAAATTAACTGGACATAACTAAAATGTAATCTTTAAACTTATGAATATTAAAGTAATACCACTTACCTGAGTTTCTTTTTTATTGGCACCCTCTTCTGTATCTGATTGTTGTTCTTGTTCATTTTCATCACTCTAAAATACATTATCAAATTATGTTATGAAAGCAGAGACAGATTTCAAACAGTTATTTTGGGCTTTTCTAACTTAAAATGATTCTGTGGAAAAATACACCATGATATGGCTCAAAAGAAAAACTTGATTAAAGAAAAAAACAAAACTGGTACAAGGGACTGAAGCTAGGGTCTCATATTTACTAGTCTAGAGTTCTATCACATTCCTAATCCAAGACTTTAAGTGGGATTTTCCTACTGTGTTTAAAGAAGCCTAGAATAACTGATGTAGGATAGTGTACATAGTGAAGAAAACTTATCCACTGTGTAGTTTAGCATGAGAAAACTAGAGTTTTAACACAGGGAGAGAAGATGTTACTGTGTATAGTTCAATAGTCAACAGACCATTTAGTTACTCAATTAAAACAAGGAAAGAAAAACAGAGTGGGATTTTCCTACTGTGTTTAAAGAAGCCTAGAATAACTGATGTAGGATAGTGTACATAGTGAAGAAAACTTATCCACTGTGTAGTTTAGCATGAGAAAACTAGAGTTTTAACACAGGGAGAGAAGATGTTACTGTGTATAGTTCAATAGTCAACAGACCATTTAGTTACTCAATTAAAACAAGGAAAGAAAAACAGAAATATATATATATATATATATATAGAGAAAGAGAGAGAGAGAGAGAGCTGAAAATAACTTTGTTAAAGGGCTTTGTGACAAATATCTTGTCATAATTATGAATTACTAAAGGAGTTTAAGAGGTGGACACTGTGACAGGCATCTTTTGTGGCAGCTACACAGAGCACTGAGGCAGGAGGATGGCTTGAGGCTATTCATATGTAGGAGGGATCCTGGGGACATAGTTCTGTTGGTAGCATACTTGACTAGCATGGAATACTTCTGTCCCCGACTCTTTCCAGACATGGTGGGGAATGCCTGTATCTTAGGAATCAAGTGCTGGAAGCGGGAGGCACATTGCCCTCTGATTCCACATCTGCCAAGGCAGGCATGTGTACAGCCCCCAAATTAATAAATAAAATGTAATTTAAAAACATAGAAATTAAACACAAAAAATTCATCTAGGCACTAAAATGAAAATTATACCCAATCAGCATTTTATTCATGTAAACAGAATTTGTTTGAAGTTTAGAGCATGTGAAATAGAAAAATCAAGGTCATAGAAAAGTGAAAATCTGAAATCTTAGCTTATGGAACATTTTTGAATATTTCAACAAGTATTTAAGACCTACAGGACTAAAAAAGGGAAATTTACATTGAAGAATACCCAGCTCAGGTTCCCTTAGCTCACATGAATATAGTTATATTGAGCTGTTATGATTTAAGACAAATTATTTTAAACATTTTAAGCCTTAATTACTTCACTCAAAAGTGAAGATTTAAATTTTACAGAACTTTTCCAAGGTTTAGAAAAATTTTATAAACGCTATGATTTTGATAAATACCAAAAGTGATACGTCAGGTTAATAAGTTAATAGGAGAAATCAAAGATGCTGTTACTGTATTATTAATTCCATGTCATGATCTGTCTTGAACCCTGTGCTTTCATAGGTGATTATAATTCCATTACTCTGACTCAAGTAAAAAACATGGGTACTACCAAAATGGACCCAAGGAAAGACTGTTATAATGCAAGTAAAGTATATGACTCCAGACCATGGACTCTTGAAGGAAGAACTAGTCTCAATAAAATTGAGGAAAAATAAAAAAAGTTTGGCTTAGAATTCCTAATACATGAGTTGTTAAGAAGATTATAATTTTAAGCAATAAATGTTATTAAATGTTAGGGTGATAAGAATTTTACTGTTATTAAAAATATTACTAGGCAATCAATTAAAAACAGACATTAGGATTTTTCTGATGGAGGAATAAAATATGTTGCCAAAGAATACTGTATCAGAAACCGATCAATTTGCTAAGTCCTGCCTACCAATTTATTAAAATAGAAAAAACAAAGGAATGTGTTAAGTTGTACTTAAGGGATAGGATAGCCTAGTTCTTCCAAAAGTAACTGAAAAAAGAAAAAAAAAAAGATGGAAGGAGAGTGCTACCAATTAAAAGAGACTTTAAGAGAAATAACCAATAATAATGCATGACTATTCAGTTACCAGTCAAACCAGTTAGCTATAAGGATATAACCACAAACCACAGCTGGTATATACGAGACACCAACAACTAAGACCAGGGAAGCAACAGATACTAAGGAGGAATCATTTTACTATTTTTTAACTTCTGTATATGTTTGAGTGTTTCTATATCAAAAATTAAAAAAGAAACAAACTTTAAAAAAGAAACTCATTTTGTTCTTATTTCTCCTTATCATTTATGTATTATTTTCACCTTCCTTTAAAACTTAAAAAATTGTTTTCATTCATATTTATTTTTTGTTTCTGCCTTTATTTCAGAAACTTTAAGTTATGCTTCTTATATGACTATTTCAATGAAAACTGATTTTGGCTTTATGAACCTTAAGTTCTACCTAGATTTTAAATATTTATTATTTTTATTTTGTGTGTATGAGTGTTTTGCCTCAATGTATTGTAAGTGCATCCCTGTCATGCAATACCCAAGGAGGTTAGAAGAGGGCATCAGATCCCCTGGAACTGGAGTTACAGATGGCTGTTAGCCGCTATGCAGGTGCTGGAAATTGAACCTGGGTCCTCTGCAAGAGCATCCATTGCTCTTAACCATTGGGCCATCTCTCCAGCCCCTCTACCTGCATTTTAAGTTCCTCTTTTTGTTAACGGCCACACATATTCTCAATCCCACAAGTGTTATACACATAAGTACTTTATACACATTAGAAAATGTAAAGCTATTTAAACTTTTCAACTTCATTTAACATTATTCGAAAATTTGTTACTATCTTCATATGTATCTTAGCTTTCTATAGGCTTTAAGTGTATATTCCAATATTATTTGCAGTACATGTAATTACAGTATTAATATGATCTTCTATTTTTTTCAATGGAATGGATACAATTTAAATTGAGACCAAAAATTTTTTATAGTGAAGAAAGTAAATGTACTGCTATACATAACAGCATGGATCTATTTGAAAACCAATACAGTTGTATTCAAATGCCCTTCCCAAACAGGTATAATTAACTATGGTGTTAGAAATCAGGATACTGGTCACTGGCTGTCCTTACAGAAGACAAGGGTTTAATTTCCAGCACCCACATGGTGGCTGACAACTGTTCGTAAGTCCAACTCTAAGGGATCAGACGCCCTCTTCTGGCTTCCACAGGCAGCACTGCACAACATGGGTGTACCTACATATATGCAGGCAAGACATTTATACACATAAAATAAAAATAATAAATAAAACATTAAAAAAAAAGAAATCAGGATGTTGACTGCCTTTGTAAATGAAGATGATAAAGTGAGAGTAAGGATATGGGGACTCTGCCTTGTCATTTCATGCTAAATAATTATACATTTATGAATTATGTTTCTGCATAAATGCCATACTTCAATAAAAGGGTTTTTTAGAATATGGATGTAACTCATTGATAGAGCACTTGGCTTGCTTATAATGCATGAAGTTCTGGTTTGACCCTCAGCATTGGAAATAAAAAAGAATGTTTCTTTGATAAAAATGGAAAAATACCAAAAGGCTACATAAAACACAAAGTGTTTATCTTGTACAGATATGGGTCATATTAAACCAGTATAAACTGCACAATAACTGCCACCGCACAATTCTTCCACTTGTACATAAACAGGACTATTAGACATACAATTGGGGATCTAGAAAAAATAAATTTCCTTATTTGAATTGAACCTATGACCTTGTGCATGCTAGGCAAGTACTTTAGGACTGAGCTACATTCCTAGGCTGAAAAAAATTTCCTTTTCATACGACTGTTATAATCTGGTAAGTAAAGCACTGCTTTTACCCACTGTTATGGGAAGCTATAATGTATTTGTGAAAATTAGACTACATGTAAGGCACCTTTCTTTGAAGAAAATCTAAGATAAAATGACTAGTACCCATTCTAAAATAATTTAAGTACTGTGACCAGTAGCCATTCTAATTTTCATTCCAAACCTGAAACAGAACTCCTGCTTTCAAGTAAAACACACACACACCCCCACACCCAACTTGGTAACCACATTTACAAATAACATAAAAAAAAATACCTGTAGTAAACTACAGTGATGACTTAAAAAAAATTATTAGCATGTACACTTGGAAACACTAAGTATATTAATCAAGTATTTTAAAAAGGTTCTCACATCTTGTGTCCAAAAAGAAACTCCTGTAGATCTTCTTTTTTCTCTTGGTCGCCGTCGTTCTCTGATTGACTTAGGCTGTGACTTATCTTCACCTTCTTTCTCCTCTTCTTTTTTTTCTCCCTCTGTTATGGATTACCACATGATCTCAATTTAACTTGACAATGTTTAAAAAGGTATATGTCAAAAAGAGTCTAATTAATTAAAACAATAGCAACAACAAAAAACAATTCTGGACAGATGGCTGCCATGTCAGATAAGCTGGGTTTGATTCCTGAGACCCATATGGTGGCAAGCTGTTTTGTGAGTCTAATTAATTAAAACAATAGCAACAACAAAAAACAATTCTGGACAGATGGCCGACTACATGGTTTAGTGTGTAAAGGTAATTGCTGCCATGTCAGATAAGCTGGGTTTGATTCCTGAGACCCATATGGTGGCAAGCTGTTTTGTGACCTCCACAGACACACCCTGTTATAGATGTGCAAATGCATGTGCACACACAAAACAGATGAATATAAAAAATTAAAAAAAAATTCAGTTAGCCCCTTTCTTCATGAAAGCCTAAATTTCTCCAGTTAGAATTAACTTTTGCTTCTTATAGTACTCCTGTATACTTGATATAAATATGCATCTCAATCTCCCATTAAGACATGTTTTTAATGATCATCTATACAAGTACAGGGCTTTGGGTACTAATGTGTGATAGCAAGGTGGTTACACTCAGATCTAATAATATAAGAAGCAAGCAAGCAAACAGAAACCAAAGGTGGATGGGACAGATAGTAGAAATCATGTATCAGTTGCTGCTTCTACTACTGTGAGACATAACTTACCAGTAATACATGTCACTTCATTTCTGGGTTTTTGTTTTGTTTTAAAGACAGAGTCTCCCTGTAGCCCCAAGTGGTCTGGGAACTTGCTATGTCAACCAGACTGGTCTAGATCTGCCATCTAAGTGCTGGGATTAAAGGTGTGTGCCAACATGCCCAGCTCAGTCACTTCATTTCTATTCTAAGGGGAAATTTTTTCCTTCTGGAAAATTATCTTTTTTTTTTTTTTTTCCTTTCATCTTTTTGAGACAGGGTCTCCCTGTAGCCCCAGCTGTCCTGGAACTCACTACGTAGACCAGGCTGGCCTTGAACTCACAAAGATCCGCCTGCCTCTGCCTCCCAAATGCTGGGATTAAAGGTGTGCGCCACCACACCCTGCTCTTATTTTTTAATTCAAAAGAAATCAACATAAACATGTTAATATTAAGATTTCTGTTTCCTCTTTACAAACACCTTCAGGTTTATATACTCTAAGAAAATTAGAACTTTTGAATATGCTAAAAAGTAGATGTATATACAACACAAATGCCTTTTAAAAGACTACTATGGCATTAACAAAGAAGGATAGCAAAAGGCACCCCAAAGTTATAGCACCAAGAGAGTTGGTTTACAGAATTAGGGTAGTGCAAATATCTGAAACTCCAAAGCCTATATTGGCTATTTAGGTAATATAAATGGGTAAAATGGGCCAGGAAGGCATCCAGAGGGATGGAGTAGGGTGGGTGGGGTTGATACTACTTGGCATCAGCCAACCGTTAACAGTCAAGAATTCAGAAAAACTGTATATTTTAATCTTTTTGCAGTGCACATAATAAACAAGTGCTTTACCACTGACCTAGAGCTCTTAAAAATTTTTTTCAAAAAATTTTTTTATTTATATTTTATGTGTATGTTGTGCTTTGCCTGCCTGTAAGTGCACTCGAACACGCAATGCCTGAAGAGGCCAGAAGAGGGTGCTGATCCCTGGAACTGGAGTTACTGGCAGTTGTTAGCTGCCATGTTGGTGCTGGGAACCAAATCTGGGTCCTCTACAAGAGTAGCCAGTGCTCTTAAGCACTGAATATGAACTTTTACGTGACTGTCCCTAAACTTAAATGTTGGCTCAAAACTTTCACAAGCAAATTTGGACTTCACAAACAGCATTTCAAAGAACTAAGTATTACAAATGACCAACAAAAGAAAGTCTAGCTGGAAACTGAGCAAAACATAATTTTCTTAAGTTTATCCTTTATGATTACTCATATTATCATGAGATTTAGTTTTCTAACATCTAAAATGTCTGTAATGAGGAATAATTTTATCTAGTATTCATTTATTACATCAACTCGGAATTTACTATAATATAGTTTATCAAACAGGAAATGATAATTCATAGCAACATTAATGTGCCAACATATAGCTGAAAAAGAAATCTATTTCTCTTTTTTTTTTAAAAGCATTTTACATATTATTATTTGAATTCTAATTTGAGAATATTGTCTGCATGTATGTTAAGTGCACCTGGGTTGTGCAATGCCTGCAAGGTCAGAAGAGGGTGTCAGATCCCCTGGAACTCGAGTTACAGATAGTTCTTAGCTGCTATGTGGGTGCTGGGAACTGAACCCAGGACCTCTGTAAGAGTGGCCAGTGCTCTTAACTGCTGGGCACTCTCTCTAGTTCCAAGAAATCTACTTTTCAAGTATACAAATCTTATTTCAGCAAGGGCATTATATGTGTTAAATGATTTTAATTTAAAACAATTTCACAAAAACACTTAAAGAATATTATATACACTCAGTAGGCAAAGATTAATGCACCTGAAAAGTGCTACAACTAACAAACCACTCTTAGGAACAGTCACCCACCAGTTCTTTTACACCGACTTAATAAGTGGACAAAAGAAAGACTTTCCCAAAGTGTTAGGTTAAAAGAGTATTTATTCAACATATACCCTATCACTGTGTTTTCTACTTTCTCATTTTCAACCTTCTGTTCTTTCTGTTTCTGCTAAGTAAAGCAGTTTAAGACATTCTTTTTTAGCTGCACTATAAATTAGAAAATCAACTCAAAGGATTATTTGAAAGATACAAAGTGTTTTAAAAATCTGGACAACTTACCTCGTTCATTTTCCTTTGTTAATCCTCGGGAATAGGCAGAAGTTATACCTACAAGACTATTTGGCCTGTTTAGCTGACTTGAAGCATAGAGTGAACTGCTTATAGTAGAAAGTGAAGAGGATGTTGTGGTTGAGCTTGATGTTGATACTGGTCTGTAACGTGCATATGTCTGTGAAACATTAAAATTAAAACTCACTTGAAATATTAGGTAAAAACCATATGAAAATTATATAAAAGGAAAAGCAATGTTCTAATCATGCCAAAGCAAGTCAGAATTCCAGCCAAAATCCTTTCTTATATTTCATATATTGTTTGTTGGTACACTCATCTCTTATGTATTTAAGAATTATAGAAAGTACACATGCATCTGCCCCAGCTGTGCTCCTGACACAATACTACCTCATCATATGTTCTGGAGTACTTTTGTTTATATTCATCATCTCTAGATGTTTCCAACTCCTTCTTTTCTTCCTGTTTTTCTTTATCCTGTTTCTCTTTTTCCTCTTTTTCTTTTTCTTCATTTTCTTGTTCTCTGGTTCTGGTAGAGCGACTTCTTCCTATAGTTTTTTCAGCTTCCTGAAGATCAGTCAGTGTCACTCCCTGCACAAAAAAGGGCATAAATTATAAGATATTAAAGCTTTTTCAAAAGAATACTTTTAAATTGATATATCAAAAATAAATGTATTAAAAATTCAACATGAGTGTTTGGAATTTGTGAAATTAATTTGTATGCAGCAAATCATATTCATTTTATGAAGAATGTGTAAGAACAAAGATAGGGTGTGAGCAAGTTCTAATTATGGATAAGAAATTGCTTCTATATTCAAAAACTAACAAAATAATAATAGAGATGCAAATACCTTCTAAATATAAATTTTCAAAGAGTTAAGATGTTTAAAATACTATTTACATAATACTAATCTGTATTATATAATGTAATAATACTATAATGTATTAATTTTCACAAACATTACCTGTTATGGTTTAAAACATTTTTGAATAAGTAATTTTATCAGGTCAAACCATCAAGAACAGGTTTGGTGGAAAAAGTAGCTTAAGACCCAACACACAGTTTGCTTTGAAAGCTAAGCAATAGCAAGGTTCAAACAGCTGAATCTGTACTACGAATCTCCTCAATGGCTGGAAAGACAGAAAGACACCTATCATAACTAGAATGAAAGTAGGAAATAAGATAGTAACTAGCCTAAGAAACAATGTTCTCTTTTCTGCCCATTACCTGTTATACCAAAGTCTAGGCCTATTCTCCACTCCTTTACCCCTAAAAAATCATAGGATTCTGATAATTATAAGGCATCATATGACTAATTTTAACATCACTGCTCTGTGCCTGACACCAAATTAGGAATGGAGGATTAAAAAAAATAGCAATTTATTAATAATGCATGTCTTATATATTATCTGTATTACATATACCTGTGTTGACCTTCTAGACTGCCTTGCTTGTCTAGATCTTGCTTTTCTTTGAGATTCAGATTCTTCATCCCTAACAGGAGTGAGGTATGATCTACAATAATAAATAAAAATTGTTAGCTGGAGATGCAATATTTGTGAATATAAATGTATGTCAATGTTTGTGACTAAAACATGCAAATGTACTGTTTATTGAGTATAAAATATAATCTTCAGAAAATGTTTGTATCTACTCTGAAATTTATTAATGCCATACGACCACCTCTTTAGACAGGAACTAATTGTATTTAACATAGCATGCTGATTTCTTCCTTGCTAAAACAAATTATATAACTTAATTAAAACAAAGAATGATGTGATAATTTTAAAATAAGAAAACTTGGAAGGATCCAGAGAATTGAGTAAAATTATTTGCTTTACTGAAAGAGGCAGAGCGTTTTACTTAGCAAAAGGTCAGTTCAAGGAAAGGAGAGAGTGACTCTAACCTCTGCTAAGAACAACTCATTCAGTGTTAACTTCTCCAGTAGCCTACACTTCAAGCAAAACCCACTTATTAGTACCATCCCTTTAATGAACCAAGTTTTATTATTTATTTTATGAAAGACGATGGCCTTAATCTTGTCTTTACCTACAGTATTTTTAAGCACAAAATTCTTTCTAAATCTGATTCTAAAATCCTTAAATCACTCTTCCTTGCCTCTTTCTAAATCTGATTCTAAAATCCTTAAATCACTCTTCCTTGCCTTCTTGTTTTGAGTTTCCTATAATACTATCCTAGATGACATGTGAACTTATGTGACTTAGAGTACTGACTGTCAGTGTAGTAAAGTTTGGACTATGAGATGTGGGGTATGAGTAAGCAGCATTCTCTGCACTTGTGTTATTCTATTGTTGATATTGGGTACATATCATATTCTTGTTCACATTTTGAACAAGAACTCAATAATCTTAAAAGGAGATGAAGACTTGCCTTTAGCAATCAACATTATTTGGGAATTTGAATCATGAACACACGTTATCATCACATTTCTCTGAGAACATTAAAGAATTCTCTATTTTCTATGGCAAGACTAGTTTATTCCACATGTCCCTCTCTCCAAATCCTGGGTCTAAGCAATTTCTTATATTCAAAGGCTACCCTTTAAAGGTTCTTTTATTAGCTTTGTATGCTTGTCAATGTGTTATTCTGCTCTTTAACTTGTTACTAGTCATAAAAGCATAATCAATTTCTGAGATGATTGTTAGTTTTAAACTTTCTCTATTTTTTTTTCTCCAAGTTCTTTAAAACTCTAGGAGTACATCTTCAAACTCCTTAGAATCATCTACAGGTTTCAGAATTCATTTTTAGAGAGCTCCCATTCCTTTCAAGTATACAGGAATTCATCTACTTCTCTTCATAGTTCTGAATTTGAGTTTGTCTAAAACAAGAATCTATGAGTCACTGCTCTTAGCACCTTCTTCCTTAGGTAATTAACTGTCAGATGGCAAATTTATTTAACTAAGAGCCTAGTTGCCTCAATCTCACTAGCTGTTAAACCTGTTGGTTGTAATCACTTTCAGAGGGGCTGGCTGTCTCTGTTGCTTCTACTACAACTAGGAAGGCAAAGTAAGTCAGAAATTCTCAACAGGGCATTTTTCCTTGAATGAGACATTTCGCAAACTTGCAGAAAGGTGAAAATCCTGCAAGAGTACTTAAATGGTCTTTATGGCCTGGTTTGAGGAAATATCACCTATTTCCTGTATCTGGTTGAGTAACCATGGTAGTTACACTGATTTTTTTTTTTTTTTCTCCTCAGGCTTCTGTTCTAGATAAGTTTCACCTTAATCTCTGCTAAAATGCTGATAGCATCTATCTTCCTGCTGTCACAGTAGCACTATATTTACTTTAAGAAGGCACAAGTGTTTCACAGAAAAGCTCTTGCCAAATTCAAAACCCAAAATTATAATTAAAAAAAAATTCTTGTTTAATGCCACTTTAGCTTGTTCTGCTAAAAGTACAGTCAGGGAGAAAAATCAATAAACATTTTGACTATCTATCAACTTTCCTGTGGTTTGAATTTCTCTTAATAATAGCAGAGATTCTATTACATGTGATTTCATCAGTATCATTGAAACGTGAATGAATAAATGAATAATTTGGTAGGTCCCAACATCCCTTTCTTCTTTGATACCACATTAAGTTTGACATGACTCATTCTGTTGTTGTTTTATAATGCTAACTCTATCAACTCTTAAATTTTCAGGTTTTTATTTATATATAACAGAAGCTTCCAATTTCTATAACAATTTAGTTTTCAAAAAGAGGAAGCACAATAATCTTGGGATTAAAGTTAAGAAATATTAATTCCAGGATGTCATAAGAAGTATCTAATTTTATAACATCCTTTAAGGCAATCACAACAAAATGCTAAAGGGGTGAGAATTTGCCAAAGGAAGTAATCTCTTTAAGTATTTCCAAAAATCATGTAGGTAAAGAACTGTATCCTTTCTTTCTCTTTTATATGGCACATCTGCTAAATGTAGAAAAGGGCCCCTCAGCTTGGAAAATATGGTACAAATGGCTATTAATTTCATTCCTCCCTTTATCCATACAGTCATGCATCTAGCATTTATAAATCTATACCTACTGGCTTTTTGTAGATTTCCACCAAATAAAAAGAAAGAATGAAATCTAAAGTGACAGCTAATCTGGTTAAACAAGTAAGTGAAGGAGGACAGACAGATAAATGCATCACTTCAGTCCTCTATGAATTGTTTCTAAGTAAAATATGAACATGGACTATTGAATTTTGACCTCAACTCTGTGTGGTCAAAATCTGTATGCTTTAAAAGAATCTTGAGTGCCTCAGTGGTTAAGAGCGCTGGCTGCTCTCGCAGAAGACCCAGGTTCAATTCCCAGCACCCATAGGTGGCTAAAAATCTATAACCTCAGTTCCAGGAGAACTCAATGCCCTCTTTATGACTTCTGTGGGCATTTCATGACACAGGTACACTTACATACATGCAGGCAATACTCTCATACACAGAAAAAAAAAAAAAAAGAATCGCATTTCCAATTCACTTTCTTTTCTCTCATCCATCTGTGTAGGCACCACATTTGTGTATCTGTGTGTGTGTGTGTGTGTGTGAGTGCACTGTGTGAAGGGTGTATATGAATGTGTCTGTGGGTGCATATGGAGGCCCAAAGCTGACGCCAGGGGTCTTCCTTAATTGTTTTCCACCTTATTTATTAAAGCAGCGTCTCTCAATTCAACCCCGAGGCAGCTTGCCACCAACCAGCATTTACATTGGTTGTGGAGATATGAATTCTAGTCCTCATAGTTGTAAGAGAAGTTCTTCATCTACTGAGCCATGTCTCCAGTCCTACTCCACTCTATTTCTTACGTAAAGGAAAAACAGCAAGACTAAAGTCACCTCACCCTCTTTTTCAGTGAGCCAGGATTCATTTTAAATCTACTCTGCAGTTTCAATTAAAGTTAGTAAGACTATCATAATTCTTTAATATACGTAAGTTAGGGAGATAAGTTACTAGCTGAAAAGTCTGAAATCTGTCCACTTTAATTTTCTGTGAAATATCTTAAAAAAAAACTAGTATATTAATTCATAATATATACCCCATTTCCTATATTTGATAGTCACCATTTGATCATGTTACTTTCTCTTGCCTTGATGTGTTCTTTAATCCTAAAGAGTTGACCATCAAAAAAGCATTTATCAGCCAAACTTCATTGTTGCCTTAATCATTATCATTTCATACTGTCCTGCTGTGTTTTTTGCTTGTAACTACACAAGGCATAGATTTTCATTCATTTTCTTAGATGGCCTAGTATTTTGTGAAAATTTCAATGCTTCTTGTTTTAAAAAAATTTAGACTACATGTAAGTGTGCCATGTGTATAATGCCTGTGGAGGGCAGAAGAGGGTGTCAGATCTCCTGGAAGTGGAGTTACCAATGGTTGTTACCCACAACGTGGGTCCTGGGAACCAAACTTGGGTCTTCTGCAAGAGCAGCCAATGCTCTTCACTGCTAAGTCATCTCTCCAGTCCCCAGTTTTTCTTTTTCAATTAAGCATATTTTCCCCAATTTAGTTCAATTTATAATTTGTTATTTTACTGATATTTATTGGTCAAAATAATGCCTTTATTTAAAATGGTCATATTTTAGTTGGTAAATCAAATTACATATTTTTAAAAAACCAAGTAACAGTCATCGTTATTTCACACTTAGCTTTTTTTTCCCTTCCAGAGTAAATACATTTTTGTTTTAGAAAGAGTTTTAGTATGTAGTCCAGAGTGGTTACGAAACCACTGTGCAACCCTGGCTGGCCCTAAACTTGTGACCCTCCTGTCTCAGTTGTCCAAGTGCTGTGATTGCTGGAATAAGCTGCTATGTCCAGTCCAGAAGAAATATGAATATTCATATAAATAGTCAAATGGGAGCTGGCTGAGGCAAGGGAAAATGATGGAAGAAAGTAACTATACTAAAGTAGTTCCATGTAAATATGAAATTATTTGAAAGATATTATTTTGCAGTTTAAAATATTATGGAGAATGACAAGCATTTAAACTGAAAGAATTTGCTATCATATTTCATTTGTTTGGTGTTAGCCTTCCTTTACTTTCCAAACAACAACAACAACAACAACAAAAACTCAAGGGCCTGGGAAGATGGCTTGTGGGTAAGGCAGCTTGCCGTATAAGCATAAGTACCTGAGTTCAAATCCCCGGCACTCACATAAAAGATGGGCATACTGCATGTGCCTATACCTCCAACATTAGGGGTGGAGAAAGATGGGTCCTGGGAGCCAAAATATACTCCAGGGAAAGACCATGCCTCAAGAGAATAGGGCAGAGAGTAACAGAGGAAGACACCATGTCCTCCTCTGGTCTCTAGATGCATATACATGGGAGTGTGCACACACATCCCACCCCACACACAAATTAAGAAAAAAATACATTAGAATTTTTTAGTAACAAAAAGAGGAAATCCGATATAATCTGATTAAACAGGAAAATTTAATGTAATGTGCTAGGTAGCTTCATGTAAGACTTCAAAGTGCATATTTAAAGTATCTAATGGTATAAATCTATTGACTTATCTTTTTTAGCCACTTTTTTTTTCTTTTTCCTTAGGACTGGTGTTCAAACTCAGGGCCTCACGTATGCTAGGCAAGTAGTCTATGCTGAGCCACGTTCCTAACCCTCATATATTCTTATATCTCATGGAGTATATTATCTTTAAGGCAAATTTATACCTACATATATTTCAGAACCACTGATACAATTTAAAGATCATAAGAGGTTAGCAGTGATTAAAACTCCATGTAGAAAAACCCACCGCAAACTTAAAATGGCTGCAAACATCACTGAAATAAGACAAACTCTAGAAATATAGTACAGAAACAAGGTGAAGAAACTTGTTTTGTTTCTTTGTTATTAGAACATCTGCTTTAGCTCTAACAATTTATGTAAGATTTAATTTTTTAATCTTTACTATCCTTCATTAGAATCTTAATTAATTCTAAAAGTTACAACTCAAATATTTCCTCCCAATGCAATCAATAAACCTGATGTTTAAAATCATTATTTTTGAGCCAAGAGTGTATCTCGGTGCTAGAAGGCTTCCCCTAGAATGCACAAGGCTCTAGGTTCAATCCGTAGCACTGTAAAGGAGGATTTGGGGGGGGGGGGGATTTTGAGGAGATAGTCATTACACTTTAGTTGTCACTGGAAATTTTGTCTAAAAGTATAGAATATCAGAGATCAAATTCCTGAAGTTAAAAAAATTATACATAGCAAAGATCTCTTTTTACAGAAGAAGAAATTCTCACCTAGAAATACTAATCTTTAGGATCAAGACACAAAGAGCTAGGGTGTAACTTAGTGGTAGATGGAAGCCCATGTTTAATTCCTAGCCACTTAAAAAAAAAAGAGTATAGAGAGCTTTTCCTCACTAAAAATCCCTTACCATCCCAGTATCAAAGATTAAACCCAGGGCCTGGCTTGTGAGGCAACAGCTCTATCACTGAATACCACCAGCTTAAAAAAAAAAATCTTAAGATGAAAACTCAAAAAGAGAAACAATTTAACGTTCATCAACTTCCTTAATAATGAGAACAGTAAATCCTGTTTGTGTCATATTGTAGATAATTTCCCCCAAGTATCTTTTGGTCTTCATCATAAAAAAAAATAATAAAAAAGCAAAATAAAACAGCTAAGAAGAAAGTTGCCTGGCTTTGCCTTTAACAATAACTAATTCTTTCAGAGATGGGTTCCTAACCCTAAATACTAGTAACTGCTAGTTATACCAATTTACCTAAGTCTGAGCTGATAAACAATGCATCATTTATTATTATTGGACAGATGGTCATCAACTTCCCGAGATTAGCAAAACAAGCAAGCGAAAAACACAAAGTACCAAAAATTGGGCAAGCATACAAGCAGTACTAGTACTGTCAGGACCTTTACACACCTGCGTCTCTCCCTGACCTCTGATGTAGAGGAAACAGTGCCAGCAGTAGTTGTAGTCAGGGTTGTAGTAGAAGCTGCGTCATTTACAACAGTTGGAGCAACAGGAATGGTCACTGCGGTAGTAGCACTGTCCTTGTCTTTTGCAGTACTATCCTCAGCCCACAAACGATTTGAGGTACTATAGCATCATAAGCGCAACACAAAAAGAGAAAAGGAAAACAGCTAAACAATGAAAGCACTTTCTAGAAGCTGAGAACATGTGACAACAGGGATGGATTTTTTAAAAAACACAAGGTGAGACATCTTGCAATTCTTAATAAAAAAAGCTCAACCAGAGTTGTCAAGAGAAAAAAATTTATATTTTGGAAGTTTAATTAAGGATCTTAAAAATTTTCCCCAGACATGCATAATTGCTGTTTTTAGAACCAATTTTAGTTTAGAAATAATTTTAACATGGTAAATAAAAAAAATCCAGAGCCCCACATTCTTCTACACAAAGATGCATGCACATACGTAAGCACACAGTAGACCTGAACACAAAATGTCTCTGTGACTTACCTGCTCTGTGTGCCTGCTGAGGAAGAACCCGTTGTAATCTTTGTAGTAGTGCTTGTGCTGGAAAGTAGGCTTTTCTGAAGCCCAGTTGCAGAGGTAACTGTTGGTGTTGATGTGGTGCTTGGAACACTAGAACTAATCAAATCATCTTGTCTTCTACCAAAGGAGGAACTAAAGGAAAGAGTCATATCTATATAGGATATGCTGTATGTGTATTCTTTATTCATTGTCTTATACATTACACAAATTTATAAGACTAGGAAACCAACTGTGTTCCTACACATACCACCAGCTCCAGCACCAAGAGTTGCACCTGCAACTTGCTAGAGTATAGCTTTATTTCACCGATTTGAAAGTATATAATTTTATGCCTCCTCTTCCCAACCCCCTCCAAAACAACTAAGATGATCTAATTGAATACTGCACATTTTCAGAGTGTGCTAGACCACCTGAATGGTCATGCCAGGCTGTTTTTAACAAATGATGTGATTTCATTCAAAGAAAGTAAGGCGCTTGATATTTCTGAAGAAACATTTTTAGCGGTGGGTTGGATCCTTAGGAACAACTCCTGTCTACACTGTGCATATTCTATCTCACTCTTCTTTCTCAGTGGCTTTCAGAGACAACTAAATTAAAGGTTCTTCCCTTTCCAATATGACAATGCCAACGTTCTTATTGAAAACACGTTCACAGTTCTGAGTTCTAGTCTGAACAGAAAAGTTTCAGATCACAATGGCTAAATCAATTATAACACCAACGAATTTTCATTCCTTTAGTGACTTATAAGAAGTACCTTTTAAAATGTTACAATTCAAAATACTTTTGATAATATACCAAACAATTCAATATATAATAGAAAGGGTAAGGTAAAGTAAATCATCAACATCTTTCAATATATATTGTACTTTTACATTAAATTTTACATAAAAAACAGAAGATAAAGTAGTTAAATCACATATTTGCTTAACTGATGTTAAATTGAGGGCTTGCTTATTTTTATGAAAACAGAGAAATTACATAAGGTATATTATTACCTTTTATGATAACTGGATCCTTCATTAATGGAGCTATTTTTTTTAAGATCATCTTCCCATTTTCTTCTTGTGTAAGAACTACTTGTCCGCAAACTTGAAGAGTCTCTGTAAAAGGAATATCCTTCAGATTCTGGTAGATAATTTTAAAAACAGGGTTAAGAGAGGTGTATACTAGTAAACAGGAGTAGAAACTACTAAATTCCTTAGAAAAACACTTCGGGATATTTATCCAAAATTGAAAGTACTTCCAATTCTAACACTGTCTAGAATACAATCCTAAATATAAGGAGACAAAATTAAGGTATTTATGGAAGTATTATTTATGATGATAAAATGCTGTGATCCATAGCCTGGGACAGACATATAGACATACTCCTATGGTAAATTACATACTGATGTAAAATAGTGTTTATTAAAAACAGTACAAAGTTGGATACTAAAGCATGAATACAAAAAAGCTCTCAAGGTCTGTGTCAGCTAAGAATCAGGAAGAAACAATAACAAGTGTTTTTTTTCTTCTTTCCCCCTTTCTAAGTATTTGAAATGTTTAGAAACGATGTATTAGTGTGTCTGTCCTCTTTCCCTGAAGCTTTCCCTTTACTTGGACCTAGCCTCATGCTCTTCTCTCCCATCTTACGGTTACACCAATCCTCAACTTCCTCCTCTCTCAGGACCATGGCCTTGGTATTCTCTCTGTCAGGACACTGTATTGTTCTTCCTGAAACCCAGATTTCACATAACTACAATCTTCATGTACTAACAATATGCTAGATGATAAAGATTTTGCAGCCAATGCAAAAACAGATCACAATGAACTCACCTGTTTTCTTTCTCTTCAATGTCAGATGTACTGGCAAGTCGTCTCGGTATTGTAGGTGCAACATAGGCAAGTCTTGTTCCTTTACTATCTTTTTCCTGATAACAAGAAAAATTACATACGAAATTAATATCAGATTACAAACATTGCTAAAACTATCAAGAAAAGGTTTTTAGCAATGTATATTATATGGCCATCACAATTTACTGTATAGTATTTCCATAGTTTAGTTTCTAAATAAATGAACGAGGTACTACATAAACAATAGCCTGCTCAAACTAATTCTCTTTTCATTCTTCTTAGGTTAGAATTAGAATGATTTAACAAAAGGAAGAAAAATTCCATCTTAATGATTTTTTTCTAGGACTTTTATAAGTCTAAATGTAATATCATTAAGTAACAACACATTTTTCTTTTGGAGAAAAAAAGTCTCAAATATAGTTTATTCAGGAGTCCTGATCATTTACATTATTTAAGTTGTTCACAATCGTGACAATCTATACTTAAAATATTAACATATTCAAAATAAGCATTATCTAAATTATCTATTTTAACAATATGACACTGATACACTACTGTTATACTTGAAAAACAGGCAATTAAGTTATAAAGGGTAAAAATATTGGGCTGGAGAGATGGCTCAGCAGTTAAGAACACTGGTTGTTCTTGCAAAAGATCCAGGTTTGAATCCCAGCACCCACATAGCAGCTAACAACGATCTGTAACTCCAGTTCCAGGGGATTTGACAACCTCTTCTGACCTCCGTGGGCATGGCACAACATGGTGCACTTATCTACATGTAGGCAATACACACATACACATAAAATAAAAATGAATTTAAAAAAAGTAAAAATATTAAAGTTAACTGAGAAGTAAACCACATCAAAATATCTGACAGAGGAAACAGAAAGAAAACTGGACAGAAAAAAGCCCACAGCTGAATCATAGAAAATACAGTAGAAAATAGTTGAGTATTGACTAAATTGCAGTTTGCCTATTTGATGCAATATTAATACTGTCTTTCACAATATAATACAAACTCTTCATTCAGACAAAGATATCTAAGCTGGATGTCATGGCCTACACCTTTAATCCCAAAACTTAGAAAGAAGAGGCAGGCATATCTTTGTAAGGTCACAGTGGCCAGCCTGGTCTACATAGTGAGTTTCCAGGTCAGCTGGGACTATAGGGAGACCCTGTCTCGACCGCCCCCAATTCCCCTAAAAGACCAAGCTATCTGTAACAGATGAAAAGCTGAACCAGCAATTGCAGACAATGGATGAATATAGCTTGACTAGGGTTACATTCTAGGAAAATGTTTCTTAATTCCAGAAAACTTATTAAATAATACATTGTATTATGAAAAAGTAAAGGATTTTTTTTTTAAGTGGAGTAAAATACTGCAAATACAATTCATCTTCCCATTACTTACAGGTACATTCTGTATTATGAAACTGACTAAGTCAGGTGAATTAAGCTAATACCTAAGACCTAAGACCCTGCAGAAAAGTCACAAGATTTACAGAGTGGATGTGCCTGGAAAAGTAGTTTTATTGTAACCAATTATGAAAGAGATTACCTTTTCTCTATTATCCAAGGAAGAAGAAAGCCTTGGACTTGAAGCTGAGCGTATAACACCCGCAGTGTCTTTTTCTTTCTGGGCCTCTTTAGCAGCTGTGATTTCAGCAAGTGCACCATAACTGCCCGTCTTTCTAAGTCCAAGCCTCCAAGATGCAGGAGACTCATCTTTTCTTTCTTCTTCTTTGGGAGAAATTTTTGTAGTTGAGGTTGGAAACTGTTTTTATTTTATAAGAATAAAAAACAAGTTATCAAAACCAATTAGTTCTTAATTTGGAAGTAATTAGTTTACAGAAACTATTTAAAATAGTAAGTGATAGTTTCAGAAAAAGCATATTTACAAAGGTTAATGTCTTAAGACAAAACTATAAAAATCTAAAACTGAAGGAGTAAATAGACTGCCTTTCCAGAGGTTAGCTTTATGAAAACACACTACACACTTTATATCACACAGAAGTATTATGATGCAGATACAGGAAAAAAAAAAAGAGCACACCATAAGGACTCAAAACCATGCATCTCTGGAACCAATATTCATACTAAACTTGTTACATTGTAGCCTAATACACAATTTTGCACATAGAAATGCCTCACCATGGATTTTTCGCCCTTACTGGGCACCAGCACAATGCCAGTTTTGCGCAAGCCCTGCCTCCATGATGCAGGATCTACTGACTCCACAGGCATGAGAGGAGCAATGTAATCAAACTAAAGCCAATTAAAATAAGACAGGTCAAGAGAGACAGACTGAAGGCATTATAACAGAAAAGGGAAGTTAAAAGAAAAAAACCCACACCTTTTCCTTTATTCCAACTTTATAATAAATTAAAGCCTGGGCAATGGCCTAATATTTAAAAATCACTAGGAACAAGTTCTAGTTTCAGCAAGAGGTAATTTAAAAGAATCTAATGAAGAAAATCCCCAAACAGCTAAAGGCAAACAGACAATTACAGCATATGAGTGAACAAAGTATTGCATGCGAGTTTTATTTTCAATGATTTACATACTCTAGGTAAAAAATTTAAATTCAACATAATAAAAATATAATAGCTGGTATTTTCTAACTATATTTAGTTCAATAGTATTTCAAATATCACAGCTTTAAATTTGCTATTTAATTTTCCTACCAAACACTAAATTCAACATTTATTTCAACATTTCAATTCAAAACTATTTTGACCTATAAATAATCACTCCACTTTCAGGGTATCCCAACAGTCCTAAAAATGCAGCAACTGTTATCATGAAATAATTCGGTTCATTAACTTCCCTTCCAGAATTGAAATGATTAAAATCTGAGGATATAGCAATTATGTAGCTGCTACAAGCAAGATACTGTTAACTAAAAAAATTCTTTCATACTTGTCAAAATTTGCTAAAATAAGCAGGTTAACAGAGCTTTAGTTACAGTCCCATGATGCTTTAATACCACTTCATTGATACATTATTTTAGGATACCTCTAGAACTTCTAGTAATTAATTTTTCACCAATATGGTCTATGTATGTCTCATTCCCAAAATGTGAACTGAAGTATTTCAGGGTATCTTAACAAAGCAACAGGAACTCTCAAGATACTCAAGGCTGTGTAAAAAATACATTGGCATCTTTTGGGCACTATGCAAGCTGCGACTCACTTATTGTACCTAAATACTTAATAAATAAAACACAGTGGCATCACTTGGGAACTAAACAAGCTGCAATTCACTTATTTGCACCTAAGTACTTAGTAAAATAAATGAAACAAACAGTCTCTATCCTCTCTTTCCTTCCCCTTCTGTTTTTTTTTTTTTTTTTTTTTGAGATCGGGTCTTACTATGTAGCCCAGGCTGATTTTGAACGGGCAATCCTTCTAAGTCTCTCTAGTGTCAGGATTATAGGAGTGTGCCATCATGGTTGGCTACAAACAGCTATTTATATTGGCCAGTAGCACAGTGAATGGATACACAGTTCAAAAGTTGGAGACTTCTGTGATTATTTTATTCAGTATGCTAGATACTGGACAAATGCTTACTGATTTCTGAGTTTAAGTGCTAGACTATAGTTCGGGCTTACACAGATCATAAGTAAATGAATGTGGCTATGCTCCAGTGAAAGGTTATTTAGCAGTAATAGAATCTGAATTTACGTCATTAAATAGTTCATTAGATATTTTTCTCAACTATTTAAAAATGTTAAAACTGTTCTTAGCTTATTGTTAAATAAAAATAGGTAGTGGACCAGGTTTGGCTACCAGCCACAGTTTGCCAACTCCTGCTCCAAATGCACTTGCCTCAAAGTGTTTTTCCTCTACGACAAAGCAAACAAATAAAAGATAACATTTACTTATTTTTTACCACAGAAGCCAACATTTAACAAATGTTTGCTAGTGTCTGACTCCAAGCTAAGTGCTCTATATGGGTTATCTGAAACTCTACAAGCATACAATGAAATACAATCACTGCTATTCTTTTAGATTTGACACAGCTGAAGTAATAACAGTTTTGAAAGGTAACAACTGATAAACCTTCATTTTACCCATTAAAAATTTAGGTTTAGGCCCTAGCCCATATATTTAAAAATACCTTTTAATTTCACTTGGTGCATGAATAAACCTATTGAAATTCTAAACTATAACTCCCTACTTGAAATTTTCTTCCTTTACTCTTATGGCAGGACACAATATCAATACTTTTCTCACTTCACTCTTCTGACCATTCTGTTTCTTGGTCCTTTGTATTTTGTTCTGGTTAACAACTTTCCTTAGATTATACTCCAATATAAGTTCTCTGTCTGCTCTCAGTTTTCCGTATCCTATCTTGGTTTGTTTCTTTCTGCTAAGGGTTGGAAGTATGCTTCTATATTTCAAGTTAAATATTCATTCTATTCAGCTTATTCTTAAATTTGCTACTCTCTAGTCCAGTGCATTGATTAAATTCCTAGTCTTGAATTTTTCGAATTTGTGTGTGTGTGTGTGTGTGTGTGTGTGTGTGTGTGTGTGTTCATGCACACTGTAGCATGTGTGTACGGCGGTCACAGAACAATTTTGGGGACTTAGTTCTCTCTTTTCATCATGTGGGTTTCAGGGACTGAACTCCAGTTGTCAAGCACAATGGCAAGTGCCTTTTCCCACTGAGCCATCTATTGGTCCCTAGTCTCAAATTTTATTTACCTGTAGAATAGATGACTTAAAACTGTATTTGGAACTTGAAGCTTGGAAGTGTGCAATCAAACACTTTCCCTCCCAAACTTTACCAGCTCTCTATTTCTAGTAATGGCACTACTACTATCTCTTTGATGTCCCTTGTTTAAAACATGACAGTCATGTTAGAGTTCTGTCATCTTCTTCTATTCATAAATTAGGTACCATGTATCCAAATGCCCTTCTGTCTTTTAAAAGCCCATGGCCACTTCCTTAGTTTATATTCATATGCACTGTGGGCATCTTTTCCTCAGTCAGTATCTCAGTATCTTCAAATATACCACTCAGTGTTTCTCTTCTCTCTTTTTCAAGCTCTACAAACCTTCTTGGAAGCTGAAGTGCTATCTATCCATTCTTTAAACTCAGTCTCAAATGTGCTAATCACATCACTTCAAGTCAAATGTCACTTTTTTTTCTACTTTTATACTGTCATGCACCAGCACATTTACATTTTATTGGCATACCCACAGCAAACATCAGTCTTTGAAATTATTATTTTGCTTACTTAGGACACTGGATTCAATGAAGCAGACCACTTAATTCTGAGAAAATTCTGAATTTTCTCTATTCTAGTAAACAAAATATAGCTTACACTTCCTTGGACTACATAACCATACAACAGAATAGGCAATCTGTTTTTAAAAATCCCAACAATACTTATTTTGACTAATAAGAATTATATAAGCTTATTGCTTATTAACAATTTAATGCATAAAATCAAACTGATGGTATTATTTTTTTACTTATACTTTTTATAGTGATGAAGATCAAATCCAGGACATCAATACTGGGCAAGAGTCCTACTGCTACGTTACACTGTTGGACCAAACTGACAGTTTCAACATAACATCTCCACAAATTATCAGTCTGACATTATTTATTAAGAAATGTTTTCTCCCTCTTTTAGTTCAAGAGTTAAGAACTTAAGATAAATCTCAAAAAAAAAAAAAAAATCAAGGCAAAATAAGTGGTTATACCTATTTTTAGCTAAAGTTATCCTGTGCTATTAAAAAGAATATTAACATTTACTGCTGCTTGGTGTGCTTCCATTTGTGATGTACTCCTTGGGATGAAGGCACAAATACATATTTATGCTTTGATAGAGGAAGCTGGGAATTGCAAGATAACTTTGTTTAAATATTAAAAGCAGGGCAGTGACTTGGATCCTAAACTAGAACTCTTTTAAAAATAATTAAAAAGCTCTCCTAGCCTGCACTACTATCCTCAGGCCTCTTGGGGTAAGTCTAT